>NC_083343.1:22493161-22850104 GCF_019175385.1 Lycium barbarum
TTAGTATAATATGCTCATCATAGTGCATGCATAAAAACTCAAGGACAATTGTGCTTCATCGGGGTGACGTAAGGTCGTGATCCCCCGATTTCCTTATGGAGCACTCATTAACATCCTTCCTCACCTTGAAGGGAATAGTATATAAGGTGAGTGTACGCAATAATGACATCATATCATGGACTTCTAGAACTTCTATACTTTAACTCACTACCTTGTGTAGCTAATGAGGGATATCAGCTCGCATCTTTTCGGAACTTAAGAGATTCATGGAGAAGAAAGAAAAACACACTATAGGATTCATTCCATTAGAATGAAAGGACTAGCCTCACATACCTTATAGTGCTTGACTAATCTATCGTTCGCTTGGTTTCCCTTGGTGCCCATGTTTCTACCTTCAAGAGGAATCGCATTGACATTAGTTACTCGGCTATAGGGACATTTCACTATTTCTAGGGAAAATTGGGCAGCACTTCCTTTATTTATACTATTTTTCCCACATTCTATATCAACTCCCAAACATTAATATCAGCATTCACAATTAGCAACAACAATCATCATTTACCTACGATTCCCACAATTCACCATTTCTCTTTGATTCCTCCACAACTATGGTCATAATTCATGATTTCCCTTTTTCACAAATAATACTTATTCCATATTCTAGATGTCATACATAACACGTTTACAATCATAAAATACCAATATTCATCATTCACCTCAAACTACTACTAAACAATGACACTATTCACATATTCATAACCCAATTCCTATGTCTTTCCACAATCCAAGTGTTACAACTTTCAACCACTCACACCATATAAAAAGGGTCATAAAACTCACCTTAGATGATGGGTGAACAATACTCAAGTGGAGCTTCTCTTCTTGCACCGAAACCCTAACTCACTTCTCTTGAATTTTCTTGGCTTAGATGAACTCTTAATGGGTCTCATACACTTGATTTCATGGATTTGGTGTAGTTGACTAAGGTTTTCCTTCGATTTCTTGTGGATGAATGGAGGAGAAGGTTCTAGAGAGTTCTTGGAGAGAAGAGAGTGGAAGATGAAATGAAATAAAATGAGGGAGGGGTCTTATATTAATTCATGAAATCAGTCCCGACCGAGATGTACGGTGCAATCAACGGAGCGTTGATTTGATCGACGGAGCGTCGATCTAGGCGTCGAAGTCGTTAAATTTCCAGTGAGCAATCTGTTATTTCCTTTCATTCGACGTTGAGAAGGACGGTTCGTCGAACTGATCGACAGAGCGTCGACCTGTTCGTCGAAGGATCTTCGCTCCAGCCAAAATTTACGACACAATCGACGGGGCGTCGACTCGTTCGACAGTATAAAGGACGACTGTCGAACCCCCCTTCGCAGAACTGCGGTGAAGTTTCATTTAACAAACTTTTCTCCCTTGCCTTTAACTTCTTTGAAATCATAATTGGAATTATTAAGTATCCCTTCTTACTTGTAGGGACATCATGTTCACCTTAACTTACGTTAGTCCCTTCATCACTTAGCAACCCAAAGTTCCGAGGTGTAACATTCTCCCTCCCCCCCCCCCCTTTTGGAACATTCGTCCTCGAATGTTAAGTACTCGGGAATTCTACAAAAATTTCGCCAGAGTTTCCCCTGTAATATGGCATTGTCATCCTGCCACAACAACCCATAATAATCTGCCTCACAGGGCTACAACACAATAAAACTCTACGAAAGACTTACGAGAGCTCTCGAAGACAGGGGACTTAATATCTGAGTAATGATGGAAATAGGGGTGTTCCGATACTCTAATTATTACACTTCATTTACTGCATACATACCTTATAGTGCCGACGTTTCGTTTTGAACCCCTCCTGGGGGTTGGAATAAGTGTGGATACCTGCATTTCATTTTCTCTTCTGCTTCCCAAGTCATCTCTTCTCGATTGTTATTCCGCCACAGGACCTTAACTGAGGTTACTTCCTTGTTTCGAAGTCTTCGTACTTTCCTGTCTAAGATGGCAATGGGTACTTCTTCATATGACAACTTTTCTGTCACTTGTACATCATCTATTGGAACAATTCTCTTGGGATCTCCAACACACTTGCGGAGCATTGAGACATGAAAGACTGGATGAGCTGATTCAAGCTCTGAAGGCAAATCCAATTCATAGGCTACTTGGCCGACCTTACGGATAATTTTGTAAGGTCCGATGTATCGAGGACTTAACTACCCTTTCCTACCAAATCTCATCACCCCTTTCATTGGCGACACCTTCACAAATACCCAATCATCAACCTGAAATTCCATGTCTCGTCGGCGATTATCCGCATAAGATTTTTGGCGGCTTTGAGCTGTCAACAATCGTTCCCGGATCACTTTGACTTTTTCGACCGCTTGCTGAATCAATTCAGGGCCGATTAACTGTACTTCACCTATTTCAAACCATCCAATTGGGGACCTACACTTTCTTCCATATAGGGCTTCATACAGAGCCATTTGGATACTGGAATGGTAGCTATTATTGTAAGCAAACTCAATAAGGGTAGGCGATCATCCCAACTACCACCAAAATCCAGTACACACGCTCGGAGCATATCTTCCAAGGTCTGAATAGTACTTTCGGCCTATCCATCGGTCTGTGGGTGAAATGCCATGCTAAGCTTCACCTGGGTACCTAGACCTTCTTGGAAAGATTTCTAGAATTTGGCTGTAAACTGCACTCCTCTATCCGTAATAATGGATAATGGAACACCATGAAGTCGCACAATTTCCTTGAGATACAATCTCGCATAATCTTCTGTGGAGTATGTGGTCCAAACTGGAAGGAAATGAGATGCCTTTGTTAATCTGTCCACAATTACCCATATAGAATCATACTTGCCTCGGGAACGGGGAAACCCCACAATTAAATCCATATTGATAATCTCCCACTTCCAAGTAGGGATTTCCATTACTTGCAATAATCCTCCTGGCTTTTGATGTTCTATCTTTACTTGTTGGCAATTTGGAAATTGGGCTACAAATTCTGCTATGTCTCTTTTCATGTCATCCCACCAATATATCAATTTGAGGTCGTGATACATCTTTGTTGCGCCTGGGTGAATAGAATACCGAGAGTAATGGGCTTTTTCCAGAATTCTTCAGCGCAATTCTGCAGCATTCGGAACACATAGCCTGCCATGGTATCTAAGGATTTCATCCATCAAAGTTTTAAATGGACATCTCTCTTTTTCATCAAATGTGTCCCTGTAGTGGCTCAACTGCGGATCTTCATACTGACGCTCTTTCACTTCCACATTCAGAGACGAAACCATGGGATCATTAATACCAATCCCTGCACTACCTGTATCAATTACATAAACTCCGAGATTAGCTAGCTGGTAAAGCTCATGAACCATCTATTTCTTTTCCGGAGGGACTTCACATAATCTACCCATGGATCGGCGGCTAAGCGCATCAGCTACCACATTTGCTTTTCCGGGGTGGTATAAAATATTCACATCATAATCTTTCAGCAATTCTAACCACCGCCTCTGCCGCAGATTTAACTCCTTCTGCTAACAAATGTATTGGAGACTTTTGTGATCTGTATAGATATCAACATGTACGCCATACAAGTAATATCTCCATATCTTCAACGAATGAACAACTGCAGCCAATTCAAGATCATGAGTTGGATAGTTCTTTTCATGCTTCTGCAGCTGTCTTGAGGCATAAGCAATAGCTCTACCGTTCTGCATCAACACACATCCTAATCCAACACCGGAAGCGTCACAATACACCACATAGCCATCTGATCCTTCTGGAAGTGTTAAGACTGGAGCTGAGGTTAATCTGTCCTTCAACTCTTGGAAACTGCGTTCACAAGCATCGTTCCATTGAAATCTAGCTGACTTCTGGGTTGGTTTCGTCAATGGGGATGAAATAGATGAAAAGCCCTCTACGAATCTCCTGTAATAACCTGCCAATCGCAGAAAACTACGAACTTCTGTAGGTGTTGTAGGCCTTGGCCAGGTCTTCACAGCTTCAATTTTCTGAGTATCAACTCGAATACCGTCATCTGAAATGACATGGACCAGAAATGTTACAGAATTCAGCCAAAACTCGCACTTTGAAAATTTTGCATATAGTTCTCGTGTTCGAAGAATTCCAAGTACGATACGCAAATGATTGGCATGTTCTGATTCTGTGCGAGAATACACCAGAATATCATCAATGAATACTATCACAAACAAGTCCAAGAGTGGCCTGAACACATTATTCATCAAATTCATAAACATGGCCGGAGCATTGGTCAACCCAAACGACATCACCCGAAACTCATAATGGTCATATCTCGTTCTGAAGGCTGTCTTAGGAATATCTTCTTCTCTAACCCTCACTTGATGGTATCCCGACCTCAAGTCTACCTTAGAAAACCACTTGGCACCCTGCAGCTAATCCAATAAGTCGTCAATTCTTGGGAGAGGATATTTGTTCTTTATCGTCCCCTTGTTCAACTGCCTATAATCGATGCACATTCATAGGGAACCATCTTTCTTTCTCACGATCAAGACTGGTGCTCCCTACGACGATGAACTGGGTCTAATAAACCCCTTTTCGAGCAAATCTTTTAATTGCGCCTTTAGCTCCTTCAATTCTGCGGAGCCATTCGATAAGGAGGAATAGAAATAGGCTTGGTGTTCAGCAACACATCAATGGCGAAGTCAATTTCTCTTTCTAGAGGAAGGCCTGGAAGTTCATCTGGGAATACATCCAGGAATTCATTTACTACTGGAACGGATTGGAAAGTTGGCGGTTTTGCCTCGGTGTCATGGACCCGAACTAGATGGTAAATATATCCCTTGGCTATCATCTTTCTTACCTTAAGGTAGGAAATAAACCTACCTTTTGGAGATGCTGCATTACCCTTCCATTCAAGTACGGGCTCCCCCGGAAATTGAAATCGAACTACCTTCATTCGGCAATCAACATTAGCATAGCGTGAGGCCAACCAATCCATACCCATGATCACATCAAATTCCAACATTTCAAGCTCGACTAAATCAGCTTTAGTTCGGCGACCACACATCACTATCACACAATTTTTATACACTTGTCTAGCTATCATGGGATCACCAACCGGAGTAGATACCTCGAAAGGTTTGATTGGCTCAGGTTTCACCCCAATGCGACCAGCAACGTACGGGTTAATATAGGAAAAGGTAGAACCCGGATCTATCAAGGCATATACATCATAGGAAAATATGCATAATGTACTTGTAACCACATCGGGGAAGGACTCAAGATCCTGTCGTCCGGCTAAAGCATATATACGGGGCTGAGTGGCACCTGAAGTAGATGCTGCCCCTCTGCCTGTACCTCGGCCTGCTGACATCTGAGGAGTCTGCCCTACCGGGCGCACTGAGGAAGAACCAGCTGCTGAACCCCAACTCTGCCACTCATCGACGGGCAATCTCTCATCATGTGCCCTACCTGGCTACAAGTATAACAAGCATCCGAACCTTGGTGACATTGTTCGGAATGTAGTCTACCGCATTGGATGCATCGCGGTACTGAGGGTCTCCTCTGACTGTAATCTTCCATGAACTGAGAATCTGAGGCCTTCGAGCTCTGACCCTATCCTGAACGAAAGGAGCGATCAAATCTCCTACCCGTAAACCAAGGGGATGCGCTAGTCACCGACTGGCCTGAATGTCTAGAATATGTCTGCATTGGTCCCCCTCTATACTCACTTCCTGCCCCCATAGACCTAGCTCTCTTGCCTTGTCATCTATTGATATCGCGATCACTTCTCTGTGGTTATTGTCGCCCCTCTAAATTTTGGGCATGGGCTTGTATCCGAGAAATATCCATCCTATCTTGTAGCGAAGCTGTCAAACAATCTTTGAATATATGTGGCCCTAAGCCACTCACGAATCTATGCACCCGATCTCCCATGTCGGCCACCATAGCCGGGGCATATCTAGCCAGAGAATTAAATTGCATGCTATACTCCCGGGCACTCATATTCCCTTACCTCAAATTTAGAAATCTATCCGCTCTAGCTCGGCGGACCTCGGGTGACAAGTAGTGACGAATAAAAGCATCCACGAATTCTTGCCAGACCAGAAGAGGCGCGTTCTCTCCTCTAGACAATACCCAGTTGTTATACCATAAGACTGCTACATCCCGGAGTCTATATGATGCCAACTCCACGGATTCAGTTTCGGAGGCATGGACAATCCTCAACATCTCATCAATGAAACCTTGCGGGTCTTCATTCGGCTTTGACCCGAAAAACTTCGGAGGACTTAAGGTCATAAATTCACGGGCTCTGGTACTGGCTGATCGATCACTTGGGCCCGCATTTTGCTATTGTGCCTGTGCGGCAACTAATTGTGTCAGTAGATGTATGACCTCGGTCATTTGTTGGCCCGAAGCAACTGGTGGAGGGATTGGAGCTGGAGCTCCTCTTTGTTCTTCCACATTAGGCGGGGTGTAGGAAGTATTAGATAAGGCCTCGTTATGTGATTCGCCCGTTTCTATATCTGTTGGCGGCTCTCTTACTACTCGCCTGTTTATCGTAGTCTTTCCCTTTTGGGTGGCTGTAGCTTTTCCCTTTGGCGGCATTTTGAAATCACAACACACTATTAGGGAGGGTAAAATCTTATACACAGCTCTATCGCACGATCTCATAAGAAGAAAGATGGTCATTTTTCTTAAATGCCTTGTAGCCTCTTGTTTATTAGCGTGGCGCGCAACACACCATAAACAAGACTCTACTAGACACGGCTCGTAGACACTTCCTAGGACTAAACTGCTCTGATACCACCTTTTTCACGACCCGACCAGGGGCCGCGACGGGTACCCGGGGCTAACCACCGAGCATCCCACATTCTAATGCTTATCACACTCATTTAATGCTCGTTTATCGATATCATACTCAACTTTTGAGAAAATCGCCCTTCATTTGGAAACATAAATACTTTTATATGCACAAGCCATTTGGTCATTGAAATAGTACATACATATATATATATACACGTGGTAGCAACCCCGTAAGACCATACCACCCACACTACGTATCTACGAGCCTCTACTAGAGTACTAGACATATGGACGGGACAGGACCCCGTCGTGCCCAAAACACACATGTACAAAAAAGGGGTAACCATAAGCACCTCCGGAACAATGGAGTGCTCTTTACAGCTAACAGCTCCTACAAGTCTGGAGCAAGATCACCTCCCTGTCTACCTGTGGGCATGAACACAGCGTCCAAAGAAAACAGACGTCAGTACGAACATTGTACTGAGTATGAGAGGCATAAGCAATAATATCACATCAATGAAATAAAGGAAACATCAATAAGGGACATCTATATCTGATTGTCACATAGAAAATGAGTGATGCATGCTAGCTTACTTATAATCATCATCACATCATATATGCATAACTATATAAGCTGCCCGTCCATATCTGATCTGTTTGAAAACCATTAGTCTGCGTCCAGGCCTTCCGCGTCCGGGGTATCATCTCCTGCCACCCACTAGTGGTGTCTGCCCATGCCATTTGGCCATGGTGTATAGCTGCCCACCTTAGCGGTTACTGTCCGTCCAAATAGTCGCGGTGTTATATCATCAATATAATATGCTCATCATAGTGCATGCATAAAAACTCAAGGACAATTATGCTTCATCGGGGTGACGTAAGGTTGTGATCCCCCGATGTCCGTATGGAGCACTCATTAACATCCTGCCTCACCTTGAAGGGAATATTATATGAGGTGAGCGTAAGAAATAATGACATCATATCCTACACTTTTAGAACTTCTATACTTTAACTCATTACCTTGTGTAGCTAATTAGGGATATCGGCTCGCATCTTTTCGGAACTTAAGAGATTCATGGAGAAGAAAGAAAAACATACTATAGGATTCATTCCATTAGAAGGAAAGGACTAGCCTCACATACCTTATAGTGCTTGACTAATCTATCTTTCGCTTGGTTTCCCTTGGTGCCCACGTTTCTACCTTCAAGAGGAATCGCATTGACATTAGTTACTCAGCTATAGGGACATTTCACTATTTCTAGGGAAAATTGGGCAGCACTTCCTTTGTTTATACTACTTTTCCCACATTCTATATCAACTCCCAAACATTAATATCAGCATTCACAATATAGCAACAACAATCATCATTTACCTACGATTCCCACAATTCACCATTTCTCTTTGATTCCTCCACAACTATGGTCATAATTCATTATTGCACTTTTTCACAAATAATACTTATTCCATATTCTAGATGTCGTACATAACACGTTTACAATCATAACATACCAATATTCATCATCCACCTCAAACTACTACTGAACAATGACACTATTTACATATTCATGACCCAATTTCTATGTCTTTCCACAATCCAAGTGTTACAACTTTCAACCAGTCACACCATATAAAAAGCCTCATAAAACTCACCTTAGATGATTGGTGAACAATACTCAAGTGGAGCTTCTCTTCTTGCACCGAAACTCTAACTCACTTCTCTTAAGTTTTCTTGGCTTAGATGAACTCTTAATGGGTCTCATACACTTGTTTTCATGGATTTGGTGTAGTTGACTAAGGTTTTCCTTTGATTTCTTGTGGATGAATGGTGGAGAAGGTTCTAGAGAGTTCTTGGAGAGAAGAGAGTGGAAGATGAAATGAAATAAAATGAGGGAGGGGTCTTATATTAATTCATGAAATCAGTCCCGGCCGAGATGTATGGTGTGATCGACGGAGCGTCGATCTAGGCGTCGAAGTCGTTAAATTTCCAGTGAGCAATCTGTTATTTTCTTTCATTCGACGGTGAGAAGGACGGTTCGTCGAATTGATCGACGGAGCGTCGACCTGTTCGTCGAAGGGTCTTCGCTCAAGCTAAAATTTTCGACACAATCGACGGGGCGTCGACTCGTTCGACGGTACAAAGAACGACCGTCGAACCCCCCTTCGCAGAACTGCGGTGAAGTTTCATTTAACGAACTTTTCTCCCTTGCCTTTAACTTCTTTGAAATATTAATTAGAATTATTAAGTATCCCTTCTTACTTGTAGGGACATCATGTTCACCTTAACTTACGTTAGTCCCTTCATCGCTCAGCAACCCAAAGTTCCGAGGTGTAACAATATGGATATCACTTCATAGTATTCTTGCATGAAAACGTGTAAAGCATGTAGAGTATTTGTTGAAAATACAACAACAACAACAACAACAACAGCCCAGTGAAATCCCACATCTTGGGGTTGAGTATTTGTTGAAAATAAACATAATAAATTATAACTTGCATGTAAGAACCCATGGAATGCAAAATATGGGTCTTCATGGATTACGGACAGATTCTCAATAATCATAATGAAATATCAAGAACTAAATAATGGATTAATAATACTTCGACACTTAGTATAGCATGGTACATGGATCTAGGGTTATCATTAGCATGGTTAAAAATCCTAGTTTTCGTATAACTTCATATTTTATGGAAGAAGTAGCATGGGGAAGAACAAGGATGTTCCCACACGTAGATAGTAACCCTACATACCTGGTAATGCTCCAAACTTGTAATACCAATCTGATTTTGGAAGAAGAATTCCAAAGTTTAAGTCATGAGTCCTTTAAATGGGTTTTCTTGAAAACTCTATGTCAAGAACAATGATTTCATTGTTAGATTATGAGAACACATGTTGGAATTAATTTGGAAGGGCTTGGATTGACTTACCTTGATGTTTTGGATTGTTGGGAGAAGAACACCTTCGTTCTAGGGCTTTGGGAATGTGAAAAGTGGAAAAAGAACTAAACATGATGTATTTTATACTTAACTGCGTCGTATAATTATACGGTCCGCATAACGTAGCCGTATTTGACCATGATCAAAATCCTAGAAACTAGAATTTCCCAATTGAGTTCCACGAACTGAAATACGGTCTGTATAGAAGCATTTCACAAATTTGGCAAAAACTAGAATTTTTCCTCCTATGTAACACAAACAGGTTATACGGGTCGTATAATAATATATGATCCGTATAACTGGTAGTATAAATGGAACTTTGCTGAACTGAGACAAATTTATTTCCCACACTTCTCATCTGGTCTTCTAAGTCTCAAATCATGAATGTCACCTAGTTAAAAGGTACGAGGTGTTACAGTTTAATACGAGGATAGTGTTCTATTATGGCTTTTTGTGTAGCCTTTTTCATGATATTGTTGGTGTGCCTATGCGTGCTACTTGTGGTATTAATCTGATTATTGATATTAAACTCATACATTGCACGCATTCTTATCCTTCGTGATATACTGTTGATACACTTATTATACTTGAGGAAACACTGTGATAAGCTGGGCTTAGTTGGATGAGAGTGACGTGAGGACTAGACTGATATTTGATAGTGTCCCGGAATCGAGGTTGTGCATAGCGATTGCCAAGGTTATTGCCGGAGTCGTGAGGTATATTGACTTTCCGGGTCCCTCATGAGTTATGCTACAGAGATGTGATGTTCCATCATCGGAGTACATGTGTACACAGCATTGCATTGCATTTACATTTCAAACATTATTGCATTGCATTGCGTTGTGGCTTCTATTGTGATATTCTTGTGATGTATTTGTGATATACAGAATCGGACTGAGTATTTGAGACTTGACGCATTTGGGTTTAGATGTTAAACATAGGTGATGATGTGTACTTGGATTTTGGCTTGCGTTTGACTTATACTTTGTTGATTTACCTGCTTATCTTACTTTATTGACTTAATATTTGTTAGCTAAACTTAGTCGGCCTATGATACCTATCAGTACTTGTTGGTTGTACTGACCTGCACTTGTTGCATTCTTTTATAAATGTAGAGTTCCAGGTAGGATCGATCTCTGATTCTCGTGGCAAATTGCGGTGCGAGAGTTGCTGCAGAGAGCCTTACAGGGTGAAAAAGGGGACGTCCGCTACCTTGGAGATTCTTCCTTTATCTATGACATATTTAGTCTTTTTATGTATTTTGTTACTTTCAGACTTTTAGTATCTAGTTAGAGGCTCTTGTATGGTTAGACCAGACTCTGGGTGGATTTGATGTATTTTCTTACTTCCGGACATTTCTATATGATTATCGTCAAACTTACGTGATTGTTATCTCTTCATCTTGTTTATATGTTTATTTATGACTTGGCAATTGTTGGGATAAGGGTTTGCCTACCGAGGTAGAAAAGGTAGGTGCCCGCGTGACATAGCTAAATTAGGTCGTGACATAGGCTTGAATCTTCCATTTATGTTGATGAATTTGAATGTTGGAAAGTTAGGGTTTATACCAAATTGGAGGTTTCCACTTAAAAAATGAAATTTACGCATTATTGAGTTATTTTAGCAATTGATTAATAGGATTGAACTCCTAGAACATTGAATAGCACATTTCACCTTTGAAATACCCGTTTTACCCTTGTGAGACTATTCCCCCTTTCTCCATAATTGAATTTGATTCTAAAGATAAGTATAGCAATATGGGTGTTTTTCTTTCTTATTTCTAATATGAAATTCGATTATAAATAGATTTTGAGTATTTGAAGCCACTATGAAAGGGCAAACCAAAGATGTGATTGTTCGTGGCTCCCGCTCTGCTACCAAGTAGGCTACGGCTTACCTTTCGGTTAGACTTCAGTTAGTGAAGCATATGTAGAAGTTAGTATTGATGGAGAAAGCATGTTAAGCCTTTGGGTATGAAGTTGGAATGGATATTCTTAGGTTTCTATTGTGGATTGACTATGTAGGCTCATTGCCATGATTGTTGAGATTGGGTTTATCGCCCTACTAGATATGTGAGATATTCTTGCAACTGACTTATTTTCCCCTCTCCCACTTGTTATTTCGTTTTCATATGAAAGAGGAATCTTGTTACTGAGAATTGAAATGTTGATTTGTATATTATAATATAACTTGAGTGCTTTTGTGGTTGATATGTCTAATTGAGGCTGAGGTAGTGTACGACATACATTCCATACTTTATATGTGATTGTTGTCTTTTGTTGTGTATTGGCTTGTTGGCATATTGTGATTGTGAACCCGTATCTATCATTATTTTGGTTATTATCTTGTAATGAGGAAGAAATTGATTTATTTGTGATATTGTGATATATGTCCATGTGTGGCACGATTGGTACTGATAGGTTCTGACTTGTTCATGATACGGTGAGATATGTCCATGTGTGGCACAATTGACATTGATACACTCTTGTTGGAATTTGATATCATTCATGCATTCATACTTAAACAATTGAATTGGATTGCACGTTTTGCAACATCTATTGGACTGGGTTGCACGTTCCGCAAAATCTATTGGACCGGATTGCACGTTCCGCAACATATATTGGATCGGGCTTTACGCCACAGCAGGTACATGGACTCGCGGGTCCCGCATGGGTCATAACTGTCAAGAGTGGAGGTATTCTGCCCGGAGCACGTATGTATCATTGCATCGCATATGCATTCATATTCACATATTTGTATTGTTGATTTGGACTTGGTATTTATGTACTTGTGATGATATTTGAGCGTGGTATTCTTGTACTTGTGGTGATAGCTGGACTCGGTATTTCTGTACTTGTGGTGATATTCGGACTTGGTATTCCTGTACATACTTGAGAATTGATGGATTCGAGGATTAGAGACTTTTTCGAGGCTGTGACTTGTGGTTACCGAAATCTATTGTGGTTCTTATTACCGTGAGATGGCTGGCATTCGCTTAGTAACCATATATGATTGTTTACTTGCCTATTTGTTGATTTCTTTATTTTATATATGTGAAGTACTTGTTGTCGGCCTATGATGCCTACTCAATATGTGTTGTTTGTATTCAGTACGTGTTGTTTGTACTCAGTACGTGTTGTTTGTACTGATGATACCTTACTACACTCCTTTTCGGGGTGTAGAATGTGTGACAGCTTCTATTTCTGCTCATCTAGAGTGTTTCCCGAGACGGTGTTCTTGGAGACTTAGGGTGGGCTACTGCCAGATCTGCAACCCGAGTTTCCATTCTTTGTATACTTGTCATCTTCTTCCAGACAATATTTCTTTGATCTTATGAGCCTTGCATGGCAACATTTAGATAGTTCCTATTACATGTAGACACGTGATGTTTGACCCTCTCCGGGGTGTTTCACCTTCTAGCGTCTAAATATTTCTCTTAATGTTAGCTTTGATGTGTCGATTATTCTGCTTTTATTTAGTAGGTTTATTTACGGAAATGAAAAACAAGAAAAAGGGGTCAAAAAATATTTACTAATTTTTAAAGCACAAGTTTTGTGTATCAAAGAAAGAAAAATTAAAAAAAATAGGTTTCTTTTATTCTAGTATATTTAGTTAATTACTTTTGAATTTTTAATCAGTATAATTATTTTGGTTTTCTTATTTTTTTTTAAAGTAGTTGATTAATATATTAATTTTTGGTATTTGTATTTATACATTTAGTGGAAAAGAAAATCAAAAATATCTAACAAATGATAGCCCATCACATGGAAAGTTCATCCATGGCATATTCCATTTTGAGAATATGAATATCCCATTATTCATTTCAAGATATTTTTATCAATAAGGGCAATTTGGGGAGGATAGATAAAAATGGATACTGCACAAAGCCTAATTTATACTACTATAAAAAGATGACACAATGAATCATCCTAGAAGAACCCTACACTATTACAGCCGCAATTCCTAAAACTAGACCCACACACAGATATACATACACCATAGGAGAAAAAAACAAAGAGGCAGAGGGGAGGGGTCATGTTTCTTCTTTTGAGAGCAATTTTCCTTTACTTAGAGAGCACACTATGGGATTAGCGGTGGCAAATGGGTTGGTAGAGTCGGATATAGGCCGGGTCAAAAATGAGTTATTGTAAAGTCAGATATAGGTCGGATCGAAAATGGGTTAATCATAAACGGATTAATTACCCGACCAACTCACATTTAACATGAATAAAAAATGAATTACCCGACGGACAATATGGATATTCATATTAACCACATTATCTAAAGCTACTTCAAAGATGTTGGCTTCATGTAGGTAATATGGAGAAGATTAATTTATCTTCTTGTCCAGAAATCCAATCCCTAGACCCTAGTATAGAGTTGCGCCTCAGCATATGTGAGAAGAATAGAACTTCGAAACTTTCAAAAGACATGACCTTCAAGAAAACCTTTTTTGAAAAATACCCACCCACCCCAAGAACGGCCCAACCACCACCTCGAACTCACTTCATCTTGACCCACCAACCCAATCCCACAACACCACTCCTCCCAACCCTGACCCACCCCTCTCCCAAATCATCTATTTCATATATTTTATTTTACTTTTATAAAAAATTATAAAAATGAAAAAAAATTCTTACCCCCACCCCGCCCCATTATCCCCCTCCCCCACCACCACCACAACCTACACCAAATTTAACCATGCAAATTTTCCATTTTTTATAAAAAATTTATAAAAACAAAATAAAATATATAAAGTAGAAAACTAATTGGGGGGGGGGGGGTGTAGGTGGCTTAGAAAATCAAAATAAATACTTTTTAAAGAAATTTAAATTTTTTGGAGAGGTGGTGGTGTGTGTGGGGGGGGGGGGGGGGGGGGTAAAAAAATAAAAAAAATTTATTAGGGTGGTGCGGGTGTGTAGAAAACCTAAAAAAAAATTAAAAACTTTAATTTTTTTCTAGGGGGTTGGGGGGTGAGTTCGGTAGTGGTGGGGGTGTGGGGTGGGTGGTTGGTGAAATGTCAAATATGGGACTATTTTCCCTAATTGCATTACACTGCATCGCATATGCATTCATATTCACATATTTGTATTGTTGGTTGGGACTTGGTATTTCTGTACTTGTGGTGATGTTCGGGCGTGGTATTCGTGCACTTGTTGTGATAGCTGGTCTTGGTATTTCGGTACTTGTGGTGATATTCAGACTTGGTATTCCTATACATACTTGAGCATTGATGGATTCGAGGATTAGAGACTTTCTCCTATCTATTGGGGTTCTTATTCCCGTGAGATGACTGGTATTTTCTTAGTAACCATACATGACTGTTTACTTGCGTATTTGTTGATTTCTTTCTTTTATATATGTGAACTATTTGTTGTCGGCCTATGATGCCTACTCAATAGGTGTTGTTTGTACTGATGCTATCTTACTACACTCCTTTTCGGGATGTAGAGCGTGTGACAGGTTCTATTTCTGATCATCGAGAATGTTTTTCGAGACGGTGTTGTTGGAGACTTAGGGTGGGCTACTGCTAGATCTACAATCCGAGTTCTCATGTTTTGTATACTTGTCATCTTCTTCCAAACAGTATTCCATTGATGTTATAAGCCTTGCATAGCAACAATTTGATAGTTCAATTATATGTAGACACGTCAAATTTGACCCTCTCCAATGTTTTTCACCTTCTAGCGTCTAAATATATCTTTTAATTTTAGTTTGGATGTGTTGATTATTTTATTTTTATTTAGTAGGTTTTGTTTAAGGAAATGAAAATCAAGGAAAAGGGGTCAAAAAACATTCACTAATTTTTAGAGTGCCAGTTTTGTGTATCAAAGAAAGAAAAATTACAAAAATAAGTTTCTTTTATTCTAGTATTTTTAGTTAATTACTTTTGAGTTTTTAATCAGTATAATTATTTAGATTTTCTTATCTTTGGTTTAAAAGTAGTTGATTAATATATTATTTTTGGTATTTTTATTTATACTTTTAGTGGAAAAGAAAATCAAAAAAATCGAACCAATAATAGCCCATCACATGAAAAGTTTGTCCATGGCATATTCCATTTTGAGAATAAGCATATCCCATTTTTGATTTCAAGATATTTTTATCAATAAGGACAATTTGGGGAGGATAGCTAAAAATGAATACTAAAAAAAGTCTAAATTTATGTCCACTATAAAAAGAAAGTGACACAATGAATCATCCTAGAAGAACCCTACACGATCACAGCCGCAATTCCTAAAACTAGACCCACACACACAGATGCATACACCATTCGATAAAAAAAAATAAAAAAAAAAGGGGAGGGGTCATTTTTCTTCTTTTGAGAGCAATTTTGCTTTACTTAGAGAGCACACACTGGGATTAGGGGTGGCAAATGGGTTGGTTGAGTCGGATATAGGCAAGGTCAAAAATGAGTTAATCAAAAACGGATTAATTACCCGATACGCTCACATTTAACATGGATAAAAAAAATGAGTTACCCGACGGATAATATGGATATTTATATTATCCACATTATCCAAAGCTACTTCAAATATGTTGGCTTCATGTAGTTAATATGGAGAAAAATAATTTATCTTCTTATCAACAAATCCAATCCTTAGACCCTAGTACATAGTTGCGCCTCAGCATATGTGAGAAAAAACAGGGCTTCAAAACTTTCCAATGACATGACCTTCAAGAAAACCTTTTTTGAAAAATACCCACCCACCCCAAGAACGGCCCAACCACCACCTCGAACTCACTTCATCTTGACCCACCCACCCAATCCCACACCACCACTCCACCCAATCCTGACCCGCCCCTCTCCCAAATCATCTATTTAATATATTTTATATTACTTTCATAAAAAATTATAAAAATGAAAAAAAATTCTTACCCCCACCCCGCCCCATTATCCCCCTCCCCCACCACCACCACAATCTACACCAAATTTAACCATGCAAATTTTCCATTTTTTATAAAAAATTTATAATATATATATATATATATATATATATATATATATATATATATATATATAAAAAGTAGAAAACTAATTGGGGGGGGGGGGGGGGGGGAGTGTAGGTGGCTTACAGAATCAAAATAAATACTTTTTAAACAAATTTAAATTTTTTGGAGGGTTGGGGGTGTAAAAAAAAATTATTAGGGTGGTGAGGGTGTGTAGAAAACCTAAAAAAAAATTAAAAACTTTAATTTTTTCTAGGGTGTTGGGGGTTAGTTCGGTAGTGGTGGGGGTGTGGGGTGGGTGGTTGGTGAAATGTCAAATATGGGACTATTTTCCCTAATCGCATATGCATTCATATTCACATATTTGTATTGTTGGTTGGGACTTGGTATTTCTGTACTTGTGGTGATGTTCGGGCGTGGTATTCCTGTACTTGTTGTGATAGCTGGTCTTGGTATTTCGATACTTGTGGTGATATTCGGAAATGGTATTCCTATACATACTTGAGCATTGATGGATTCGTGGATTAGATACTTTCTCCTATCTATTGGGGTTCTTATTCCCTTGAGATGACTGGTATTTTCTTAGTAACCATACCTGACTGTTTACTTGCCTATTTGCTGATTTCTTTCTTTTATATATGTGAACTATTTGTTGTCGGCCTATGATGCCTACTCAATAAGTGTTGTTTGTACTGATGCTATCTTACTACACTCCTTTTCGGGATGTAGAGCGTGTGACAGGTTCTATTTCTGATCATCGAGAATGTTTTTAGAGACGGTGTTGTTGGAGACTTAGGGTGGGCTACTGCCAGATCTGCAATCCGAGTTCTCATTTTTTGTATACTTGTCATCATCATCCAAACAATATTCCTTTGATGTTATAAGCCTTGCATAGCAACAATTTGATAGTTCAATTATATGTAGACACGTCATATTTGACCCTCCCCAATGTGTTTCACCTTCTTGCGTCTAAATATATCTTTTAATTTTAGTTTGGATGTGTCGATTGTTCTATTTTTATTTAGTAGGTTTTGTTTAGGGAAATGAAAATCAAGGCAAAGGGGTCAAAAAACATTCACTAATTTTTAGAGTGCAAGTTTTGTGTATCAAAGAAAGAAAAATTACAAAAATAAGTTTCTTTTATTCTAGTATTTTTAGTTAATTACTTTTGAGTTTTTAATCAGTATAATTATTTAGATTTTCTTATCTTTGGTTTAAAAGTAGTTGATTAATATATTAATTTTTGGTATTTTTATTTACACTTTTAGTGGAAAAGAAAATCAAAAAAATCGAATCAATAATAGCCCACCACATGGAAAGTTAGTCCATGGCATATTCCATTTTGAGAATAAGAATATCCCATTTTTTATTTCAAGATATTTTTATCAATAAGGACAATTTGGGGAGGATAGCTAAAAATGGATACTAAAAAAAGCCTAAAAAAGAAAGTGACACAATGAATCATCCTAGAAGAACCCTACACGATCACAGCCGCAATTCCTAAAACTAGACCCACACACACAGATGCATACACCATTGGATAAAAAAAAAAAAAAAAAAAGTGAGAGAGAGACAGAGGGGAGGGGTCATTTTTTTCTTTTGAGATCAATTTTCCTTTACTTAGAGAGCACGCCATGGGATTAGGGGTGGCAAATGGGCTGGTTGAGTCGGATATAAGCAGGGTCAAAAAAGGGTTAATCAAAAACAGATTATTTACTCGACACGCTCACATTTAACATGGATAAAAAAATGAGTTACCCGACGGATAATATGGATATTCATATTATCCACATTATCCAAAGCTACTTCAAAGATGTTGGCTTCATGTAGTTAATATGGAGAAGATTAATTTATCTTCTTATCAACAAATCCAATCCCTAAACCCTACTACATACTTGCGCCTCAGCATATGTGAAAAGAATAGAACTTCAAAACTTTCCAATGACATGACCTTCAAGAAAACCTTTTTTGAATAATACCCACCCAACCCCACCACCACCACCCACCCCAAGAACCCAGCCCAACCACCGCCTCAAACGCACTTCACCTTGACCAACCCACCCCATCCCACACCACCGCTCCACCCAACCCTAACCCACCCCCTTCCCAAATCGTCTATTTCATATATTTTATTTTACCTTTATAAAAAATTATAAAAATAAAAAAAATTCTTAACCCCACCCCGCCCCATTGTCCCTTCCCCCACCACCACCCCAACCCAGACCAAATTTAACTACGCAAATATTCCATTTTTTATAAAAACAATTATAAAAACAAAATAAAATATATGAAGTAGAAAACTCACGGGGGGGGGGGGGGGGGGGGGGGAGTTTGGTTGTCTTAGAAAATCAAAATAAATACTTTTTAAAGACTAAAAAAAAATTAAAACTTTATATTTTTTTTAGGGGGTTGGGGGGTAAGTTTGGTGGAGGTGGGGATGTGCGGTGGGGTGGTTGAGGTTGGGTGATTGGTGAAATGTCAAATGTGGGACTTATTTTCCCTAATCGCATTGCACTGCATCGCATATGCATTCATATTCACATATTTGTATTGTTGGTTTGGACTTGATAATTTTGTACTTGTTGTGATGTTCGGGCGTGGTACTCCTGTACTTATGGTGATAGTCTAACTTGGTATTTCTATACTTGTAGTGATATTCGGACATGGTATTCTTATACATACTTGAGCATTGATGGATTCGACGATTAGAGACTTTCTCCTAGGCTGTGACTTGTGGTTATGAAAATTTATTGTGGTTCTTATTACCGTGAGATGACTAGTATTTTCATAGTAACCCTACATGATTGCTTACTTGTCTATTTGTTGATTTGTTTATTTTATATATGTGAACTACTTGTTGTCAGCCTATGATGCCTGCTCAGTACGTGTTGTTTGTACTGGTGCTATCTTACTACACTCCTTTTCGGGGTGTAGAGTGTGTGACAGGCTCTATTTCTGATTATCGAAAGTGTTTTCCGAAACAGAGTTGTTGGAGACTTAGGGTGGGCTACTGCCAGATCTGCAATCTGAGTTTTCATTTTTAGTATACTTGTCATCTTCTTCCAGACAGTATTCCTTTGATGTTATAAGCCTTGCACAGCAACATTTAGATAGTTCCTATTCTATGTAGACACGTGATATTTGACCCTCTCCAAGATGTTTCACCTTGTAGCGTCTAAATATATCTTTTAATTTTAGTTTTTATGTGTCGATTATTCTATTTTTATTTAGTAGGTTTATTTAGGGAAATGAAAATCGAGGAAAAGGAGTCAAAAAACATTCACTAATTTTTAGAGTACAAGTTTTGTGTATCAAACAAAGAAAACTTAAAAAAAAATAGGTTTCTTTTATTCTAGTATTTTTAGTTAATTACTTTTGAGTTTTTAATCAATATAATTATTTAGATTTTCTTATTTTTGGTTTAAAATTAGTTGATTAATATATTAATTTTTGGTATTTTTATTTATACTTTTAGTGGAAAAGAAAATCAAAAAAATCTAACCAATAATAACCCACCACATGGAAAGTTCACCCATGGCATATTCCATTTGAGAATAAGAATATCCCATTTTTCATTTCAAGATATTCTTATTAATAAGGGCAATTTGGGGAGGATAGCTAAAAATGGATACTACAGAAAGCCCTAATTTATATCCACTATAAAAAGAAAGTGACACAATGAATCATCCTAGAAGAACCCTACACGATCACAGCCGCAATTCCTAAAACTAGACCCACACATACAGATGGTTACTCCATTGGATAAAAAATAAAAAGAGAGAGAGAGACAGAGGGGAGTGGTCATTTTTCTTCTTTTGAGAGCAAGTTTCCTTTACTTAGAGAGGACACCATGGGATTAGGGGTGGCAAATGGGCTGGTCAAGTTAGATATAGGCAGGGTCAAAAATGGGTTAATAAAAAACAAATTAATTACCCGACACGCTCAGATGTAACACGGATAAAAAATGAGTTACCCGACGGATATATGGATATTCATATTATCCACATTATCCAAAGCTACTTCAAAGATGTTGGCTTCATGTAGTTAATTTGGAGAAGATTAATTTATCTTCTTATCAACAAATCCAATCCTTAGACCCTAGTACATAGTTGCGCCTCAGCATATGTGAGAAGAATAGAACTTCGAAACTTTCCAATGACATGACCTTCAAGAAAACCTTTTTCGAATAATACCCAACCCCACCACCACCATCCACCCCAAGAACCCAGCCCAACCACCACCTAGAACGCACTTCACCTTGACCACCCACCCCATCCCACACCACCGCTCCACCCAACCCTAACCCACCCCCTTCCTAAATAGTCTATTTCATATATTTTATTTTACTTTTATAAAAATGAAAAAACAAATCTTAACCACACCCCGCCCCATTGTCCCAAATTTAACCACGCAAATTTTCCATTTATTATAAAATTCTTATAAAAACAAAATAAAATATATGAAGTAGAAAACTCACCGCGGGGGGGGGGGGGGGGGTGGAGGAGTGTGGGTGTCTTAGAAAATCAAAATAAATATTTTTTAAAGACTAAAAAAAAAAAAAACTTTAATGTTTTTTTGAGGGGGTTGGGGGTGAGTTTAGTAGTTGTGGGGATGTGGGGTGGGATAGTTGAGGTTGGGTGGTTGGTGAAATGTCAAATGTGGGACTTATTTTCCCTAATCGCATATGCATTCATATTCACATATTTGTATTGTTGGTTTGGACTTGGTAATTCTGTACTTGTTGTGATGTTCCGGCGCAGTATTCCTATACTTGTGGTGATAGTCTGAATTGGTATTTCTATACTTGTGGTGATATTCAGACTTGGTATTCCTATACATACTTGAGCATTGATGGATTCGAGGATTAGAGACTTTCTCCTAGGCTGTGACTTGTGGTTACAAAAATCTATTGTGGTTCTTATTACCGTGAGATGACTAGTATTTTCTTAGTAACCATACATGATTGTTTACTTGTCTATTTTTTGATTTCTTTCTTTTATACATGTGAACTACTTGTTGTCAGCCTATGATGCCGGCTCAGTACTTGTTATTTGTACTGATGCTATCTTACTACACTCCTTTTTGGGGTGTAGAGTGTGTGACAGGCTCTATTTCTGATTATCGAGAGTGTTTTCCGAGAGGGAGTTGTTGGAGACTTAGGGTGGGCTACTGCCAGATCTGCAATCCGAGTTTTCATTTTTTGTATACTTGTCATCTTCTTCCAGACAGTATTCCTTTGATGTTATGAGCCTTGCATAGCAACATTTAGATAGCTCCTATTATATGTAGACATGTGATATTTGATCCTTCCTAAGGTGTTTCACCTTGTAGCGTCTAAATATACCTTTTAATTTTAGTTATTATGTGTCGATTATTCTATTTTTACTTAGTAGGTTTATTTAGGGAAATGAAAATCAAGGAAAAGGGGTCAAAAAACATTCACTAATTTTTAGAGTGCAAGTTTTGTGTATCAAAGAAAGAAAAATTACAAAAATAGGTTTCTTTTATTCTAGTATTTTTAGTTAATTACTTTTGAGTTTTTAATCAGTATAATTATTTAGATTTTCTTATTTTTGGTTTAAAAGTAGTTGATTAATATATTAATTTTTGGTATTTTTATTTATACTTTTAGTGGAAAAGAAAATCAAAAAAATCTAACCAATAATAGCCCACCACATGGAAAGTTCATCCATGGCATATTCCATTTTGAGAGTAAGAATATCTCATTCTTCATTTCAAGATATTTTTACGCCTAAGGGAATTTTGGGGAGGATAGCTAAAAATGAATACTACACAAAACCCTAATTTATACCCACTATAAAAAGAAAGTGACACAATGAATCATCCTAGAAGAACCCTACACGATCACAGCCGCAATTCCTAAAACTAGACCCACACACACAGATACATACACCATATGATAAAAAAAAAAAAAAAGAGACAGAGGGGAGGGGTCAATTTTCTGCTTTTGAGAGCAATTTTCCTTTACTTAGAGAGCACGCCATGGGATTAGGGATAGCAAATGGGCGGGTCGAGTCGGATATAGGCCGGTTCGAAAATGAGTTAATCAAAAACGGATTAATTACCCGACCCGCTCATATTTAACACGGATAAAAAAAAATGAGTTACCCAATGGATAATATGGATATTCATATTATCGACATTAACCAAAGCTACTTCAAAGATGTTGAATTCATGTAGTTAATATGGAGAAGATTAATTTATATTCTTGTCCACAAATCCAATCCCTAGACCCTAGTAAATAGTTGCGCCTAGCATATGTGAGAAGAATAGAAGTTCAAAACCAATGACACGACCTTCAAGAAAACCTTTTTTTGGAAAATACCCACGCAACCCCACCACCACCACCCACTCCAAGAACCCAACCCAACCACCACCCCGAACGCACTTCATCTTCACCCACCCACCCTATCCCACACCACCGCTCCACCAAAGCCTGACCCATCCCCCTCCCAAATCGTCTATTTCAAATATTTTATTTTACTTTTATAAAAAATCATAAAAATTCTTACCCCCACCCCGCCACATCCCCCCCCCCCCACCACCACCACGAGTTGGTGGTTGGTGAAATGTCAAATGTGGAATTTATTTTCCCTAATTTCATTAAGGAAGTAATTTTCTTAAATAAATATTTTCTAAAATTTTTTAGCAAACGAGCATGAGAAATTGGCATATTGGACACACCTATATGTTGTGGGTTTTATTCATTTTACCCATCAAGTTACTCATATTTTAAGTGGATAATACGGGTGGACTCATATGTTACCCATTTCAAATGAGTTGGATATCCAACCCATTGGGTTGGGTCGGACGGATAACCATATTTTTTGCCCATTTTGCCACCCCTACATGGGATAGATATTGACACCATAGAAACATATACCCAGACACGAAAGAGGAACAACAACAACAGCAAACTCAGTATAATCCCACTATGTGGGGTCTGGGGAGGGTAGAGTGTACGCAGACCTAACCCCCACCTTGAAAGGTAGGGCGGCTGTTTCCGAAAGACCCTCGGCTCAAAAGAGGAGACAAAGAGAGGAAAAGATAAAAGGTTAGATATGATCAAGCGTATCGAAAACAATATGAAAGCAAGGAATAACAAAGCAAGAAAGTCATGGTAAAAGGCGAATTAACTGCTATAGATAACTATGAAAATGAAAACAATGAAAGTAAATAAGTCATTATAAACCAACAGATACTCGCAGAAATCAAGAGACAAGAAACTATAGAACAACATAACTACTCTTAAGGGAGGATAGACGCGACTACCTACTATCCTTCTACCCTAATATGAGTCCTCCATACCCTCCTATCTAAGGTCATGTCCTCTGTAAGCAGGAAATGCGCCATGTCCTGTCTAATCACTTCCCCCCAATACTTCTTCGGCCTACCTCTACCTCTTCTGAAACCGTCGCTGGCCAACCTCTCACACCTCCGCACCGGGGCATTTTCATCTCTCCGCATCACATGCCCAAACCATCTCAGCCTCGCTTCCCGCATCTTGTCTTCCACTGGGGCTATTCCAACCTTGTCTCGGATGACTTCATTCCTAATCCTATCACTCCTAGTGTGCCCACACATCCATCGCAGCATTCTCATTTCCGCCACTTTCATCTTCTGAACATGAGATTTCTTGACTGGCCAACACTCCGCCCCATACAACATAGCTGGTCTAACCACCACTTTGTAGAACTTGCCTTTAAGTTTCAGTGGCACCTTCTTGTCACACAACACTCCGGAGGCAATCCTCCATTTCATCCATCCTGCACCAATACGATGTGTGACGTCATCATCAATCTCCCCATTTCCTTGTATAATAGACCCAAGATACTTGAAACTATCTTTCTTCTGTATGACCTGGGTGCCAAGCTTCACTTCCACGTCAGCCTCATGTACTATATCACTGAACATGCACTCCAAGTACTCTGTCTTGGTCCTACTCAACTTGAACCCTTTAGACTCCAGAGTTTGTCTCCAAACCTCCAGCTTAGCGTTAACCCCGCTGTGAGACTCGTCAATCAGGACTATGTCATCCGCAAATAACATACACCATGGCACCTCACCTTGAATTTGCCGCGTCAATCCATCGATCACCAAGGACAATAAAAATGGGCTAAGAGCTGATCCCTGATGCAGCCTCATCACCACTGGGAAGTGCTCTGAGTCTCCTCCCAAAGTCCTTACCCTGGTCTTGGCCCCATCATACATGTCCTTGATCGCCCTAATGTACGCCATAGTTACACCTCTAGCCTCCAAGTATCTCCATAGAACCTCTCTCGGCACTTTGTCATATGCCTTTTCTAGGTCGATGAATACCATGTGCAAGTCCCTCTTCCTCTCCCTATATTGCTCTACCAGTCTCCGTACAAGATGAATAGCTTCTATAGTTGAGCGCCCTGGCATGAATCCAAACTGGTTCTCTGAGATAGACACGCCTCTCCTCACCCTCATCTCCACCACCCTTTCCCACACTTTCATAGTGTGGCTTAACAGCTTGATCCCTCTGTAGTTATTGCAACTTTGAATGTCGCCCTTGTTCTTATAAAATGGAATCATTGTACTGCCTTGCCATTCTTCGGGCATCTTAGTCGTCTTAAAGATGACATTAAAGAGTCGCATCAACCATTCTAAACCTGCCCTGCCTGCAGTCTTCCAAAATTCCCCCGGAATCTCATCGGGCCCGGTCGTTGTTCCCCTACTCATCCTACGAACAGCACCCTTAACTTCCTCAACCTTTATATTCTTACAATATCCAAAATCACGGCACCTTTCGGAGTACTCCAAATCTCCCAACACAATATCTCTGTTCCCTTCATCGTTCAAGAGTTTGTGGAAGTATGATTGCCATCTCCATCTAATGAGGGCATCCTCCACTAGTACCCTACCATCCTCGTCCTTAATGCACTTCACCTGATCCAAGTCATGTGCCTTCCTCTCCCTCGCCTTGGCTAGTCTGTACAACTTCTTATCCCCGCCTTTGTCCTCTAGTTCTGCATACAGGCGTTCAAAAGCTGCTGTCTTTGCCGCCGTAACCGCTAACTTTGCCTCCCTCCTCACCATCTTGTACAATTCCCTATTCGTTCGCCTCTCTTCATCATCCTTGTTGTCTACCAACTTCGCATACGCCACCTTTTTTGCTTCCACCTTCTCTTGAACTCCTCCATTCCACCACCAGTCCCCTTGGTGCCGACCACGGCTACCCTTCGAGACCCCCAACACCTCTCTAGCTACTTCCCTAATGCAACTGGCCGTCCTATCCCATATATTGGTCGCCTCCCCACTACTCTCCCAGGCTCTCATAGATTTCAGCTCCTCCCCCATCTCCAAGGCACCCGTCATGGTCAAACTCCCCCATTTGATCCTAGGCCTGTCGTCCACGACTCTCTTTCTCTTCCTCATCTTGATTTCCAAATCCATCACCAAGAGCTTATGCTGGGTCGTTAGATTCTCACTCGAGATCACCTTGCAGTCTTTACAAAGACCTTTATCATCCTTCCTAAGGAGTAAAAAGTTTATCTGCGTCTTAGCCACCGAACTACGAAAGGTTACCAAGTGCTCCTCCTTCTTCGGGAAGCTCGAATTGGCCACAATCAGTCCAAAGGCTTTTGCAAAATCCAACAGTGCAACTCTTCCTCCGTTCCTGTCCCTGAAACCCCAACCTCCATGCACATCGTCATATCCCCCTGAAATTGACCCAATGTGCCCATTGAAATCTCCTTTGATGAATAGCTCCTCAGTGGACGGTATACTTCCCATCATCTCGTCCAAATCCTCCCAAAAATGTCTTTTCTCCTCCTCGCCCAAGCCCGCTTGCGGCGCGTAAGCACTAATAATGTGCAAAATAAACCCTCCAACAACCAGCTTAATCGTCATCAACCTATCGTTGACTCTCTTAACCCCTACCACCTGTTCTTGTAAGTCGTTATCTACTAAAATGCCTACCCCATTCCTATCCCTCGACCTACCTGAGAATCATAACTTATACTCATCCACATCTTGAGCCCTGGATCCTGCCCATTTAGTCTCCTGGACACAAGCTATATTGATCCTCCTCTTCTTAAGAATCTTAACTAGTTCGATGGACTTCCCCGTTAGAGTCCCAATATTCCAAGACCTTACTCGTAGACTAGAGACTCCCTTAACCCACCTACCCCCTCTAACCCTCACCCCTATCCGAGAACATGAACCTAGTCCACCATCGTCTACCAAAGCCAGTAAAGCAAATATAAACTACTCGACCAGGAAAGAGGAAGGAAAAAAAAAAAAACATAAAAAAAAATCACCACCATTAACACCGTGAACCCATTTTTTTCCACCCGTCACCGCCCAACTCTTATCCACTGCGAAACGTCACAGCTCCACCAAAGACTGATCACCATTTCCACCATCTTTAACGGCAGTTCCATCGTTGGAAAATATTCATGGATGCTGACTGAGAATCACTGTGAAACGTCCCGTAACCAACCTTTAAAGCACCATGAAACACCTGAAACAGAGCATTAAAACCCCATAAATTCCAGCTTTAAAAACCATCGTCTTTCCCATTGTTCGGTCTTGTTCGAGTGAGGTTTGTCGAGGTTACCGCTCAAGGCTTTGGTCTGTGTTCAAGCTCGCTGAGGAGTTCTAAAGTTCTTTTCACTGTACCACAGCAAAGGTATTCTCTTAAAAAGGAAACCAGCAATAAAGTCCCATTTTTTAACCTCCCATTTTTCATTTGATGAGCTTGTTTTAATGCTTGAATTTGGTCTTGTCGTTACTGTGTTTAAATACTTGACATCTTATACTAGAAAGGCGGAATATTGATTTGTATTTTGATCATTGAGGTTAAGATAGGTCTTGTAAAGGTTAAAGCTAAGTTAAATTAATTTCTCTCAAAATGATTGTCAACAGCATGTGGATTTTTATTAATCATTGGGATTAAGATAGGTCTTGCAAAGGTTAAAGCTAAGTTAAATTAATTTCTCTCAAATGAATGTCAACAGCATGTGGATTTTATTAATCATAAAATTGTATTAGTCCTTCACCTATTGCAACTGTTGTTAATTTGTCTAGGTCCGTTCCTATCTAGCTAGTTGTATCATCTATTATCCTTGGTGATATTTGGGATTAGTTTTCTTTAACTTAAATGATCCACTGGTGTTTGAAGTTGTAATATTGTTAATCTCTATTTCTCTTATGTTGGTTTGAAATGCGATAATATTGACCTTACAACCTGCATAATGTTTTCTTGGGGATAAAATTGAAGGAATAGGAGTTTGAGGTCACGTTAGCAATTAATCGACCCGCTGGACTGGTTAGTTTTGGGGTTAAAACAATAACTGTGCTCAAGTTTAATTAATTGGACCACAAAGAGTAGGCATATGCTGATTAACATATATGATAGGCAAATATTCGGATCCGTTAAGCGTTAAAAATTAGGCGCGTATAAAATCGTGTTGACCATGTGAACAGATCCGTTCCAATTGGTTAAATGCATATAATTAAAGAAAAGTCATGTGGTCCATCCCGCTCCTTAACCCTCTAATAATAATTGTGTTGACCGTGTGGACAGACCCGTTCCTTGATTGTATACATATAATTAAAGAAAAGTCATGTGGGTCATCCCGCTCCTTGGCCCTCATAATATATGATTAGCGAAAGACTAGGTTTAAACAATTAAAACACTTTCTATCCAAGAATTAATTAAAATAAGTCGATAAAAGTAACCGTGCTAGAACCACGGGACTCGGGGAATGCCTAACACCTTCTCCCCGATCAACAGAATTCTTTTGCCCGGTCTTTTGTTTTTTAAGACCAAAAATAAGAGTCATTTCCTTTTGATTAGGGACTCAATAAGTTGACTTGAAACACCAAAACTCAATTCCAAGTGGTGACTCTGTAAATAAATAATCCCTTTTCAAAATCGTCACTTCAATTGGAAAAAACCCTTTCTTTAAATAATAAAAACCCGTGTGCGTTCTTCACGCGGGGCCCAGACAAAAGGGGTGTGACATTATATATTCAGACTTATGTGTTATTTAGTAGCTCTTCTGCTGACTTATACCAGATGCCTTGGGTAGAAGATGTTTTTCCACACTTATTCTCTTTTATTTGATATTAAGATTTATATTATTCTTTCGCATTAATAGATTGCATGTTGGATAAGGGAAGGGTTCGCCTACCAAGGTGGGAAGTGGTAAGTGCCCGCACGACTAAGTGATTTTGGATCGTGATAAGTTGGAATCAGAGCCCTAGGTTACTCGATCTATAAGTATAAGAGCATGTCTAGTAGAGTCTTGTGGATCAGTACGATAAGCTCCGTACCTATCTACAAAAGGCTATGTGACATTTAGGAAACTTCGAATTCTTTCATTTCTTCGTGCTACTTCATTCGAATTGGTATCTAGTCGATTCCAATTGGTATCTGAATATTCTGTCTTAATCACCCACGGAAGGTGGGAACTCATTCTTAAATTCTTATGCGACCGGTTTGTTATGACGTGGCTTGGAACGGTACGAGATGTGTCATTCTGATTCGGACGCATGATCAAGATCAGTTTCCAGTTATAGCTTGAGGATTCAGTTGTGTAAGGTCGCGGTTAGACTCATTTATCGTGGGCGTTTCTTGAGAAATGGTAAAGATGGTACAAAAGGTCAAATGATCTCCAAGTTTTCAACATCGGGTTGCTCGGAGGTAGCAAAGGTGCATTTATGGCTCAACTAGAGTCATTTGTTCGATGATATGATTAGTTTGGGAAAAGTTTCAACCTGGTCAAGGCATTATGATGGTGTGTGTGGCATGGGCTTATGGCAGGTCGTCAATTCATTAGCGGCAGGATATTAGATGTCGATATAAAGGGACGAGTGTAAGTTCGGTAAAGATCATCGGATTTGGCAAAAGTACAGGGACCACGTGTCATAAGAAGGGAAATTGAGAATAAGGAAATGAAGGACGACTTTTGTGGGAATCGTATAGCGAAGTAATATTTCCTAGGGTTTATTGGTAAAAGTACTTTGTGTTATGTGATGGAGGACTAAGGAAGAGAATTGGGATAGATCACTCTACGCTTTTAGGAAGGGAATAATTGGTATCTAACGTGCCCGTCAGGATAAGGTTGCAAGTTGTACTAGAGTGGATTCTGTATTCGGTCGAGAAAAGTTAAGTTGGGCTTCCACATGACTGTATGGTAGTGGTTTGTGAGTTCTTCCAGGAAAATGATTATCGGTTCTAAATCGTAAAGCAAGGTTACTTGTGACTAGTGGAGACTTAACTGTGGTCCTGGTCCTTCAGTAAAGTGTATGTTCACTGGGTCTTTGTGTTTAAAGGAATGATAAGGATATCATGGATCAAGAGCTAGTTTATTTGAGAGTTATATTGCGGTCATACATAGTAGGATAGACATAAGGGTTCAGTGTTGAATTGGCATTTGCCGCTGTGAGCCAGTGGGTGATTCATAAAAGTGACTCTAGTGTTGAACAAGTGTAAACTTTTAGTATTCAAGTAGATATCGGATGTTGCATCTAATGTTGGATCAGGGTTGAGAGCTTTGTACCTGTTGTGTTAGTTTCGGTTGGTTCCTGCTATTATTGGTGTTGCTACTCGGTTGAGTTGATTGAATGAAAGGGATAATCGCGTGAATAGTAAGAGGTGTTCTGGTTTGACAATGGGGACGTTTGAAGTGGTAAATCGATGATGTGATTTGAATTAATTCGAGTTGTGGAGAACATTTCGGAATTTGAGTACAGGAAATTTGAGCAAAAGCACCTTGGTAGAGGAACATGGGGACATTAGTAGGATTGTGTACGTGATACGCTAGATTTGGAAATTATTCAATTTCAGAGTTGAGTGAGTTAAGGGAACTCTAGTGTGTATAATGAGTGGCATACTACTATCTCCAGGATTGACTCACCTAGTTTGCAAGACTTGTGATTATTCCGTTGTTATATCCCGTATTTTGCACCCTCGGATAATTTGAGAAAATTGTGACTAGTAAGAGATAAGGCAATATTTTGATTTTATTTAATATATAAGTTGTTCATGAAAAATATTGATGCGGAAATATTGAGGAAGGCTAAGGAAAAAATTGGAAATTTGAAATATAGTTTCGTGAATTACAAAAATTTGTCATGAAATAAAATGGGCTTGGAATAAAAAGAAAAAAAAATTGGGCTTGAAAAATGGCCAAGAGTGGCCGGCGAACTTGGTATGGGCCAAGGCCCATATGAGAGTTAATATATCCCACTAAAAGATGATAAAATTCATCTTCAACCCAAAGAAAAATCAAGAAGCTTTGAGAGAAAAGAAGACCACCCCATTTTCGGCCAAGAACAAGAAAAAAAGAAAAAAAAATTGAAGCCTTTCATCTTGATCCAAAAAAATATAATCTTCTAGTATTCCTACTTATTCAAAGGTCCTCTTTAACGTGGTATAATTGTTGGAGCAAGAAGACTACTCTTTGTGGCAAGTCCAAGATTCTAGTCAAGTGGGAAGTTAAGGAAAAAGGTAAGAATTACTCTTCTTTTATATGTTATGGAAGGTTTATGTATGTTGTAGTATGTAGAAATGAATGAAAATCATGGAAATAAGGTGTGTTGTGTGTGGCCGTGTGGGTGTGTGTGTTGTATGGTGGAGAAGAGATGAATTAATTTACTTAGTATGTTAGTTGTGTTGTTGTGGACTTTATGATGCAAATGAAAGTTTAAGGGTTCAAGTTGGCATTGAAATTGGTTGTGGGTTGTTGTAGGAACTAATGTGATTTTAATATGGTTTTATGTAATTATGAAAATGGAGTTGCTAAAGTGTGAATTGTTGGTATAGTTTATGAATTTGGAAGAAGAAAATGTATTGTTGTTGTTCTTGTTGAATTTGAAAGGTTTCGGGTAGTATGTTGGTTTGGCCGTTTGGAATGTAAGGCGGATTGTTGAAGTGTTCGTGAATATTGTTTGAATGGTGGCGGGTTAGTACTTGCATATGTAGGCGATTATGAATTGAACGTAGATGGAAAGTCGTCAAAATTTGTAGAAAGAAGTTGCTAATGCTAGTATGCGTTTTGAATCGATTGTGGATATTGTTAGAATAATTGTTGGTATTTTTGTTGATATTTTGGTCGAGTTAAATTCTCGGATTTGTTGTTGTATTTTTGGCCGAGTTGAATTCTCGGGGATGGTGGATTTATAGGGGAAATGCTGCCGAAATTTCTGTAAACAAAGTGTTGGTTTAGAATTGGACTCTTAAGCGTTTATGGCTAATGTTTGGTATGTACGAATATTGTTGTAGATCTTGCGAGCCAAAGACTCAAATTTGGATTTGCGTAGAAAGCGGGCAAGGTATGTAAGGCTTACCCTTTCTTTCTTTTGGCATGATCTTCGTGAAACGAACATACGATATGTATATGATTCCAAAGAAACTTCTATTCTTAGAGCCACTAGGATGGCTAACGTTCTTGATTTCCATAAGTTATTTCATGTGGTTTTGATGCCTATCTATGATGTCCAAGTTCGGTTGATATGTTTCCGAATGGAATTCGAAAGATAATTGATATGACTAATGTCTTGGTTTTCCAAATGATGGCACGTTTGATTATTCCATCGAGCCTTCGATACTTTTTGATACGTACATATGGTTCCAAAAGCTCTATTTGATTTGATCTATAACGATATCCGAAAGGTTCTTGACATGATTGTGGCTTTGATCTTCCAAAAACGGCTTCTGAAACGTTCGTAGGAGGTTCTGTACTTCAAACGCTCATAACTTTCTTATACTAAATCCGATTGACCCGAAACTTGTTTCTGAGCCTTCAGAGGTCGGTAAGTATACTTGTCCATCGAGTCTTCCATAATGTATTCGGGGATTACCGACCTTACGTCACTCCGATAGAGACATAACATTCTTTGGGCTCTCCGGCATGTTGCTTGCGTGATATATGCATATGATATATGTACGTGATACATGATTATGATATATGTATATGGATCGGGCTGCACGTTCCGCAGCAGTATATTATATTTATGGATCGGGCCGAACGTTCCTCGACAGTATATATTATATTTATGGATCAGGCCGAACGTTCCTCGGCAGTATATGTTATATTTATGGATCGGGTCGAACGTTCCTCGGCAGTATATATTATGCTTATGGATCGGGCCGAACGTTCCTCGGCAGTATATATATATATATTATATTTATGGATCGGGCCGAACGTTCCTCGGCAGTATATATACATTATATTTATGGATCGGGTCGAACGTTCCTCGGCGGTATATGTTATGTATATGTATATATGGATCGGGTCATACGTTCCTCGGCACTATCATATTCGTAAGGATCGGTTATATGTATATGTATATGGTGGCATATGATGTCAGCACGTAGGATCTGTGTTTGGAAGGTGAGTATTTTGGTACTCTGGATGATTTACTCATTTTCGGTAATTTTTCTGACATATGACATTGGTAAGCATGATGTACGTTTGTGTTACACCTCGGAAAAATTTTCCGTTGGTACGTAAGTGAACGAACTAGTGATAAGTATGAGTGCATGAGGCCCATGAGCAAGAAACGACGTTTGATGACCTTAGGCGAGATTTCGAAGGTATCCGATGTGAGATGAGAAAGTTGGCTAAGTTAAGATGAGATATAAGGTGAGCAATGCATGTGCATGGACGTGGGTGATTAAAATGAGAAGTCTAAGAGATATGAAAAGTTGCAGGTTTGAAATCTGCCCAGTGGTCGTAAAGTGAAAAATACGGACCGTAAATTGGTATACGGTCCGTAAACTGGCAGTCGTAAATTACCATGCAAGACTTCGACTTTCTGCCCAGTTGAGAAATGGTAAAATACGACCAGGAGGATGGACCGTAAAGTGATTTACGGCCCGTAAACCATGGTCGTAAATTACCATGCATGCAGCCAAAGTTTCTGGTTCTGGAAATGGTTAAAGACGACCACGAGGGACGGTCCGTAAAGTGGAATACGGACCGTAAACCTCCATGGACGACCACTGTTCACCCAGCACATATTTTTGCAATTCATTAAATAAAGGAACCAACACTTATTTTATTTCATTACAACATTACACCACTTCTCTATAAAACCTCTCTCTACATTTATTATACAAGTTTTCAAGGATATTTAAGGATCAACAACATAAAACAAGGTGAATCAAGAGTAAGAACATCATTAAAGATCATCTAGGTCAAGAAATCCAAATGGAGAAAAACTAGGGTTTTGCTCAAAGTGGAGTATTATTAATCAAAGCTTGTTCCTACAACTTCTAAGGTAAGATTCATGATTTTTACCTGATGTTTAAGGTATTGAAGAGTTGAAATACATAGATTGTAGAAAATATGGTCAAGTAGGTCATGAATGATGAATAGTGACATTTTGAGGAATAATTTGAATTAAATCATGAATGTTGTCGTGTTGTGATATGAATGCATTATAAATGGTACTAAGATCATGAACTAGACACTTTAGACGAATGGACGAAGTTGGATGTTATGACCATGGATATGGGTGAATTAGAGGCAAATTAAGGAATCTAGATAATGTGGATAATGTGAATGACTAATGGCCATCGTTATGATATTAATGAAGGTATAGACGCTAGCATTGGAAGGAAGCGTGCAAGTGTAGAATAGTCCGACGAAAAGGTATGTAAGGCTAACCCTTCTTTCATAAGGCATGGTTCCTTGGCCAAACTCTTAAATCCTCTATATGAGTATGTTGTATTCAAACGATTGACACTCCGAGCTCATAAGCTCACGATCCTCGATATGTGCTACGATTGTACTACGCACCCCATATGACGAGTAAGCATAAGATATAGACGTAGCGAAAATGATGATAATAGTGATGACGATGATAATAATAATGATGCTAAAGGTGCCTACGGGCTCTTATACTTACATGTGCCTATGAAGGGCTATAATGACACCCCGAGCTTATAACGCCGGGTAGGATATATGTATATGAATATGTATAAAGTATGTATACGATTACGAAACGCGCGCACACCTCTGCAGATGGTACGGATAACCCTAAAGCCTTGGTAGGGCCAGGTATGAGTAACCTTGAGCCTTGGTTGGCCAAGTATGTATGAAACACCGATCCTATGAGGTCGGGTATGCTATGTAAATGCCATGTATATGAAATGACTATGTATATAATATGAATATGAATGTGATAAGACTATGTATAAGAATACGAATAAGGACATGTATACGAATATGAGCACAAGTATGGTACGAGTACTATTATGGAATACGGATGATGACGTAGGTGTACAAATACGTATGAAAAATGGAAAGTCCTACGAAAGGCAGGTAAGCACTATGACGATGATATTATTGTCCCCCCCCCCCCCCCCCTCCTATGCTATTTCATATGTTGTTCATGATGCTTATTTATTGATGTTGCTCATGCTTTACATACTCAGTACATTCTTTGTACTGACGTCCTTTTGTTTGTGGACGCTGCGTCATGCCCGCAGGTGCACAGGGAGACAGACTTGATCCATAGCTGCCTATTCGGAGATTACATAGAGAGCTCCATTTCCTTCGGAGCCATATCTTTTGGGTACTCATTCTTTTTTTTATATAATTATGGGCATAGCGGGGTCCTGTCCCGCTAATGTGCTATGTCATACTCTTAGAGGCTCGTAGACATGTGTGTGTGTGGGTAGATGTGTTTGGCCTTATCGGCCTATGTTTTGTATATCATTTTGTCGGCCACGTTGACCCATGTACATTGATGTGGCATAGATGCCTATGATGATATAAATGTGTTGTTGTCCAAATGGGACTAGTTGACGAATGAATGGAAATGCATGTATAATTATGTGGCTCACCTAGATGTAAGCATAAGAGTAAGTTAAGAGGGTACCCGGGTGGGCTAGCACCGGGTGCTCGTCGCGGCCCCGAGTCGGGTCGTGACAGTTTGGAAAATAAGCACCTTAGTATTCTGATTAATGTACTTACTTTCTTGTACCGTTGTTCCGGATATGTTTCTATTTTCTGTATTTTATGCCTTACATACTCAGTACATATTCCGTACTGACCCCCTTTCTTCGGGGGCTGCGTTTCATGCCCGCGAGTACAGACACGCACGTGAGTGGTCCGTCAGCTTAGGACATCCATTCTGCTATGTTGAAGAGCTCCCTTGTTCCGGAGCCCTTACTTTTGGTACAAATCTTACTGTTGTACATATTTATGTATACATGACTATTTTAGGGGTACGGCGGGGCCCTGTCCCGAGATATGGTTCTGTTATGTTTGTTAGAGGCCTGTAGACATGTATTTGGTCATGGTTCGTTGTGGCTCAGTTATGTCTGTGTGGCGTACGCCTAAGCGGTCCCATTTGCTATGATGGCCTTACGGCTTGTACGTATGTATACATATATGTGTGGGTTATGTCTGATATGTATGTTACAGGTGATCTCTTACGACGACGTTTGTTCTCAGTATCAGTATAAACTAATATATGTTGGATATGGATAAGTTATGGATATGTCGATTAGGGCAAGTAGGTGTGTATGGGTGTCCATCTCGGGCACTAGTCACGGCCCACGGGGTTGGGTCGTGACATCCGTATTCTATTGAATGGTTTCGAGAAAAGGTTATAAGGTAACGATGATTGTGATTTGATTGGAATCGGTGAATTGAAGAGTCAAGGAAATGTACCGTTGATTGAGAATCGATGAGAATGAGGTACATTTTCGAGATTACTTGGGTCAGTAAGGATTATGGTGTTTTTTGTTTTTGTATATTTCCAATAGGGTGTGATTGTTGAGTACGCTTAAAGAAGGAAGTCTATAGAAATGGACTAAGTCATATGACAGAGTTCCGTGAGGTTCCATGATCACGTCTAGTGAGAAGAAAATTTCAGGTAACCGACATGTTAAGTTTTATGGAAGTGGCTTATGTGGTACATAATTGGATAGTTTCATAGCACTACATAGTGGATGAGTTAGTGTGGTTTAAGAGAAAGGAATTGTAAAAATCCTAATTATGTGAAGGCTAGAATTATATTCTTGAGATGAGACCGTATTCGAGGTAGTGTATTATGTTGCAAGTAATATTGACTAGATAGCTTGCGTGAGCACTTTTGGAAATTAAGGACTTGGGAGTAGTTATGCGAGGTTGACACAAGAGATTATAAGATTTAATACTTTCGAAATTGTTATGAGAGATTCGATGGTTAAAGGGGTACTATATGAGGCTATAGGTTTTGCATCAAAAAGGTCAGGGTCGTATCAGATTTTCATATCGGGTAAAGATTGAGAAACATGAAGATTGCAATCATAAGGTATAGTTCTTCGGTACTAAGTTGACAGCCTGGTTAGGACTCGGATTTTAAGGTCGAGGGTGATAGACATGATTGATTTTACATGAGAAAATATTAGCATTGGCCGCTACAGATGTATGGTAGTACTGTGATTAGTTTCGGAAAGTTGGAGTCGATTCGAGTGACCATTGGTGATATTCAGGGTTTGTACATTCATTCCAGGTCAAAATTGTTTGATTAAAGCTTAATGGACCTTGTTTATATTTCTCGGAGGACTTATGGGTTCCCAGTAAATCACCTTCATAGATTCGATGAGTTGCAATTTAGAATTGAGGTATGACAGATTTACCGAGCTTTATCAAGGTTTGCGAGTAGACTTGATAATATTTTACCAGGGTCAGTTATTCGTACAGATATAATGGTTACGTCGGTACTTAGTAATTATTTGAGGAGGTGCTATAATTGCGAGAAGTCTTTAGAGTAATTAGACGTTTCCTGCGGATTTGGCCCGGCGAGGTACTCAGTGGTACGCTTCCAATATTGTGATTTGAAGGTTTAAGAAGACTTGGAACTAGCAAAATCGGCTATAAGTAAGATCACTTTGATGGAACTGCTTAAAGTTGCTCCGATAGAGCAAGAATTCTTTTTTGGCAAAGGTAAGTCATGGTTTCGGGCTTGTGTTTATGTGTTCCTAAGAAATCATGGTTCGAAGGTTTGTACTGTTTTGAGGAATGTTTTTGGGACCTATTGATCGCTTTCAGAGGTATGGTTATGTCGAATCAGAGAATTTCAATGAAAGCGGGTCTTTTATTCGGGGATCAGTTGTGAGAGCATTTCGAGTATGGGAATATGGAAATTGGGTCTTCTAACTAAGTTAGAGGAAGTTTTGACTGGTTAGGTGAGCGAGCAGTGATTTTGGCGTACTTCGTGCCGTGGAGGCTTCCGTGTTGTTATGATGAAGATTCCTTGGTTACCGTCAGCTCCCATACTTTTTTTCATCATTCGAGGACGAATGATTGTTTAATTGGTATCTGATGTAACGATCCGTTTGGTCGTTATAGCGTTTTTGACCCATTTACCCCCGTGACCCTTCCCCGAGCCCTATGAGTACGATTTTGACCCGCGGGAATGGGTGGTACGATTTTTGGAGATGATCGGGCAAGGTTTATGATGACTTGTGTGAATTAGAGCTTTAAATTGAAAAACATTTGACCAATAGTTAACTTTTAGGTAAACGGACCTTTTTCGTCTGTCGATTCCGAGAGGTCCGGATGGTTAATTGTGACTTGGTAGGATGTTTGGTTTGGTTCCCAAGGCACTTGGGAGCGCTTTGGCTTATTGGTTGGAAAGGTAGTATCTGGCCATTAGGTGTTGACCCGGTCAAGTAGACCTCCTTTAGGAATTCCGAGACAACAAGTGAGTCTGTAGCGTGTTTTTATTGTGTGAATGCAGGTCCGGTTTGTATTTGGGAGGTCTCGGGTGATTGTCAAATTTCGGGTTTGAGATAGTGAAAACCAAGATTATTCTGATGTCTGGTGTCCGCTGTAGCGACACTAGGTCCGCCATAGCGGACTCGCTACAGCGAGGTCTTTGTCCATTATAGCGGGGTGGTGACGTTTGAGAGGGGTCGCCACAGCGGACGATGATCCGTTGTGGCAGATGCGCGATTGCGAGGGTGGGCCGCTATGGCGGGCCTACTGTAGCGGACATCCTACCGCTACAGCAAAATGACGCGGACCAGAACCTAATAAATGCTAAGTGAAACCCTTTTATTTCCCATTCATTCACTTCTTGTTCCTTGGCACTTTTGAGGCGAATTGAGGAGATTCTTGGTTGATTCCTCTTGAGGGTAAGTTCCCTAAGCTTGAATTATTTCATTTACATTCCTTAAGCATGAATCCATGATAGAAAATTCATAGAACTTTAGAAGGAAGATGGGTTTTGATGTTTTCTTTATTAATTGAGTTGTAGTCTTCAAAAATGAGATTTGTTGGTGCAGTGACTAATCTAAGCATTGAAATTGATGAATTAAAGTCTAATAGGCTTGAATCTTCCATTTATGTTGATGAATTTGAATGTTGGAAAGTTAGGGTTTATACCCAAAGTGGGGGTTTTCACTTGAATAAGGAAATTGACCCACTCTTGAGTTATTTTAGCAATTGATTAGTAGGATTGAACTCCTAGAACGTTGAATTGCATACTTCACCTTTGAAATACCCATTTTACCCTTATGGGCCCCTCTCTTCTCTCCATAGTTGAATTTGATTCGAAAGATAAGTCTAGCAATATGGGTGTTGTTCTTCCTTATTTCTAATATAAATTTTTTGATTGTGAATAGACTTTGAGTATTTAGAGGCGCTTTGAAAGGGCAAAGCAAATGTGTGATTGTTCGTGGCTCTCGCTCAGCTACCAGGTAGGTTATGGCTTACCTTTTGGTTAGACTTCAGTTAGCAAAGCATATGTAGATTAGTATTGACGGAGAAAGCATGTTAAGCCTTCGGGTATGAAGTTGGGATGGATATTCTTAGGTTGGTATTGTTGATTGACTGTGTGGTTTTGTCACCATGATTGTTGAGATTGGGTTTGTTGCCCTACTAGATATGTGAGATATTCTTGTTAATGACATTTTTCCCCTCTCCCACTTGTTATTTCGTTGTCATATGAAAGAGGAATACTGTTATTGAGAATTGAAATGTTGATCCGCATATTATAACATAATTTGAGAGCTTTTGTGGTTGATGTGTCTAATTGAGGCTGAGGTAGTGTACGGCATACATTCCATACTTTATATGTGATCGATGCCTCTTGTTGTGTATTGGCTTGTTTCCATATTGTGATTGTGAACCCGTATCAATCATTTTTTTGTTATTATCTTGTAAAGAAGAAGAAATTGACTTATTGGTGATATCGTGATATGTGTCCATGTGTGGAATGATTGGTACTAATAGGTTCTGACTTATTCATGATACGGTGTGATGTATTCATGTGTGGCAATGATTGGCATTGATATAATCTCATTGACATTTGATATCATTTAGGCATTCATACTTAAACAATTGGATCGGGTTGCACGTTCCGCAACATATATTGGACCGGGTTGCATATTTTGCAACATACATTGGATCGGGTTGCACGTTCCGCAACATATATTGGATCGAGTTGCATGTTTTGCAACATATATTGGATCGGGCTTTACGCCACAACAGGTATATGGACTTCGCGGGTCCCTCATAGGTCATGATTGTTGAGGCGTGGAGATATTCTGCCCGGAGTATATGTGTATCATTGCATTGCACTGCATCGCTTATGCATTCATATTCACATATCTATATTGTTGGTTTGGACTTGGTATTTTTGTACTTGTGGTGATATTCGGGCGTGGTATTCTTGTACTTATGGTGATAGTCGAACTTGGTATTTCTGTACTTGTGGTGATATTCAGACTTGGTATTCCTATACATACTTGAGAATTGATAGATTCGAGGATTAGAGACTTTTTACTAGGCTATGACTTGTGGTTACGGAAATATATTGTGGTTCTTATTACCGTGAGATGACTGGTATTTGCTTGGTAACCATACATGATTGTTTACTTGCTTATTTGTTGATTTCTTTCTTTTATGTATGTGAACTACTTGTTGTCGGCCTATGATGCCTACTCAGTATGTGTTGTTTATACTAATGCTACCTTGTTACACTCCTTTTCGGGGTGTAGAGTATGTGGCAGGTTCTGTTTCTGATCATCGAGAGTGTTTCCCGAGACAGTGTTGTTGGAGACTTAGGGTGAGCTACTGCCAGATATGTAGCCCGAGTTTCCATTCTTTGTATACTTGTCATCTTCTTCCAGACAGTATTCCTTTGATGTTATGAGTCTTGCATGGCAACATTTAGATAGTTCCTATTGTATATTCGGACTTATGTGTTATTTAGCAGCTCTTGTGCTGACTTAGACCAGATGCCTTGGGTAGAAGATGTTTTTCGCACTTATTCTCTTTTATTTGATATTGTGATTTATATTATTCTTCTGCATTGATAGATTGTATGTTGGCTAAGGGAAGGGTTCACCTACCAAGATGGGAGGTGGTAGGTGACCGCACAACTAAGTGACCTGGTCATGACATTATTGCAAAGGCTGGTAATTTGTGTCAATATATTCAGTTTTAGATTTTTGGCAAGAAGAGTTTTGTCTGTGTTTATCTTTTTTAAAGTTAAGTGTGTAAATCAAAAAAATTGAAACAAGTTGAAAGAAAATCTATGCATTATCTTAAACAAGTTTAAATTTCTTTAACCCAAAAAAAAAAGTCATCAAAAGCTTAACCACTATTTTTCCCTTCAAGCAAAATTATTTCAAGAACTTTTTTGGTGCATAAATGTAAATACACATTCTATGAATATATTAAAAAAATTAATACAAATAACCAGACTAAACAGGGTAGAGCCTCCCCCTTTTTGGAAGAAGGCAGTTCCTTTGCCTTCCACAAAACAACCCAAATATCTACACTTGGTTTGTCCTACATTTAATAATTTTTAATAAATAAATTATGCATGCTTTTTAGAAGTGTAACAGTTGCTCTACAGAAGTGTAAATGTTAGTTCTGTTTTAACGACTTAATACATTAAATAGTACTAAATGTGACCCATGAAAATTTTGCTATCAAAACATGAGTTTGTGGTTGATTTTCAGCCAAAATTCGATGTGCTATATTCATTTAGGAGGAAACTCGGATAGCAGAAGAACAACGAAAGGTTGATTCTTTTTTGTTGATTTATGCCAGTAAATATTCCGACTTTCATAGGTAGCTAATCATAGTTTTTCTTATTTATCTTCTTCTTTTTTGTTAAGGAAATCAAAAAATAGTCATGGTTCAAGATGGAGATTCTCCAAAATATGAAATTGTAAGTGAAATTTTACTTTTCAAATCTTCAATTTTAGAGTTCTCAAATACAGTTTTTTTTTTTTTAGTATCTTCCCCCTTAGATAAGAAATATTCTTATTCCAGTTATAACCTTTCTTTATGCAGTACGTGCAGATGTTATGATCTTTAAGCAGAAAAGCTAGGGTGCTTTGCCCAGAATTGCCTTCTTATATCTATCGTAAAATAGTTTCTTGCTTTTGCAAGGACTTTCTGTTAAAAACTCAGCAGTGGACTAGACCAATTGGTTCAATGTTTATAAAAAAGAAAGTAGAGACTTTCTGTTAAACATTTAGTTTCGTTTAAGTTTTGATTTCTTAATCTTAAAAGAAAGTACTTAAATTACATTAAAAAAGTGGAAGCTAAAATAATTTGTTCTATTGCTAAAAGATGGGCATACAAATCGCGGAAATTCTGCTTGATGCTATGTTAAAGTTTGACATTGTATGGTAGGAAGTGGACTTAGGTATCATACATATTAATTAAATATTCTCTCTAACTTTTTTGTCATTATTATTGTACTAGTGAATTTATCCGCGCTTCGCACGGATTTGACTTTCAAATATTAAAGTTCTTAACTTTTTAATTTTCAAAGTAAAATAATTTAAATTTTAACCAATTATATTATAAGTGCTTAATTTATATATTTTTCTGTGATTTCCGTCGCTTAAGAATTTTTAGTCTTTTATAATTACTTGTATAGTCTACGTGCAAGTGAAACAATTTTTTTTGTTTTTCTTAAAGCAAAGTAAAGAAATAAAGTATTCAAAAAACCAATCTATTTTTGTGCATATAAATTCAAACTTTAAAATACAGTTAGTTCTTTGTACATTTGTTGCATGTATTTAAGTATCTAATTATATGAATCTCTTCTGTAATTCTTTTTTTTTTCTTTTCTCTTCCCATTTCTAACCTTTATATCTTTTTTTCTTTTTTCTTTTTGACCTTTTTACTTCCCTACACAATCACTCATTTTCTTTTAAAAATATCAAATTTTATTTTCTTTCTCTTTTAACATCCTAACAATAAAAAACAAGTAATTAAAATATTATTCTCAAATCTCAACATGAACTATAAGAAAATATATTAAATAATAGTGCATAAAAATATATTATAAAATATTGATAACCATAGATATTATTACGCACTATTTATTCAATTTAATTAGAGTATATGAAAATAACCGATATAATTAGGAAAAGGAAAAAGAATAAATAATTTAATTGGTGAACAAATCATTAAGAATACGAAAAGAACCCAAAAAAATATGAGATTAGTTTAATAATTTTCTTTTTGATCACTAAATATTAATATAACAAATTCTCTTTAAATTCTAACATTAATCCGGAGGTCTTCTTCGTGTTGGTAGCTGTTTCCTTCTTTTTAAATTTTTTGATTTACCATAAGCTTTGGTCTTTTTAATTGCTATACAATTGTGACTTATGTTTGGTTGATGATTGTTGAGAGCCACACATTAATATTAGGCAAATCATCATTTCTTGTTAAGAAATTAGATTTTTGCCTCTTTTTTCATATACTAAGTTTCAAAACAACTTTCAATTTTTGAACATATCTAATTAATCATATCCACAACATATCTAATAAAAAAAAATTGTTATTTGTAAAAGAAATTAAAGCAAACTAAGAAGTAGAAAAAAATCATGAATTTGAAGAGTATATAATTACCTTAGAAGAAATGCATCCAATGTTGAGGTAGATGCCATCGAGCAGGATCCTCGGTGTAGATGACATAACACAAATTTCTAAAATTTAACAAATGTTGAGTAAGATTAATTATGAGATTCAAAAGAGTAAAGTTTTCAACTAAAACGTTGCATACCTTTCACTGTAAAGAAATGGGTCCATTTGAATATGCTGGAAGATGATAGATACAAATAAGTTCAACCAAGATAGAATATCTAATAACACATGAATCTCACAAATCAAATTGTGATTATGCAAAATAAAAAGTAAAATACACTGACCATGCAAAGTAAAGATCTACATTCTAATTCCTTTGACTTCTCTATCTTCTTGTACATAATACATAATCTTATCTCAATCTAACACAAAATAATAACAAATCAAATAATTTATTGAAACGACTACATATAATTTATCATACATAATAATATAGAGCGAACTTATTACAAAACTAAACTTGGAAAAAGGCTTAAACCTTCACTTGATCAAACTGAAGAAGAAGAACAACAACAACAAAAAAAAAACTACTAAACTTCATATTGCACTTCTTGTTTTCCCATTTGGCAGCCATGCAGCTCCATTACTCACTCTTGTCCGAAACTCTCTCTACTTTTACCCTCAAACACAATCTTTTCCTTCTTCAATACATCACAATTCAACACCTCAATCTTCTTCACAATTTCAAATCAAGAAAACATTAAAATATAAAACGTTACTTTTGGGATGGTGTCACACCACATGAATGAAAAAATTGAGGAGAAACTAATATGGAAGAAGACAAAAAGCATAGACATTAGACTGCATTAATTGCTCAATTTAATTGGAGATTAAAATGGTTGTTGAATGTTGATCCATGAACCAAGAAAAGAGCAAAACGGATGACATGAAAAGGCATAGACATGAATTAAATGTTCAGGTTAATTAAAAAAATAAAAATGATTGTGGCTGTTTTAAATAAGCTAAATTAATAGGATGAAGAGGAAAAAATTGCAAAAAAAGGAGAAAAAAGATAAATAGGTTTCTTGGCTTTAGAGAGTGCCACATAACCGTTTTTATGCCTAGCTTTATATTATATATAGATTGCATTTTTATGACATAAACGTTGTGATAATCTCTTTCTTAAAACTAATGAAAGTTGTGATTATATCTTTCATTTGTATCTAAATTAATAATAGATTAAATTTAGTCGAGTGTAGGCTCATCATTCATCAGTTTGCGCTTAGTATATTCTATTCAAATTTTAAGTTACTCATCAAATACATGTTCTAATATTATTTCTATCTTCTTATAAAGTTTATTCCCATCGAACGGATATACGTGCAACGCACGTGTCCAGATACTAATATATATTAAAAATTTCTTACTCATACTTCTTGTCTATTTGTTGAAGACACACAGCTTTGAAAATTGCTTTCTTTGTATATCTTTAGATAAAGAGACACGAAGAAAGTTTCACCAAGGCTCCTTTTCTCCCTTCTCTGCAGTCTGTTCGCCCTGTATGTGAAACATATATAAATTAATTTTCTTCCCACTACATTGTACTTCTCCGTTCCTTTTCATTTGTCCCTTATACTAAAACTAGAATTTCCTTTTTACTTGCCCATTTTAGCAAATCAAAAGATTTTTTTCCACTATTACCCTTATTGTTAAGTAACTACATAAAGTACTACCAATCGTCAAACTTAGATTTTTAAAGCATTATTAATAAGATTAATTTAGTAAAATACCCTTAATAAATACTTTCTTAAGGGGAATATCAAGTCAACATGGGCCACGGTAAAATGGAAAGGAGGGAATAATATGGATCGACGGGAGTAATATGTATATTCCCAAGACATTAAAGTCTTTCGAAACTTTGATTTGTTGCACTTGACCTGAGGGTGTTTGGAAATAACCTATCTCCATGAAGTAGGGATAAGTTCTGCATACACTCTACCCTCTCATATCCCCTTATGGGATTGCATTGGGTATATTGTTGTTGTTGTTGTTGTTGTTGTTGTTGTATTTAACCCTTAATGACATTATTCTATGGCCACATAAATTTAAGGGAAAAGGTGCAAATATATCTATCAACTTTACAATTTAAAGCTAATAAACCCCTCATTAAAAAAGTGATGCACATATACCCTGTTGTTACACAAATGACGCAAATATACCCTTTTCACTGACATATTTAAAAAAAAATCACTTAGCTTATTTTTTAATTTAAAAATGTCATGTGGCGTTAAAAAATAAGTTTACCCTTTTTTTAGTTGACATATATTTTAAAAGCCATGTGGCAATTCTATTTTCTAGTGAATTGTCTGGTTCATTAAAAAAAATCTTCGTGTCTTAAAAAAATAAGTCTACCCATTTTTTAAAACGAACCAGATAATCCACTTGAAAAAATAATTGCCGTGTGGCTTTTAAAAATATAAGTCTACTATGAAAAAATGAGAAGATTTATTTTTTTAAAGTCACGTGTTACGACCCAACTGGAGGGTCATGACGGACACCCGGAGCTAGCCTACTGAGTACCCCAAAATATACATCTCATAGTCATATCTAAATGGGTCATGAAACTAATTCATAAATATCACAACTGAAAGGGGCACAGGCCCATAAGATATATATATATATATATATACACACACACACAGGCCCATAAAGTATATATATATACATACACACACACGTATACACACACACACACATATCATCATCATCATCAATTGTGCCCATATATAAGCCGACAAGACTATCAGAGGATATAACAAAAATATAAACCGATGAGGTTATAGAACATCTAACTATATACATATGTCTACGAGCCTCATATCATAAAGGCGGGACAGAACCCCGCCATGCCCATATATGTACACAAAAGAATAATACCAATTGACTCACCGCTCCGAGCTCTGAAACAAAAGGAGCGCTCCTGTACAATCGCTGATGAAGCAGCCTAGGGGTTTGGTCCGTCTCCTTACCTACCTGCGGGCATAAACGCAATGTCCACAAACAAAAGGGCATCAGTACGAATAATGTACCGAGTATGTAAGGCATGAGCAACAAAATAAGGAAGTATGAAGACAACATAAGATAAAGAAATCAATCTATACCTTTGAATGCCTCTTAAGGCGGATGTCATTCATGCTTAGCTTTTTAAAAAAACATTTTCATACATATATATATATATATATATATATATATATATATATATATATATATATATCCTTCCCGGCCATTTAGGCTCAGTGTTATTATCATCATCCTGTGTCCGGGGTAACATTATAATCTGCCCACTGCAGTGGTGTGCACATCTACGTGCCTGCCTGGCCGACTGTAGCGCAACGCGGTGTGAGAAAATACATACTTATATGTATAAAGCATGCATGAGAGCCCAAATGAAAGCTATAACTCTATTGGGTGACGTAAGATCGGTAAACCTCCGATTATCATTTTGGAACTATCATCATTATCATATCTCATCTTGAAAGAACAATTACCATAAGATGAGATCAACAACCACGAACAAGATCAATAATCATGAAACAAAGTCCAATAGTATCATAAGAACATCAAGAACTATAAGCTTTAGTATTTCAACAAATGGAGTCATCATGGAGGACATTTGTATATATGTTCGTATCGGGTGATCATGCCATAAGAAAGAAAAGATTAGCCTCAACATACCTTTTCGTCTCCTTAACAACTTAACGTTTTTCCTTCCAAGCTCCCAAATCTACATTCAAGAGGATTCATACTAGAGTTAAGTCTTGAAAACACTCATAAGTTCAAACTAGAGTAATTAGTGAGCTAGCGGAATTTGGGCAGCACTTCCCTATTTTATCTACTTCCACCAAATTCCCAAACAACTCCCAAACGATAATAAAAACATCAACAATACCATAATCAAAAGATTTCATTCAAACTAAACTCAATTCAATCCCAAAACTTCTTTTCATAATCAATCCATAACAACAACTTCAACACAACCCCTTATACAGTTGTATACGACACTTCTTTAACATCATTATTATCCCTCATAACAAGATTATGCACAAAACATGCTAATAATTATAGCTCAAGTTAATTCACAACTCAAAATATCATCAATTTCATATTTGAACTTTTCCTCCAATTTCTTTTCTTCAAATCTTGACATAATAACCAAATAAACTCTTAAGCACGAAGCTAAGATGAAATCTTACCGCAAAATTCAAGAACATTTCAATTCCAGGGTTACTCCACCTTACAAACTCTCACCCAAGCATCTTCAAGAAGAGGAGACAAGTGTAAAGCACACTTGGAAACCCTAAACACTTTAATCTTCACCTTGATATTTGATTTAGGCTTAGAAATATGTTTGAATGTGCTTGGAGAGGTTTCTAAGACTTGGGGTTATGTCTAAAATGATTAAAATGAAGAGGGGTCATCATACTTAAATTCTGAATATTTCCACGGACTTTGTATTGTACGATTCGTATAACTTGGTCGTATAGCTATACAGTTCGTATAATTCAGTTGTATAATATTACACAGGACGTATCTTTGGCCTCGTATCTCAGATTTGCAATCTGTCAGTTGCATTGGAAAGAAGACTCTCGGAACTTGAATTTACATAGGTTATGCATTTCGTAACTCCTCATATGCTAAGAGATATACCTCTCTCAAGTTGGACCAAAAATTCTGTCCAAAATTCTGCCAAGTTTTACCAAAGTTTCGACAAACTTATTTTCTTCGATTCGCTTGCTCCCGCAACCTTTAGATACTTGCTTAACACTTGTTAAAAGTCTTCCTTGACCTTATAAAGGTTCCATGGCCCCTCCGACTTACGCTAGTTTACCTCACAAACAACGCGAAGATTTGCGAGGTGTAACATCATATATATATATATATATAGTTTATAGCTATTTGTCTAGCGAAGGGCTGTGTTTTCATTCAATTAGTATGGTTTAAATCGTCTTCGTGCTTGTTTATGAGATGACTGTCTAGATCTTATATATCCTAATAACCTATATTCTAATCCTGATATTATATCTATTAATTCTTGTAATCTTAACTTGTTCTTTTTAGTATTACTTAATCTAATATATTCTGGGTATAATCTATTTAAATCTTTTTTAACTTCTAAATAATGATCTTGCATGTATTAACCTAAAGGAATAAACTTCACTTTCCTTTCTATATATCTAATATATTCTTCTGCTCTAAATATTTTCTCGTTTGTAAACTGTATTTCCCAAAGGAGATTATTCCTAAAACTTAGAATGTCTGTGTTAGTTTCTAGAGCTTCTCGGTGTACTGTTTCCAGGTAATTAACTTGATTAGTAAGAAATTGTAACACTCCGTAAATTGGGGTTAGGTGTGAATATGTAAAAATCTAGTGTTAAGATGATATTATATCTATATGAATCCATTCTTAATGAATTCGGGGGGAAGATGGTCGTTTTGAAGTCAAACCAACAATTGAAGTTCTTAAGGGCTCTTAAATTCGCCTAAGTTTTGGTAGGTCTATCTTCTGGGCAATTTTCATGAAAATGTGTTGCGAATTTGAAAAAACTTCCTGGATGAAAGTTGTAGATCTTCGAAATAGATTTCCAATGGTAGGTCGCCCAGCCCAAGAAAGGTTATGTACAAAAAGTTATGTCTGTTTTACTGAAGGGCGCAAAAGATGGAGATTTCGCCCAAAGTACGCCCGGAAAGTACGGGACGTCCTTTAAAGTACGGGACATCCTTTTAGGACATACTTCTTTCGTTTCTGTCAGAAAATGGGGTTTAAAATGGATATAGTCTTATTTTGTTCCCATTTTTTTTCATTCTTCCAAACCCTAAGGACGAAAATCATCTCTCCAAGTCTTCAAATCAAAGGTAAGAACACCCTTAACATTACTAATCTATTCTAACATCAAACCCATGATTCTTGTGACCAAAACCTAGGGTTTGCAGCATAATTCCTCCCAAAATGATTCTGTCACGACCCAACCCCGTAGGCCGTGACTAGGGCCCGATCTGGGCACCCGAACCCATCTATCAAATATTATCTCAAATTCTATCAACTCATTCTAGTATATGGCGGAAGCCGACAAGACTTTATTTCAAATTTAGGTAATTTCCAGAAGATTTCGGCAGAGTTTCCTTTGTTTTACGGACTATCTAATATACCCTGCACGCAGAAAATACCAACAAAAGCCACACAGGGCTAACCGAGCAATATATAAACATATACGGACCGGCCGCCTGGGCGTATAGGATCGCCCAAACAACATATGCGGACTGGCCGCCTCGGCGTATGGGATCGCCCAAACGACATGTACATACATCCATACAGAAAGACCCTAACCCACAAACATGTCCACAGACCTCTAAACAGACCGACAAAATCATATGACGGGACAGGGCCCCGCCGTACCCATGAACGAATATATACAAATGCACTAATAAATATATATACCAAAAGTATAAGCTCCGGAAAGAGAGGAGCACTCCGAATAGAAGAAAGGGTGTCCTAAACAGGTGGATCACCAGGCTGTGCGTCTGTACCTGCGGGCATGAAACGCAACCCCGGGAGAAGGGGGTCAGTACGAAATATGTACTGAGTATGCAAAGCAGAAGGTACAGAAATAAATCTGAATAATAATCGAATCAGATATATAGAAAATAATACATATCAAAATATTTATTTCCAAAGTATAAATTATGCATAGGGCACTGGAAAATGTGGTCGTCCGCCTGTCGATGGCGCCACAACACAGCATAACACCAGAAAGTTTCAAATCTCCGAATCCCCGTCACACATCACAACACAGCATAACGCCAAACACAGCATAACGCCAAACATAAGTGGAACCCGGCCCTCGAGCGAGGAGCACGGTGAACCATAAACACAGCATAACACCGGAATGTATCAAAAAGCGCACGACAACATAACCGGCCTGGGAACCGGCGAACGATATCATAGTAGGCACGAGCGGAGTAGTGAGGAATCATATGCATAAAATCATTATTATAAATCCGAAGGATAAGTAAAATAGTCATATTCGAAATCGGAATAATAATTATCACTTTTTGATTCAAAGTTGTCGAATTTACATAAAGGGCGTCGCGGGACCCACGGACGAGTATAGACCCGAACTGAGCCCGCCTATGAAAAACATACCCATTATACATCAAGCAAACTCCTATAAAAATTATTGGAGCGATCCGAGCCTCTATGCGAAAAATATGGCATTCAGAGATTACAAAATTCCTTAAAGTGAACATTTTCTATGCGAATTTCGGAAAGCGATTACTTCAAATACATCATGGTTCATATTTCATAAAAACATAAATAAGAGTGCCAAAGAATATATATATGGATCATAACATGCTCGGATCTCGAATTTGGAATTCCCTTAAAGCTCTAATCTAGCCTATGTGAAACTAAGGCATGCCAAAAGAAGGAAGGTTTCTTTACATACCTCGAACGCACTTCCAAGCTAGCCAATCTAAAGCTACTCCAAATCTACACCTCGGGCTCCCCAAGGTCTACAATACGCCAACGAATACCAAACATTAGTTAAGGCACTTAAGCCATTCTTTCCAACTAATTAAATTCTACAGAAAATTCGGCAGCATTTCCCCTGTAAATAGGCCATCCCGAGAATTTATCTCGCTCAAATCAACAACATCAACAACAACCACAATAACCAACCTAGTAACATTGATAACCAAATCGAAAGGCAAAACAACATTATTAACTTTCTTTTACATCTTTCAACAACTTTCCAAATATTCGATTCATTGGCTTACTTTCAAGCCACGATATCGTTCGTACATTCGATTATCAACCCGAATCCTTTCCCACCATATTAGAGGACTTCTAAACCATTCACAAAATTTTTCCAACGATCCCAAGAAATTTTTTCCAAGCTGGCCGAAACCAGCCCCTAACCGAGCAGCCCTCTTTTCATTTTCAAGTCATGTTTTGCATCCACAATTCACATTCTAACAATGCTATTCTCATCAACATACAAATTACATAGAATATACTATAACCTCCAAATCAGGCCGCATCAATTACAACATCAATTTGAGTCATTAAGCATTCATTTCCAACATCGAATTCATAACGACGACGACTAAAACATTAAGCGACATTAATTTATTCATTGTCATATAAGGTGACCCATTTTCGGCTAGCACACCAACATACAGATATGGATAATTCTCAATCATTCCTTCACCCTACAATGATCATAATATACTAACTAGGCATTAATTCATAGTTTCAACACAACACAACACACACACACTTACACGGCTCAAGCACCACACACACAACTCACTTCCAACATTCCATATTTCATGATTTTCCTCCATTTTTAACATACTACAAGATGCATACAACCTTCATAACACATAAAACATAATAAAATCTTACCTTTTCTCTTCAATTTCACAATAGGCTAGGGTTTCCAAAGATGAAAAATAATGGGTTGATCGCTCCAACGACACCTCCACACTACTTAGGGACCTCAAAATAGTGGGTTTACGTCAAGGAAATAATGTTTGAAGGGCTTGAGAGGGGAGGTGATTTTTGGGAGGGCTGGCCGAGAGCCTCCCTCTCTTCACTTCTTGTTCCTCTTTTTTTTTGTCCAAGTGTGGTGAAATGAGAAATGAAACTAGTGGTCATCTTTTGCCACTTAAATGAAGTGCACAATTGTCCCTTGGCCCACACCATGTGTGGTTCCAATTAAAATTGAACACATCTTGTGTGGGCCATTCACCCCACTTACAAGGCCAACCATAGAAATGGATGATTTTTCAACTTCCAGTTTTATCACTTTTGGTCCCAAATTTTTCCTAAGTGTTCAATGCCATCAATTTCATACACAACTTATATCTCAGAATAAAATCAAATGGTCAAAAGTCCCGACTTCAAATCCCGAAAAAATCTTGGCCTTAAATTATCATAGTTCATCCGGGTTGTCTCAATGTATAAAAATACGAGACGTAACATCCTCTCCCCTTTAAGAACATTCGTCCTCGAATGTTGGATTAGTTCTAGGGATCTTACTCAAATTCGGGGGAGTTTCTTTTATAGCCAACATGTCCAAATCATTCACAGATCAACATAAGCAAACAAAGAATTTGGATTACCTGAAGGTGCCGGAAATAGGTGAGGATACTTTTTCTTCATCTGCTCCTCAGCCTCCCAAGTCATTTCCTCGCGGTTATTATTCCGCCACAGCACTTTAACAGAAGCCACATCTTTATTCCGCAACTTTCTTACCTGGCGATCCAATATGGCTATAGGCTGCTCTTCATAAAATAACTCCTATGTGACCTGTATATCATATGAAGGAAAACTTCTGGAAGGGTCACCAATACATTTACGAAGCATAGAAGCATGTAATACCGGGTGAACCGCTCCCAAATCAGCTGGCAGATCCAATTCGTAGGCCACCTTGCCTATTTTACGAATGATCAGATAAGGCCCTATATATCTCGGACTGAGCTTTCCTTTCTTGCCAAATCACATAACACCTTTCATCGGTGACACTTTCAGGAACACTCAATCGCCAATCTGAAACTCTAACGGTCGACGTCGCTTATCGGCATAAGATTTCTGTTGGCTCTGGGCTGCCAACAATCTTTCTCGAATAAGTTTCACCTTATCCACGGCCTGCTGGACCACATCTGGGCCAATCAACTCAGTCTCCCCAACATCAAACCAACCGATCGGTGATCTACACTTCCTGCCATACAAAGCCTCATATGGTGCCATCTGAATACTGGAGTGGTAGCTGTTATTATACGCAAACTCAACAAGCGGTAAATGGTCGTCCCAGCTACCCCTGAAATCAATAACACAGGCACACAACATATCTTCCAATGTCTGAATAGTGCGCTCGGCCTGTCCGTCGGACTGGGGATGGAAGGCTGTACTCAGGCTCACCTGGGTCCCCAATCCCTCCTGAAATGATCTCCAGAACTTAGCTGTAAACTGGGCACCTCTATCGGAAATAACAGACACAGGAACTCCATGAAGTCGTACAATCTCCCTGACATAAAGCCTGGCATAATCCTTAGCTGAATAGGTGGTCTGAACCGGAAGAAAATGGGCTGATTTCGTCAGCCGATCAACAATAACCCAAATAGAATCATACCTCCGTGGAGTGCGAGGTAGACCTGTAATAAAGTCCATATTAATGATCTCCCACTTCCACGTCGGTATCTCCATCTCCTGCAATAGCCCACCGGACTTCTGGTGCTCAATCTTAACCTGCTGGCAATTTGGACACTGAGCAACGAACTCTGCTATATCTCTTTTCATACCGTCCCACCAATATAGGCATCTCATATCATGGTACATCTTCGTCGACCCTGGGTGAACAGAATATCGAGCGTAATGTGCCTCGCCCATAACCTGTCGCCGCAACCTTGCAACGTCAGGTACACATAATCTGCCTCTGTGAAATAACACTCCATCAGGTGAAATCTCAAACGGAGTCTTCTCCTGTGCCAGAGCTGCATCTCTGTACTGTGCCAGAATAGGATCCTCATACTGATGCCGCTTAATATCTTCTGTAATAGAGGACTCAGCAATACCTCGAACCGAAACCCCAACATCTCCAGAATCAGCCAAGCGAACTCCAAGACTAGCCAACTGATGAATATCGCGAACCATTTCTTTCCTCCCTGATGGCACGTCTGCTAGGCTACCCATAGACTTGCGACTAAGTGCATCTGCCACAACATTAGCTTTCCCAGGATGGTAGAGAATGTCAACATCATAATCTTTCAGCAACTCTAACCACCTCCGCTGCCGCAAGTTCAGCTCCTTTTGCCTAAAGATGTACTGAAGGCTCTTATGATCTGTATAAATGTCAACGTGAACCCCATATAAATAATGTCTCCACATCTTCAAAGCATGAATGACCGCGGCCAGCTCCAAATCGTGAGTAGGATAATTCTTTTCATGTTTTCTGAGCTGCCGGGAAGCATAAGCTATCACCCTGCCGTGCTGCATCAACACACATCCCAAACCAATACCAGAGGCATCACAATAAATCACATACCCATCTGGACCCTCCGGAAGAGTCAAGACTGGAGCCGTAGTCAAATTCTCTTTCAGCAACTGGAAGCTACGCTCGCAAGCATCTGACCACTGAAACTTAGCTCCCTTCTGAGTCAGCCTTGTCAAAGGCATGGAAATGGAATCAAACTTCTCCACGAATCTCCGATAATAACCAGCCAATCCCAGAAAGCTACGCACCTCTGTCGGCGTCGTAGGTCTAGGCCAATTCTTTACGGCCTCGATCTTCTGGGTATCCACCCGGACGCCATCAGCCCCAATAATATGTCCCAGAAATGCCACTGAAGATAACCAAAATTCACACTTAGAAAATTTAGCATATAATTCCTGGTGTCGAAGTGTGCCAAGTACCGTCCTCAAATGGTCCGCAAGCTCTTCCTCTGACCGAGAATAAACCAGAATATCATCGATAAATACGATCACAAACATATCCAAGAACGGTCTGAATACCCGATTCATCAGGTCCATAAATACTGCTGGGGCATTTGTCAGCCCAAAAGACATAACTCTGAACTCATAGTTCCCATATCGGGTCCTGAATGCTGTTTTGGGAATATCAGCCTCTCGTACCCGTACCTGATGGTAACCCGATCGCAGGTCTATCTTCGAGAAGTACCTGGCACCCTGCAGCTGATCAAACAAATCATCAATCCTGGGGAGGGGATATTTATTCTTGATGGTTACCTTATTCAACTGCCGATAATCAATGCACATCCGCAGCGAGCCGTCTTTCTTCCTCACAAATAATACCGGAGCTCCCCAGGGTGACGCACTAGGCCGAATGAAACCCTTCTCCAATAAATCTCTCAGCTGCTCTTTCAATTCTTTCAATTCTGCAGGTGCCATTCTGTACGGAGGAATATAGATAGGCTGAGTGTCTAGCAACAGATCAATAGCAAACTTTATCTCCCGTTCGGGAGGAAGACCTGGAAGCTCATCTGGGAATACATCTACAATTCATTAACCACTGGGACTGACTGAAGAGTCGGTGCCTCTGCCTCTAAATCATGAACACGGACCAGATGATAAATATACCCCTTTATGATCATTTTCTCAGCCTTGAGGTATGAAATAAACTTACCCCTCGGTGATACTGTATTACCTGCCCACTCTATAACTGACTCCCCTGGGAATTGGAATCGGACTATCTTCTTTTGACAATCAACATTAGCATAACAAGAAGCTAGCCAATCCATACCCATAATCACGTCAAACTCGATCATATCTAACTCCACCAAATCCGCCTTAGTGCAGCGGCCACAGATAATCACGGAACAATCTCTATAAATCTGACTGGCTATAACAGAGTCCCCTACTGGTGTAGCTACCTCAAAAGGCTCTATCGGTTCGGATTCTATCCTAATTGTATCAGCAACGAGTGGAGATATAAATGATAATGTAGAACCAGGATCAATCAATGCATACACATCACGAGAGAAAACCAGTAATATACCTGTGACGACATTAGGCGAAGCCTCCTGGTCCTGTCTGCTGGCTAAGGCATAAATGCGGTTCGAAGGACCGCTAGAACCTGAAGCACTGCCACGACCTCGACCGCGTCCCGCCGGTGCAGGCATACCTCGCCCCGCACGGCGTGCAACTGATGGAGCAGATGATGAACCAGCGGCTGACCCCGTCGGCTGAGCCACACTACCAGAACCGCTCACCAACGGACAATCTCGCATAAGATGGCCCTGACCACCGCATGAAAAACAGGCTCCAGTAAGTCGATAACACTCTCCCGGGTGCGATTTCCCGCAATGGGAACAACGGGGCCTGGGTGGTCTGGACTGGCTGGGACCTCTAGCTATCTGTGACCCTGATGCTCTGGAGCTCTGACCGGCCCCAGATGGCCCTGCGTTGTCAAATCGTCTGCCGGTTGACTGTGTACCCCGGCCTGGCGGAGGAAAATACCTGCCCGACGACTGCTGCTGAGGCTGTCCGCCTCGAGAATCTCCAGAATAACCTGCGAATCTGGCCCTCTTGGGCGGCCTCCTGTCCCGATCTCTGCTAGAATAATCAGCTCTATGTCGGTCCTCCATACCCAGGGCATAAGCCTGTAGTCGGGCAATATCCATGTCTGCCTGCAATGCCACCGCCATACAGCCATCAATCAAATAGCGGTCTAACCCCATCACGTATCTGTGCATCCGATCGGCCATATCTGCTACTATGGCAGGTGCATACCGGGCCAAAGAATCAAACTCCATATTATACTCACGGACGCTCCGACCCCTCTGCTGCAGATGCAAAAATCGGTCAACTCGCGCCCGCCGTAACTCTGGGGGCAAAAAGTGGTGAGTGAAAGCAGTCACGAACTCGTCCCAAGTAGCTGGGGTAGCACCCTCACCCCTGGATAGCTCCCAGGACTCATACCAGTGAGCAGCAACATCCCGTAGTCTATGCGAAGCCAACTCAACAGACTCAGTCTCTGAAGCCCTGACCAAATCTAGTGAGCGCCGCACCCCCCGAATAAAGTCATGGGGGTCCTCGTCGGGTTTAGACCCGTAAAACTCTGGAGGGCCACATAATCGAAACTCTCGAACCCTCAGGCTGTCACGCCTATCGTCATCATCATCATCTCTCCGCCCACATCTGCGAGCCTGTCCCGCTACCAGAGTGGTCAATAACTGCACAGCCTCTCTCAGTGTCCTATCCTCCGCCCCTGGCTGAGGAGCTGGAGGCGCGGGAGCTGGAGCCCCTGGAGCTAATGGTGAAGCTGCTCCAGACTCCTCTGACGATGAAGACGTAGCAGAGTCGGCTGGCCGGGACGTAATATCACGCATCATCTGAGCAAGGGTCCGAGTATCCTTCTGAGCCCGGCTGGTCTCTCCTACTACGCCCTTTTTCTTCTGGGCGGCCGTCGCCTTTTTCGGAGGCATCACAGAAAGAAAAACAACAACACATCAGAACCGAATCATCCTAATAGCACAGCTCTATCGCACGATCTAAGATTCAAAGAAAGGAAACATCCTAAATGTCCTGTAGCTTCCTGTTTATAGATGTGGTGCACAACACACCGATAAACAAGACTCTACTAGACACGGTCTGTAGACATTCCGAGGACAAACCGCTCTGATACCATTTTGTCACGACCCAACCCCGTAGGCCGTGACTAGGGCCCGATCTGGGCACCCGAACCCATCTATCAAATATTATCTCAAATTCTATCAACTCATTCTAGTATATGGCGGAACCCGACAAGACTTTATTTCAAATTTAGGTAATTTCCAGAAAATTTCGGCAGAGTTTCCTTTATTTTACGGACTATCCAATATACCCTGCACGCAGAAAATACCAACAAAAGCCACACAGGGCTAACCGAGCAATATATAAACATATGCGGACCGGCCGCCTCGGCGTATAGGATCGCCCAAACAACATATGCGGACCGGCCGCCTCGGCGTATGGGATCGCCCAAACGACATGTACATACATCCATACAGAAAGACCCTAACCCACAAACATGTCCACAGACCTCTAAACAGACCGACAGAATCATATGACGGGGCAGGGCCCCGCCGTACCCATGAACGAATATATACAAATGCACTAATAAATATATATACCAAAAGTATAAGCTCCGGAAAGAGAGGAGCACTCCGAATAGCAGAAAGGGTGTCCTAAACAGGTGGATCACCAGGCTGTGCGTCTGTACCTGCGGGCATGAAACGCAGCCCCCAGAGAAGGGGGTCAGTACGAAATATGTACTGAGTATGCAAAGCAGAAGGTAAAGAAATAAATCTGAATAATAATCGAATCAGATATATAGAAAATAATACATATCAAAATGTTTATTTCCAAAGTATAAATTATGCATAGGGCACTGGAAAATGTGGTCGCCCGCCTGTCGATGGCGCCACAACACAGCATAACACCAGAAAGTTTCAAATCTCCGAATCCCCGTCACACATCACAACACAGTATAACGCCAAACACAGTATAACGCCAAACATAAGTGGAACCCGGCCCTCGAGCGAGGAGCACGGTGAACCATAAACACAGCATAACACCAGAATGTATCAAAAAGCGCACGCCAACAAAACCGGCCTGGGAACCGGCGAACGATATCATAGTAGGCACGAGCGGAGTAGTGAGGAATCATATGCATAAAATCATTATTATAAATCCGAAGGATAAGAAAAATAGTCATATTCGAAATCGGAATAATAATTATCACTTTTTGATTCAAAGTTGTCGAATTTACATAAAGGGCGTCGCGGGACCCACGGACGAGTATAGACCCGAACTGAGCCCGCCTATGAAAAACATACCCATTATACATCAAGCAAACTCCTGTAAAAATTATTGGAGCAATCCGAGCCTCTATGCGGAAAATATGGCATTCAGAGATTACAAAATTCCTTAAAGTGAACATTTTCTATGCGAATTTCGGAAAGCGATTACTTCAAATACATCATGGTTCATATTTCATAAAAACATACATAAGAGTGCCAAAGAATATATATATGGATCATAACATGCTCGGATCTCGAATTTGGAATTCCCTTAAAGCTCTAATCTAGCCTATGTGAAACTAAGGCATGCCAAAAGAAGGAAGGTTGCTTTACATACTTCGAACGCACTTCCAAGCTAGCCAATCTAAAGCTACTCCAAATCTACACCTCGGGCTCCCCAAGGTCTACAATACGCCAACGAATACCAAACATTAGTTAAGGCACTTAAGCCATTCTTTCCAACTAATTAAATTCTACAGAAAATTCGGCAGCACTTCCCCTGTAAATAGGCCATCCCGAGAATTTATCTCGCTCAAATCAACAACAACAACAACAACCACAATAACCAACCTAGTAACATTGATAACCAAATCGAAAGGCAAAACAACATTATTAACTTTCTTTTACATCTTTCAACAACTTTCCAAATATTCGATTCATTGGCTTACTTTCAAGCCACGATATCGTTCGTACATTCGATTATCAACCCGAATCCTTTCCCACCATATTAGAGGACTTCTAAACCATTCACAAAAATTTTCCAACGATCCCAAGAAATGTTTTCCAAGCTGGCCGAAACCAGCCCCTAACCGAGCAGCCCTCTTTTCATTTTCAAGTCATGTTTTGCATCCACAATTCACATTCTAACAATGCTATTCTCATCAACATACAAATTACATAGAATATACTATAACCTCCAAATCAGGCCGCATCAATTACAACATCAATTTGAGTCATTAAGCATTCATTTCCAACATCGAATTCATAACGACGACGACTAAAACATTAAGCGACATTAATTTATTCATTGTCATATAAGGTGACCCATTTTCGGCTAGCACACCAACATACACATATGGATAATTCTCAATCATTCCTTCACCTTACAATGATCATAATATACTAACTAGGCATTAATTCATAGTTTCAACACAACACAACACACACACACTTACACGGCTCAAGCACCACACACACAACTCACTTCCAACATTCCATATTTCATGATTTTCCTCCATTTTTAACATACTACAAGATGCATACAACCTTCATAACACATAAAACATAATCAAATCTTACCTTTTCTCTTCAATTTCACAATAGGCTAGGGTTTCCAAAGATGAAAAATAATGGGTTGATCGCTCCAACGACACCTCCACGCTACTTAGGGACCTCAAAATAGTGGGTTTACGTCAAGGAAATAATTTTTGAAGGGCTTGAGAGGGGAGGTGATTTTTGGGAGGGCTGGCCGAGAGCCTCCCTCTCTTCACTTCTTGTTCCTCTTTTCTTTTGTCCAAGTGTGGTGAAATGAGAAATGAAACTAGTGGTCATCTTTTGCCACTTAAATGAAGTGCACAATTGTCCCTTGGCCCACACCATGTGTGGTTCCAATTAAAATTGAACACATCTTGTGTGGGCCATTCACCCCACTTACAAGGCCAACCATAGAAATAGATGATTTTTCAACTTCCAGTTTTATCACTTTTGGTCCCAAATTTTTCCTAAGTGTTCAATGCCATCAATTTCATACACAACTTATATCTCAGAATAAAATCAAATGGTCAAAAGTCCCGACTTCAAATCCCGAAAAAATCTTGGCCTTAAATTATCATAGTTCATCCGGGTTGTCCCAATGTATAAAAATACGGGACGTAACAGATTCAACCTAGGGTTTGGGTGTTCTTCATTACAAAAGTGAATTGTTAAAGTTTGTTTAACATATTAAGGTATGTCTCTTTTAAAAATTATTTTTGACTATAAAGATGATTTGTATGTCTCTTTTAAAATGTTTTTTTTTTTACTATAAAGGTGAGTTGTATGTCTCTCTTTTAAACCGGAAAAGGACCAAAATTACCCCTGAACTTTAGAAAATTATTCATTCATTCCCTTCGTTATACTATAGGGCCAATTATACCCTTACCGTTATACTATGGGATCAATTATACCCTTATGTCTAACGGATGCCACGTGGCATCATCACAGGCCTTCAAAATTATTTTCCCCTCAAATTATTATTTATCCACTATAATAACCCAATCCGACCCAAATTCATTTTTTTCAGCCAAAAATATACGGACCCGTTGGGTTTTGAATAGAAACCCATTGAGAAAAATCAAAGTCCAAAAAGCTAACCAAATCATACCCCAAAACCATTCAAAATGGCAGAAACAAAACAACAACAAAAACCTCAAATTCCACAAAATCAATTGATAATCTCTTCTATGTTCTTCATAAAAATCATGAGCAAAAGAAGAACATGGGTGTTCCTATTTGTCACAGTTTACACAATTTTACTATCAATTTTTTGGAATTTTCTCAAAACAGTTCTTTCTTGGTATGAATCAACTATGTCAGCTAATTCCTTAAACCCCACAAACTCATTTTTTTCTAGTTGGCCTGCTTTATATGCATCTGTGTTATTAGGTTTAGCTTTTGGTGTTCTATCAATGGTTGCAGATTTAGCTGTTGCAGTACCAGCTACTTTGGTGACTTGGATTACTATTTTGGTCTTGTTAACATTTGCTGGTAAAAATAGAAGGGATTTGGTGTCAGAAGGAAAGAAATTGACAGGTGATATTATTGGGTTTGTGGTTAAGGTTTTTTTATTAAAGAATGGAATGTTGTTGCTGCTCTTTGTGCTGTTCTTGGTTATTTTTCTCTTGTTATTAGAAGGAATAAACAACAAGAAGATGTTGATTATTGATTGAATTATTAGAAATCTGCATTTTGGGAAATTAGAAAATTGTAATTTTATTTTGTTGAAATCATCCCAGGCCGTATAATAACCCAGCCCGACCCGGATTCATCTTTTGCACAGTTGGGTCCGTATATTTTTGGCTGAAAAAAAATGAATCCGGGTCGGGTTGGGTTATTATAGTGGGTAAATAATAATTTGAGGGGAAAATAATTTTTAAGGTCTGGGATGATGCCATGTGGTATCCGTTAGACATAAGGGTATAATTGATTCCATAGTATAACAGTAAGGGTATAATTGGCCCTATAGTATAACGAAGGATATGAATGAACTATTTTTCAAAGTTCAGGGGTAATTTTGGCCCTTTTCCGCTTTTAAAAACCTCATCATAGATATATTTCTTCTCGAAGGTTATTTATTGAATACAGAGGTGAATTTCTCATGCAAAACCCTAATTCCTTGTTTGATTATGGTTGATGTGCGTGAGGGGACAAGCCCACATTAAACCTTGATTGTATTATCTTCTATATACGTATATGAAATCATAATCGTTTTTCCTCTATAAGAGATAATCAATAATGATGGCTAAGGATTGGCATTAATGTTTTCATGATGAATTATGACATTGAAATCTTGGTTAAAGAAGTGTAAACATTTTCAAGACATTCATTAAAATGATTTATCTTTACGATATGGCATAATGAACCTTAATGGTAAATGGTGATGTGACTACCTTGAGATGAACTGTAATTCGTCTTTATGCTATGAACTTTGTTGTTGTGTTTGGCCTAGCTAATCGGGAGGCAGGGTAGCCACTATGGATCTTAGTGTGGTAATTTCCTAGCCATTCGGGAGGAAGAGTGGCCACTGCCGGGTTTGCTACTCGGAGTGTGGTTTATGCCTAGCTATTCGGGAGGAAGGATAGCCACCAAGAATTACATATTCCGGTGTGGTGCGCTGTGTTTAGGGAACCTCTACGGTCATCCCTTCGATGTGATTGATTCTTGGGCATGTATTGGCATGTGTGATATTCTTATTCTCTCATGGAACTGTTGTTGACGATCATGATAAATTTGAAAGGCACAACTGAAAGTTGTAACTTGACAAAAGGCTTTATAATCGGCTTTGATAATTCTTATGGAGATACACAAACTGAATAGCTGTTTTTATATTGATTAATGGCTTTGTAAACTGTTTAACAAATGATATTAAGAATCATAAAGTGGAGTGACTGTTTCTATACTGTCTTTTCAGAACTAATTTCTTTATGTATTATTATGTTTTATTTTTATATTACTTGTTGTCCCCGAGGCACTCACTGAGTACGAAAGTACTCAGGCATACCATTGTTGTTTTTGATAGTATGTTAGGTAACGGAGAAGAGCAGGTTCGTGATACTCTCGACGCTTAGGAGAATATGTTGCTGTTGTTGATTTGGTGAGCCCACATCTTTGTTCATGGGACACTTCCTGTTTCATTTATTAGTCTATATTTCTGGGCTGCGTCCCGAAGTTTGATGATTATTGTGTCTCTTAGAAGCTCCGCGATGATTGTCAGAATTGTGGGTAGATTGTCAAAGTCTCGTACGACTTAATGGGTGTTTGCCACGTTTATGACTGTTTACTTACATTAGACTTCCGCTAATCTTATTTCATAATTATGATCCTGATATATGCAATTACTTATAACATTGTTTAATTTAATAAGAAAAGATTATTAAAAAGGAACTTGATGTTACATTTATTTTATAAACTGTTGGAGGCGAATATTGAACCTGGCGGGTTCAAGTGTTATTATTGTGTCATTTAGGTTCTTCCGATGTTGTTCATGACGTCGGATGCCGGTCACGTCTAGGGTGCGTTTTGGAGCGTGACAAGTTTGGTATCAGAGCCTAGGTTTATACGTGTCCTAGGATGTGTTTGTGTCTGTGGAGCTGTGTCTAGTGGAGTCTTCTTCATGCAGACTGGCCACCTGTATGGATGAATGACTACCAGGACATTTTAGGTGTTCTCATTCTTGTTGATTCTAGATTGTGCTATAGATCGTGAACTTCCTTTAGGATCATCCTGGCATGTTTGTTACTCGTGCTTTATGGAAATGACTTTAACTCATGTTGCAGATGCTACCTAAGTGAACAATGGTTTATGGAGTGCACATTGTTGTGATGCATTATTTGATGGATGGTACAGAGTCACTGAAATTGTGTCGTAAGTGCTTGGTATATATGGTCATTTTAAGGTTTGGTTGTTGATAAATTGAGGCAGGCATAGAAACAAAAGTAGTCCTTGTTACAATGAAAACTCTGCCAAAATCTTGTTAGGCTGAAAGGAATAATTAAGGTGTAATACGTTTCAAGTGTTGGCGGTTAGGATGAAGGGAACAATGGACGGTCTCTTGTAGTGAATTAAAAATTATCGTACATTAAGGTTATATTCTTATTGGGTCAAAAGATCTGTACTATTTTGATGTTTAGAGGAAGAACTCTATTTTAGGCTTGAAACTCGAAAACAACCGCTTGTTGAATAATGATTTAAGAAGATGATGTAGTTGATTTAGGCTTTAATTTGTCATTTTCAGTTTTGGCATGAGGTAAGTTGAGCTTGAATCGTGTATTGACGAATTAGCCTCCTTGTCCGAGTATATTGTCTAGATTAATATATTGCGCGCATCCTAGTCAAAGCATACACATGTTGAACCTTTTGAGTATCTAACTCTTAGGAAAGTGATATGAAGGTAGAGAACCCTTTATTCGTGTTGAGACTTGAGTGTTCTAGTCGTTAGAATCCCCGTGAGGACTATATTGTTCTTAATTGGGTGTATATGTGTTTTTATCTTTTCGGGTTCGGTTAGTAGAAAGAAAGCTCTACTTCATGATTTGGCTCGTAGGGAGGTGGCTGGAGTCTCAGATGTTGTGGTCACAGGTATTCTTACTATATGTTCTTTTGAAGCGTATTCACTGATCGATTCGAGTTCGACTCTTTCTTATATAACTCAGTATCTTACCCTTGATTTTTGTGTGGAAGTCGAACAATTGTTGACACCCTTTTTCTATGAATACCCCTGTGTCCTTATTATCTCTTCTATAATGTATAGAGATTGCGTTGTTTTAGTTAAGGGCCGTGAGATTACTTTTGATGTGTTTGAATTAGAAATGATGAACTTTGGTGCGATTTTTGGGGATAGACTAGCTTTCCGAGTGTTACGAAACTCTGGATTGTCAATCAGAAATAGTTAGGCTTCAATTTGCTGAGGAAATCGTTATAGAGTGAAAAAGGGATATTGCTAAAACCTCGGGGTAGACTTATGTCGTATCTTAAAACTTGCGGGATGAACTCGAAGGGGGCGTAGTTCTATCTAGTTGTTGTAGTGTCACTCAAGCCGTGTTACCTTCATTTATTCCCTACTGCAGATAGGTGTTGAACCTTTCGACTGTGTATTCCCTGTGAAAATTTAGATTAGAGGTATGAATCCCTCATCCATGTGTTTAGGCTTGAATGATGTATTTATTATATGGTTAGTCGTATGTTACCTCTGAGAATGATCCTCTTTACTAAAGAACTCCAAAAATTTTGAAGACTTGAGGTTTAATGAATATCTTAAGCCATGACTTTCATTCGGAGACGAATGATCTTAAGGGGGAGGGGGGGATAATGTAACACTCCGTAAATTGGGGTTAGGTGTGAATATGTAAAAATCTAGTGTTAAGATGATATTATATCTATATGAATCCATTCTTGATGAATTCGGGTGGAAGATGGTCGTTTTGAAGTCAAACCAATAATTGAAGTTCTTAAGGGCTCTTAAATTCGCCTAAGTTTTGGTAGGTCTATCTTCTGGACGATTTTCATGAAAATGTGTTGCGAATTTGAAACAACTTCCTTGATGAAAGTTGTAGATCTTCAAAATAGATTTCCAATGGTAGGTCGCCCAGCCCGAGAAAAGTTATGTCCGTTTTACTGAAGGGCGCCAAAGCTGGAGATTTCGCCCAAAGTACTCCCGAAAAGTACGGGACGTCCTTTAAAGTACGGGATGTCCTTTTAGGACGTACTTCTTCCATTTCTGGCAGAAAATGGGGTTTAAAATGGATATGGTCTTATTTTGTTCCCATTTTGTTTTCATTCTTCCAAACCCTAAGGATGAAAATCATCCCTCCAAGTCTTCAAATCAAAGGTAAGAACACCCTTAACATTACTAATCTATTCTAACATCAAACCCATGATTCTTGTGACCAAAACCTAGGGTTTGCAGCATAATTTCTCCCAAAGTGATTCAACCTAGGGTTTGGGTGTTCTTCATTACAAAAGTGAATTGTTAAAGTTTGTTTAACGTATTAAGGTATGTCTCTTTTAAAAATCTTTTTTGACTATAAAGATGATTTGCATGTCTCTTTTAAAAATCATTTTTTTTACTATAAAGGTGAGTTGTATGTCTCTCTTTTAAAAACCTCATCATGGATATATATTTTCTTCTCGAAGGTTATTTATTGAACAAAGAGGTGAATTTCTCATGCAAAATCCTAATTCCTTGTTTGATTAAGGTTGGTGTGCGTGAGGGGACAAGCCCACATTAAACCTTGATTGTATTATCCTCTATAAGAGATAATCAATAATTATGGCTAAGGATTGGCATTAATGTTTTCATGATGAATTATGACATTGAAATCTTGGTTAAAGAAGTGTAAACATTTTCAAGACATTCATTAAAATGATTTATCTTTACGATATGGCATAATGAACCTTAATTGTAAATGGTGATGTGACTACCTTGAGATGAACTGTAATTCGGCTTTATGCTATGAACTTTGTTGTTGTGTTTGGCCTAGCTACTCGGGAGGAAGGGTAGCCACTATGGATCCTAGTGTGGTAATTGCTTAGCCATTCAGGAGGAAGAGTGGCCACTGCCGGGTTCGCTACCCGGAGTGTGGTTTATGCCTAGCTATTCGGGAGGAAGGATAGCCACCGAGAATTACATATTCCAGTGTGGTGCGCTGTGTTTAGGGAACCTCTACGGTCATCCCTTCGATGTGATTCATTCTTGGGCATGTATTGGCATGTGTGATATTCTTATTCTCTCATGGAACTGTTGTTGACGATCATAATCAATTTGAAAGGCATAACTGAAAGTTATAACTTGACAAAAGGCTTTATAATCGGCTTTGATAATTCTTTTTGAGATACACAAGCTGAATAGCTATTTTTATATTAATTAATGGCTTTGTAAACTGTTTAACAAATGATATTAAGAATCATAAAGTGGAGTGACTGTTTTTATACTATCTTTTCAGAACTAATTTCTTTATGTATTATTATGTTTTATTTTTATATTACTTGTTGTCCCCGAGGCACTCACTGAGTTCGAAAGTACTCAGGCATACCATTGTTGTTTTTGATGGTATGTTAGGTAACGGAGAAGAGCAGGTTCGTGATACTCTCGACGCTTAGGAGAACATGTTGCTGCTGTTGATTTGGTGAGCCCACATCTTTGTTCGTGGGACACTTCCTATTTCATTTATTAGTCTAGATTTCCAGGCTACGTCCCAAAGTTAGATGAATGTTGTGTCTCTTAGAAGCTCCACGATGGTTGTCAGAATTGTGGGTAGATTGTCAAAGTCTCGTACGACTTAATGGGTGTTTGCCACGTTTATGACTGTTTACTTACATTAGACTTCCGCTAATCTTATTTCATAATTGTGATCCTGATATATGCAATGACTTATAACTTTGTTTAATTTAATAAGGAATGATTATTAAAAAGGAACTTGATGTTACATTTATTTTATAAACTGTTGGAGGCGAATATTGAACCTGGATGGTTCAAGTGTTATTATTGTGTCGTTTAGGTTCTTCTGATGCTGTTCATAACGTCGGATGTCGGTCACGTCTAGGATGGATTTTGGGGCGTGACAGAAATCTTCTTATTTTTCTAGTTTTTCCTAGTTTTTGTCGGGTAAGGTGTATTATACGATAATGAAAACTTATATATTTACTAAAATTATGTTGTCTCATAGAAATTTGTTTAATAGTAGTTGAAGGTCTTTGTTGTCTAGCAGTGAAATATCGTCTCATAAAATCTAGTGGTTTTTATCAAACTTTTAAACAGTCATATTCGGTACTTCCTCACTCCTAGATGTCCTCTTATTATGTAGTTATATTTCTAAGTTTTTGTTTATCTCCCAATTTTTTTATTTTGTTTTTAGTCTCTGTCCAGTCATGAATCTTGTTACACTGTTCATCTCTTTCTCTTAACCTTTGTTCTTAACAACCACCTTCTTCTTTAACCACACCCCAGACATGGCCAACAGTTAGTCTTTCATAATTTTGGACATTTTAATGACCTCTTAACACCTAGGAATTTACTGGTTAATCCATTAAGTTTATTAAGAAGTTAAGACAATAATCATATACTAAGAGTAACATATTCAACCAATTTCTTAAAACATAGTATTTATATGGACATAATTTACATAACAGGGAGAATAGTACATAAACATAGTTAATAAAACTTACATGACTCGAAGATGGAAGGAGGTTTCCCTTTCGGGGAACCCCAAAAACTACTTCATACTAGGAGAAAGTTATTGAAAAACTTAATACTATTTTACAATAGAGGTTTAATTACAAAGGTTTTAGACTGAAAAAGGGATTGAGGCATTTGATGAACGAAAAGGGGAATACGGGGTTTTTTCTTGAGAGGTGTTGTTGATGATCTCTTGTTGGTGGTTACTTTGCTCCTTCACAAATGCTCTTATTTATAGGCGCCTGGCGGACTTCAACTCCGGATTTCAGAATATGAAAGAATCTTTTGAGTTTAGCCGAGTGCTCTTTGGGCCCCATCGTCACGTGAAACTTTTCAAAAGAAGCTTTATATTCTTGTCCGTTTGCTGATCTGTCCATTTACTATGGCTGCTTTATTATAGCTACTTTTAATAAAGTCTCTTTTTCTGAAAAATGTCATCTAGCCTTTGCTTTTGGTCAGCGAATCTTTCCGTCTTTTGTCTTTGGCTATCATGATTGCTTCCGCTATTTTTTTTAAGTGTCTAAATTATGTAGAGCAACGGAATCAAAGCTCATTCCGGAATCTACATCATTTGGGTCTTGCGAGTCTTGAAATGCACTGTCTTGAAAATTTACCATATCTCCTTCAATATCTAAACTATGGACTGGTGACATCCCTGGACTTGGAGATAATTCTGGACTAGGATTCTTAATTATATGCTTTTCTTGTTCTTCTTTTTTCTGGAAAAATCTTTCCAACGTCTCTTTAACTATACTTTCTATTTTTTCATTCTTTTTATTTTTAGCAAGTGTGCTTTTATTTGTAGAAGCAGCTCCTTGTGTAAGTGTATTTGGTAGTCTTCATCTTGTCTGGAGAGATGAACATCCCTCATCTTCACTTTTTGACAAAGTGACAACCATCAATGGATTTGATGAGTCTTTACCGGCTACCGTTTGAACCGGACTAGCTGTGTCCTTATCCGATACAATGGATCTAACTGCATTCATTGGGGAATGCACACCCATCTCATCCATTTTTGTCTGAGATGGAGAACTCTGAGATTGTGCCAATTCGAACTTGACCGCTTGTAGTCTATGTTCTAACATCCTTACTTGTTCCAAGAGTTACATTTTTTCTTGGACTAGTGTCTCTTTCTGCTGATTTAGTCTTTTAAAGGCTTCAGTCATAGAAGAACAGTGATCACAAAAAATCACTTTGTCTGTGTCTTTTTGTATGTTATACTGAGGGATTTTGTCTGGATTTTGTTTGAGTGCTGGAGAAATATAGTAATTTGGACCCAACATTCCCCTAGCAAAGTCTAATGCCTCAGTAAAATCATTGAAACTTTTAAAAAGAGGTTTTCTTATGTCTTTAATAGAGTCTAAAACTTCTATCCAAGTTTGAAAAACACCATTAGTTCTACCGTGAACTACAACATAAAATTTAAATTTTTTGTCTGTAAAATACTGACAAAGTGCATTTAAAGTGGCTACAAAATGTTTAGAGTCATTCCTATTATGTGATATCCACAAATTGTCTACTAAACATGTCTGCTGTTTATCTATTATATATGCGGGTAACACTTTTAAAGTCCAATTTGATGGAGGAAAAAATGCTAAGTTATTAGCTCCAAAATGGATTCTTTCTAAGGTGTTTCTTTCTAATGCAGATGTAGGTCTAAAATGAAGGTTACCTAATACCTTTTGTATGTAAGTGTCTGGGGGTGAGGCTATGCCTTTTCCCTTGTCTGTTGTCTGAGAACTTGATGGTCTCATGCTGTTCAAATAGAAAATCAGTTAGCAGTGATTTTTAATCTACGTAATTGGTCTGCTAGGTTATTATTTTTTCCTTTTATATGTTCCAATTTTAAATTATAAATGTAAATAGTATCCATAAAGTTTAGCCATCTCCGTCTACTACTATTTTTATCATTAATGTTTTGATAAAATTTAACTATAGCTTCACTGTCACGACCCAACCGGAGGGCCATGACGGGCACCCGATGCTAACCCACCCGGGCACCTCTTATCGTACTCTCACATTCACATCTATGTGAGCCACATGGCTTACTCATAATTTACATACATCAAAAGTGCTAATCTCGTTGGGCAACAATGCATTTATATCACCATCAATAACAATGCCCATATCCATATACACAAGCGGACAAGGCTATCAAAATGATATACAAAATATGAGCCGACGAGGCTACAAGACATCTAACCATACAAAACTGTCTACGAGCCTCTAAGAAGAGTAGGTAACATCATATAGGCGGGACAGGACCCCGCCGTGCCCATATGTATGTATAGAAAAGAATAATACCAAAAAGTTGTAGCTCCGGATGAAATGGAGCTCCTCTATGTAGTCCATGAATAAGAAAGCTATGGATCAAGCCTTTCTCCCTGGCCACCTGCGGGCATGACGCAGCGTCCACAAACAAAGGGATGTCAGTTCGAATAATTTACTGAGTATGTAAAGCATAATCAACATCATAGTATGAGCATAAGAGACAGCATAAGGATTTTCATGAGGAATAGCATAAGATAGGAGAATCAGGAGGTAATAGAGCCATCATCATAATTACTTACTTATCTTTCATAGGGACCTTCCATTTTTAATGCTTACTCATGTACATACATACGTGTGTGTATATATATATATATATATATATATATATATATATATATATATATATTCGTGTTCGTATTCGTATTCATATTCATACTCATATCCATATCATACCCAACCATGAAGGTTCAGTGGTTCACATACCCGGCTATGACAAGGCTCAGTGATTATACATACCTGGCCCTACCAAGGCTCAGTTTTATCCGTACCCAACTGCAGTGGTGTGCGCGCGATAGGTATCATATCCGGCCATATAATCTCGGTGTTATATAATAGTCATACATACATAGACACATATACATAAGAGCTCATAAGTATCATCAACGTCATTACCATCATCATTTTCGTTACGTTTATCCTTGGAGGATCAACTATCATATAAGGGATGCCATAGAATCGTGAACGTGTCGAAAATCATAAGCCTTGGTAGTCTTAGAGATAGATTCATTTGGAGGACATTATAGAACTCATGAAAGAATATATATATATATATATATATATATAGCCAAGGAACCATGTCTTATTGAAAGAAGGGTTAGCCTTACATACCTCTTTGTCTTCTTAACTAATTAACGTTCATCGTCGAGTCTTGAACAATCTACATTAGAAGGATTCATACCATAGTTAAGCTCTAATGACACTCTTCAATTCAAACTAGAATAAATCATGATCTAATGAAAATTGGGCAGCATTTCCCCTATTTTGTCAACTTCCACCATATCACAAAACAACTCTCAAACATCCATAACACACTCACAATATCATAATCAAGTAATCACATTCCATTAAGCCTTCATAATTCATCCTTATGTTCAACTTATACCAACAACCTCACACCCATTTTAGCACATTTTGATATAATGCTTCCTTATCACTATTACTACCTTCCATAACAAGATTATATCCATATTATACTAAGAATCATGACGCAAGTTAGCCCATTACTCAAAAACATCATAAAAGTTACACTTAACCCTCATTTTCTACTTTCTTCTTCTACTCAAGTTCTTCAACAACCAAGCATTCATGATAATGTGAAATAAGCATGAAAACTAACCTTTTATCTCATGGGAAAGAGCTTTGGAGCAGCTATCAACCTAGGTGAAAACACTAGCTTCAATACTCAAGGATCTCTTGTAGTCTACTAACCCTAGGAAGGCTTCTAACACATGAACACTTTGATTCTTGCCTCTTGATCTTTGTTTCCGCTTGGATTGGGGTGGAATATGCTTGGAGAAGGGTTTAGAGCTCTTAAGACTTGTGGAAGATGAAAAATGAAATAAATGAGCAAAGGCCATCTATTTATACAAAAACTTAAAAATTTTCCCGATGGACTTTATATGGACCACATATACGGTCCGTATAATATTATACGGTCCGTATAAGTGGTCCGTATAACTTCCCAGTTATGCGAAACTTCCTCTCGTTGATTCGTTTGCCTTCTAATCCTCATGGAACCTTCTTGGCACTTACATAATACTTCATTAACCCTACAATAGGCCCTATAGAAGCCTCTCAAGATATTCTAAATAACCATTAGCTCCATTATAGCGGAAAGCTTTCCGAACATGGCTTACATTTCGTTCCCTTCAACAAACTAGACTTCACATATTCGTATGACTTCGAAATATTATAGTATGCACCTTAAGCTATCTAATACTTCCCTTAATCTCATAAGAATTTCATAATCACCTTAAGCTCACATTAGCCTATCCACAAGGCAACACATACGGAATTTTCGAGGTGTAACATTCACAGTCTGTTCTAACTAATATTTCTAGTTTGTTTAATATTTATAGTCTAAAACTATTTAATCCGTATATTACAGCTAGAATTTCTGCATCTATACTACTCACATTTCCTTTTTCTTTTTACTTACCACTTTGATAAGCACATATTTTTTCTTCACTTTTATTACTATATTTATTTGGTCTTGCCTTTAATACTGCTCCCCATCCTTCAACTTCCATCTGTTTCTATAATTAAATTGTCTGTTTCTAGGGGCATATTTAAGTCAGGAATATTTTTTAATTTTTTCTTTAATTTAATGTCTTCGGTGTTAAAATGCTTTTGACCATTTGTTCCTGTTTTCGAATACAATGATCCTGCTATTTTTCCTAGGTCTTTTATAAAATTTCTAGTATAATTTACTATTCCTAAGAATTTCTATAATTCCTTAACATTATCTAGCTTGTCTGGCATTTCTAAAGCCTCTTTGGCTATATGAAGTTGTAATTTTATCTTTCCATCTCCTAGGATTACTCCTAAAAAATTAATATAGTTCTTACATAGTTCCATCTTTTTCTTACTAATTATTATTCCATTTTCTACAAATAATCTAAATACCGTTTGTAGGTGCCCTAAGTGTTCTTTAATATCTCTACTGAATACTAATATGTCGTCTACATATACTAGCACAAATCTTTTGTATTCTCCAAATATACTATCCATTTTTCTTTGAAAAATTGGTGGAGCTGTCTTTAGTCCAAATGGCATTACTAACCATTCGAAGTGTCCTTCAGGGCATGTAAATGCAGTCCATTATATACTTTCTTCATGCATTTGTGTCTGCCAGTATCCTGATTTACAATCAAATTTACTAAATATTTTCTTGCCATGTATTCTATTTATTAATTCTGTTTTATCTGGTAATTTATATCCATCCGTCCTAGTATTCTATTTATTAATTCTGTTTTATCTGGTAATTTATATCCATCCGTCCTAGTATTATCATTAAGTCTTTTATAATTTATTACCATTCTAGCCTTTCCCCTTACGATCTCTTTATGATTTCTTACCATAAATGGTGCAGATCTATGTTTAGAAGTAGATCTCCTTATTACTCCTAGATCTAGTAATTCTTTTATTTGTATCTTAAAAGCTTCTACGTCTTGGCGGTTTTAATTTTATATTTTGGATTTATTATGTCTAATTTACATGTAATCTTGTTGTTTTTCCAATGTTTTAGAGGTTTTTCTCCTATAATTTCTATTTCATCTAGTATTTTTATTATATTATCTAAATCTTTTTGGTTTTTAATAACTCCTATTATGTCCATTCCGGTCTTAAAATTGTATAATTCGGTCTCTGTATCTATTAAAGTATAATCTTTTTGTATTAGATTTTCAGCCTCTAATATTTCTACTTCCTCTAGGATTAAGTTCTTCGTTTCTATCTTATTTCTACAACACGTATTATTTTCTTGACAATCTTTTCAACAATTATCTTTTTTCTTTTGCATGTTTATTTGGTCTGTGGTCGGGACTTTCTTATGTCGAATTCTAGTTTCAGTCTTAAGGGCTTGTACCAGTGTATGAGTAATAATTTTTAGGGAAATTATTCCGCCTCTTGTAACCATACAACTTCCATTATTATGTAACATAAAATCTAATCCTATGACAAAATCTACATTTATATTCCAGTATCTTACCCATATTTTGTCCATTTTATAGCAGGGTTTGTAAAATTCAGAACAATTATTGATAAAGCTAATGTATGCTTTATGAACATAATGTCTATATATATTATGAGTTCCATCCATTTGCATGGCTGCAACTGGGTTGTCTAGGACTTTTATCAAATTAGAGGGGATTACTCTTTTATTTATTATACACTTCGTACATCCTGAATCTACCAATGTTAATGTCTCTATTTCATAATCCTCTATTTTTATTCTTGCAAGTATTTTTATTGTTCCTAATGTTTTTCCTTCATTACATACTAATGCTTCATAGTTTTCTATACTCATTAGTTCTGTTTGTGATTCTTCTGGTATTGTTCTTAATGGTCTCATCATTGGTTGTATATTAGATAGATTTATTTCTTCATTTTCACTATATGCTTCTTTTTGTTTCCTCTTTTCTAGTTTATATAGTCTAGTTTCTAATTCATTTAGTCTTGTTCCCAATGTTATTATTCTTAAGTTAATAGTAGGGTCTTCTATTTTCTTATGTTTTTCTTCTTTGTTTATTTTGGTTATAAATTCTTTTTCTATACACATGGTACATCCTTCTATAAAGCAGTTTTTGCATTTCGCTCTTTTCTCTCTACTAGGGAACCATTTACAAAAAAAAAAACATGCATTACTATCTAAGCCTTTATTTCTTTCAAATTCATGATCATAGTCTTCAGAATGTTTGCTAGATTATCCATTTGAATTGGTTCTGAATCTAATTTTTCTAATCATATTTCATTAATTAGCTCTTCTGCTTCTGTGTCTGATGAGTCTGTTTTAGGTTTTTCTTCAGTATCTACACTCACCATGGAGTATATACTTTCTGTGTCTGACATATATTCATCTACATTTATTAAAGTTTCTTGAAAATCTTCAATTAACTGTGAATTTCTTGTCTTATTATTTATTCTCTATGGACATGTATCTGTTAAATGTTCTATACTTCCACAAGTAAAGCATTCCAATCTATTTTTATAATTTCTTTCTGTTCTATATTTTCTTACATGTCTATTTCTATCTAAATAAGGTTTTCTAACTGCCGATTTTCTAAGATAATATTTCTTTCTATTATATTGAGGATAATTTCTATTATATTGAGTTCTATGCTTTTTAGGCTTCTTCTTTTTATAATTATCTTTATCATAACTCTGGATAGTGTATACCACACTTTTACAAAAACTCATTTCATTTTGTTTTAATTGTTTTTGTATTTGTATATATGTACATTTTTCTTGTAGTATATCCATTATATGTTGTATTCTATATCCTATTGACCACTTTATATTAGGATTTTGTACTACTCTATCTCTTTTATTCCATTTGTCTTCTATTTCTCTCCCTAAGGCTCCTGGTAATTTATTGAATAATATTTTACCTAATTCTTGATCAAAAGCATTTCCACTAATTGTACAATAGTAAAAATAATCATTTAAGAATTTTTTTAATATGGAACCAACTACTTATATTCAACTGTTCTAATTTTATTACTGCATTTTTTTGTAATACTAATAATCCACTATTTGGATCTTCTCCTGTAATTAGAGTATGTATTTTATTAGTAAAATTATATGGGTTTGCTCCCATGGATACTAAATATTGAAATTCATTTGGGAAGTTTTCTTTAAATGCTTCCCATAAAGCCTTGGCTGATTATCCTAAAAATGTCTCTAGATATTTATACATTGTTTCTGTGTCTGTGTCATTATAAGTTTTTATATAGTCTGCTACTACTATTCCTTTCCAAAGGTCTATTACTGAATTTCATTTTTGTGGATCATAAGCTGCTATATTTAAAAATTTTCATTTATTACCTCCTTCTTGAAGAGTAATAGGCTCTTCTAGAGGCATTCTTTTTCCTGAGGGTTTTACATTGTCTATTGGTTCTCCTGTTGTTCTAAAAACTCGTCTTCTAGGTACATTTCTTGTACTTGTATCTACCGTGTATGGTTCTCCAGTTGTTCTTTGAAATGGACTAGAACTAGATGCACTAGATTCCATTAATTCTTTTTTACTTATTATTGAATCTAACTCCATTTTGTCATCACTGTCTTGTAATTCTTCTAATATTTCATCAAATTCGTCTGATTTCTTTTGACGCATATTTTCCACTCTATATCCCCAATTATCAGTTATAAATTCACATATTTGAAAATGGCTTATTGTTTATTCTAATGTTAGATTTCCTAATTTACATCATTTACATTTAAAAAATTTATTGTTGTCTTTCTTATGGAGTTCTTTTTCTTTCTCTATGGCTATGTCTACTTCAAAATCATCTTGTATTAGTTCTATATTCATGAAATTTGACTCAGTAGTTTCATTTTCTTCTATAGTGCTTTCTTTCTCTATGTCTCTATGTGGTGTATAATTATAATTTGTAAATCTTATAGATGTCTCATCTCTAGAATTAGTGTACATTAGGTGAGATTCTGGCTGCAAAATCTTTTTTCTATTAAAATCTTCTAAATTCCATTCTAACCCTGCATATTCTTCAGGATTTATCTTTATTGGTTTTATCACTTTTATTCCTCTATTTCCCATTACTTCTACTACGTCTTCTACCTTAATTTTAAATTTTGTATTACTACTATTGGTCATTTTTCCTAGAAATCCTACACACATTAGTAAATTATTACTATCACACACTTCTTCATATCCCTTGGTATGTATTCCTATTTTAATATTTTTTTCAAATTCTGCTAAATTCATTATAAAGTCTGGACTAATATAGAAAATTCATCAATTATTTGTCATATCTACTTCTGTTATTCCTATTATTGGTTTCTTCATGTCTGACCACCTATCGTCGTAGATTACTATTAACACTTTGGTTCCAAAAACAATTCTAGTTAATCCTTTTAATCCTATTACTATTAATCCCATATGCATTAAACTTCTTCAAGTATTTTTTATTTTTCTTACAGTCTCTGGGTTTATTAGATTTATAGTTGTAACTTTTATTCCTTTGGCTGATAATTGTTCTTCTTTATAATGTCTATATAATTGTGTTGTACTTGAGAATTGTCCTATATTGTACAAAGTCTTTGGATTTAGTAGTTTTAGTTGATTTTATTGGAAAATTTGTATGTCTTTATCTACGTCTATTACCTCACTTAACTGTTGGTTATTTTCTTTTGGTCTTCTTCTGTTTAAAATTCTTGATAATAATTTATTACCTATTTTATTGTCTGAAAAACTTACTCTTGGTCTTTGTTGTCTTTGCCTTTCTGATCCTCCTTCGTTTCTTGATCTAATTGGAAAAAGGTCTATTTTTGTGATTTTCTAGTTATTTTAGCTTTTTCCTTCTGAGGTGTTATTTCTACTTTTTTTAATTGTTCTATTAGGTCTTCAACTTCTTTATTCTTTGGGGCTTCTATATGAACTTGTTCTTTTTGTAGTTTGTATATCAAGTCTAATCTTTCGTTTATCAATTCTAACCTTGGTACTATTATTTGATCTACTTTCTTAGTTATTTCTAATAATAATGAAATTATAATAATGTTTTGTTTCAATATTATTTGGTCAGATTTAGCGATAGGTAGATAGTCTATATAATCTTGTGGTAAAGGTATAGATTTCTCCACTAATTTTGAGGTTTCTACTTGTACTAGACTTGGTGGTTTATTCATGAAAGAGTAATCTCTTCCAGTTCTTCTATTGTCTTCTTTAATTCCTTAATGTCTCTGGTTAGAACTTCGACCTGTTGTGTTATCTGGGTTACTATCTAAGTTGTCTTTTGTTCTATTTCGTTTGGCTTTTCTGCAATGATTTTATCTAATTTTTCTATTTCAGTTTTTGTTGATATTTTTTCTAGATTAAATTTGTTATTTAAGAAATAAAGTTTTCCATCTAGTTCTGATTTTTGTGTCTTTAAGTAATCAAAATTCTGTTCTAATTTTTCTAACATTTTCTTTTGCTTAATTTGTGAAGATTTTACAACGTCTAATATTCTAACAAGATCTTTTTTATTTTCTTGAGTTTTTTCACTATAATTTATCACTAAATCTACTAGTGTATTAAATTGTTTGTCTTCACTATGTAATATATGTTCGTTGTTACAGAAGTTGCACTTTATAATACTATGATTTTTTAATACTCTATATTTCTTTTCTGGATATATTCTTAATTCCAAGTATTCTAAATTTTTTGAATGTATTTATTTTTTCTAAATTTGGGTATTATCCCAAAGGAATTCTTACTTTATAGACTTTCTTTTTTACAGTCTATGTTGGTTGTAAGTTTTTCTATATCTTCTCTTATGCTTTGTAATTCCCAAGTTATAGCAGAAATTGTGTCTTCGTTAATTGAACTTTGTAACAATCTATTTTCTATTATTGATGACAATGTTTCTGTATTTAATACTTCTAAATATGCACTTAAAGCTTTCTCAACCTTTCTATATTCTTGTCTTCTTTTTATATCCCTACATAAATACCAGTAGTTTATAGCTATTTGTCTAGCGAAGGGTTGTGTTTTCATTCAATTAGTATGGTTTAAATCGTCTTTGTGCTTGTTTCTGAGATGACTGTCTAGATCTTATATATCCTAATAACCTATATTCTAATCCTGATATTATATCTATTAATTCTTGTAATCTTAATTGGTTCTTTTTAGTATTACTTAATCTAATATATTCTGGGTATAACCTATTTAAATCTTTTTTAACTTCTAAATAATGATCTTGCATGTATTAACCTAAAGGAATAAACTTCACTTTCCTTTCTATATATCAAATATATTCTTCTGCTTTAAATATTTCATCGTTTGTAAACTGTATTTCCCAAAGGAGATTATTCCTAAAACTTGGAATGTCTGTGTTAGTTTCTAGAGCTTCTCGGTGTACTATTTCCAGGTAATTAACTTGATTAGTAAGAAATATTCTTATTTTTCTGGTTTTTCCTAGTTTTTGCCGGGTAAGGTGTATTATACGATAATGAAAACTTATATATTTACTAAAACTATGTTGTCTCATAGAAATTTGTCTAATAGTAGTTGATGGTCTTCGTTGTCTAGCAGTGCAAGGTCGTCTCATAAAATCTAGTCTTAAGGTCCAAAAAATCTTCTTGCTCTGATACCAAAGTGAAACCTCCCTCCAACTTCGAGTCATGTAAGTTTTATTAACTATGTTTCTGTACTATTCTCCCTATTATGTAAGTTATGTCCATATAAATACTATGTTTTAAGAAATTGCTTCAATTTATTACTCTTAGTGTATGGTTATTCTCTTAACTTCTTAATAAACTCAATGGATTAACTAGTAAATTCCTAGGTTTTAAGAGACCGTTAAAATGTCCAAAATTATGAAGGACTAACTGTTGGCCATGTCCGGGGTGTGGTTAAAGAAGAATGTTGTTAAGAACAAAGGTTAAGAGAAAGAGATGAACAGTGTAACACGATTCATGACTGGACAGAGTCCAGATTACTAATATATATATGGTCCGTATCCTTGGCCCTATAACATTATTCAACCAACATCCTGGCCGTATAAAATTATATGGTCCGTATAGTTGGATGTATAATACCACCTCCAAAACTGCCTTCTCTGGAAATTTTTAAAATCCTTAAATACGGTTCATATCTCAAAAGACGAACCATATCTCACTTATACGACCCATATACCATATTTTCCAAAAAAAACTTTTAACAAACCTTCCCACTTCGATTCACTTATTCTCCAATCATTCTGTAACTTACTAAACATGAATTTAAGCACTTATAGACACAAGTTAAGCATATCCAACCTCATATATCCTTGAACAAATGCCAGTGTCCAAACTAAGACACCTACGTGCTATGAATCTCAATACACCAAACTACAAGGTGTAACATTCCTCCCCCTTATAAACATTCATCTTCGAATGTTAACTTCCAGGAATTCTACATAAATTTCGGCAGAGTCTCCCCTATAACTATACCACTACCAACCTGCCAAACAGCAACCCAAACCATACAATGCCACACAGGGCCACAACAAGCAATACCAAAAATGGCCCCACACGACCAATAAGAGTAGCTGATAAATAATACATATTTGAAAACGATCATGATGTAGTCTGGATCTGTTCTGGAGCTGAAAACAGATGAGGATATCTAGACTTCATATCTTCTTCATCTTCCTAAGTCATCTCCTCCATATTATTGTTCCTCCAAAGCACGTTCACTGAAGCTACATCCTTAGTCCTCAATTTTTGAACTTGTCTATCTAAGATAGCAATGTGAACCTCTTCGTATGATAGCTGCTCGGTAACTTGAATATCATTAATAGGTACAATCCTGGAAAGATCTCCAATACACTTACGTAGCATCAATACATGAAAGACTGGATGGACTGATTCCAAATCTGGAGGCAAATCTAACTCATAGGCCACCTGGCCCACTCTACGTACAATCTTGTAAGGTCCAATATATCGATGACTAACCTTACCCTTCTTACAAAGTCTCATGAAGCCTTTCATGGGTGACACCTTCAGGAATACTCGGTCATCAATTTGAAATTCTAAGTCTCGTCGGCGGTTATCAGCATAAGACTTCTGACGACTCTGGGCTGCTAACAATCGATCCTGAATAAGTTTTATTTTCTCCACCGCTTGTTGGATCAAGTCTGGCCCTGTTAACTTAGATTCTCCCATTTCAAACCATCCGATAGGTCATCTACAATTCCGCCCATATAAAGCCTCATACAGGGCCATCTGGATACTAGAATGATAGCTATTATTATATGCAAACTTAATAAGTGGAAAATGGTCATCCCAGCTACCTTTGAAGTCTAACACACATGTCGTTAACATATCTTCGAGGGTCTGAATAGTACGCTCAGCTTGTCCGTCTGTCTGGGGATGAAATGCTATGCTAAGGCTCACCTGAGTCCCCAAACCTTTCTGGAAAGACATCTAAAAATTTTCTATAAAATGTGTGCCCCTGTTGGAGATGATAGATACCGGAACACCCTGAAATCGGACTATCTCCTTTATATAAAACTTCGCGTAATCCTCGACTGTGTAAGTAGTCATAACTGGTAGAAAATGGGTTGATTTAGTAAGTCTATCAACAATCACCCATATGGAATCATACTTACGCTGAGAATGAGGCAAGCTTGTAATGAAGTCCATATTAATTACGTCCCATTTCCATATCAGAATTTCCATGGCTTGCAATAAACCACCAGGTTTCTGATGTTCAATTTTCACATGTTGGCTATTAGGACACTGGGCCACAAACTCTGCTATGTTCTTTTTCATTCCATCCCACCAATAAATTGAGTTAATGTCATGGTACATATTTGTCGTTCCCAGATGAACAAAATATTGAGAACAATGGGCTTTACCCAAAATCTGGCGACGTAACCCTGAAACATCAAGAACACATAGTCTGCCTCGGTATCTAAGAACTCCATCTGCAAAAATCTCAAATGATGACTATCTCTTCTGAGGAGACCTATCTCTATAATGAACTAACATGGGATCCTCATACTAGTGCTCTTTCACCTCAACTACTACAGACGAGATAGTTGAATCCTAAATAGTGACTCTTGTATCGCCCGAGTCCAATAATAAAACTCCTAGGCTAGCTAACTTTTGAAGCTCACGAGCTAACTCTCTTTTCTCCGGCTTAACATCACATAAACTACCCATGGATTTGCGGCTAAGAGCATCAGCTACTACATTCGCCATACCAGGATGATATAAGATACTAACATCATAATCTTTTAATAACTCTAACCATCGTCTTTGCTATAGGTTCAACTTCTTCTGCTTAAAAATTTACTGGAGACTCTTATGGTCTGTATAAATGTCAACATGAATGCCATACAAATAGTGCCTCCATATCTTCAATGCATGAATCACCGTAGCTAATTCTAGATCATGTGTTGGACAGTTCTTTTCGTGCTTCTGCAACTGCCTTGAAGCATAAGCTATAACCTTTCCATGCTGCATCAACACACAACCTAGCCTAATGTCTGAGGCATCACAATAAATAACATAGCCCTCTAATCCTTCTAGAAGTGTTAAAATCGGGGCCAAAGTTAATCTATTCTTCAACTCATGGAAACTGTGATCGCAAGCGTCCGTCCATTGAAACGTAGCTGATTTCTGAGTCAGCTTTGTCAGTGGTGCAGAAATAGAAGAAAACCCCTCTACAAATCGCCAACAATAACCTGCCAAGCCCAAAAAACTACGAATTTCAGTAGGTGTTATAGGCCTCGGCCAAGTCGTCACAGCTTCAATCTTCTGGTTATCCACCCGAATACCATCAGCCGAAATAATGTGTCCCAGCAAAGTTACAGAATTCAACTAAAACTCACATTTAGAGAACTTTGAATACAACTTTCGATCTTGAAGAACTTTAAGAACAGCACGTAAATGGTCTGCATGCTCTACCTCTGATCTAAAGTATACCAGAATATCATCAATAAACACAATCACAAACAAATCCAGGAAAGCCTGAATACAGTGTTCATTAAATGCATAAATACTGCAGGTGCATTAGTTAACCCAAATGACATTACACGAAATTCAAAATGACCATATCTGGTTTTGAAAGCCGTCTTCGGAATGTCCTTCTCTCTAACTCTCACCTGGTGATACCCGGATCTTAATTCTATTTTTGAGAACCACTTGGCACCTTGCAACTGATCAAATAAATCATCGATTCTTGGGAGTAGATACTTATTTTTTATTGTCACCTTATTCAGTTGCCTGTAGTCGATACACATCTGTAAGGAGCCATCTTTCTTTCTTACAAACAACACAGGTACGCCCTACGGCAATGAACTAGGTTTGAAAAAGCCTTGTTCAAGCAAATAGTTTAATTGCTCCTTCAACTCTCTTAATTCTACAAGTGCTATTCTATAAGAAGGAAGAGATATTGGCTTAGTATCCAGTAACACATCAATGGCGAAACCAATTTCCCGTTCTGGTGGAAGGCCTGGAAGCTCCTCCTGGAATACATCCAGAAACTCATTAACTACTGGAACTGGCTGAAGAGTTAACGGCTTTGCATCTGTATCTTGAACCCGTACCAGATGATAAATGCAACCCTTAGAAATCATCTTTCTTGCGGGAATAAACCTACCTTTCGGCGATGCTGTGTTACCCTTCCACTCTAAAACTGGTTCTCCCGGAAACTGGAAACGAACTATTTTCAGTCTACAATCAACATTGGTGTAACAAGAAGACAATCAATCCATACCCATAATAACATCAAAATCTACTATATTTAACTCAATCAAATTTTCCATGGTATGACGATCACAGACTATGACTACACAATTTCTATATACCCATCTAGCTATCACTGGGTCACCAACGGGTGTAGACACCTCAAAAGGTTTGATTGACTCGGGTTTCACCCCAATTTGGCCAGCGACAAAAGGAGTAACATATGATAATGTAGAACCTAGGTCAATCAATGCATATACATCATGAAAAGATACTGATAATATACCTGTAAACACATCAGACGAAGACTTGAGAACCTATCACCCAGCCAGTGCATAGATACGATTTTGAGGACCACTCGAACTGGACGCTTCCCATCTACCTCTACCACGGTCTGCTGATGTCTGAGAGATTTCCCCAGAGGGCGTACAAATGATGAAGAACCTATTGCTGACCTTGTAGGCTGCACTATACCCTACCACCTCTCGATGGACAGTCTCGCATCATATGGCCTGTCTGACCGCAGGCATAATAAGTAACTGAACCTAAGTAGCCTTATCCCTACCACACTGAGTGCATCATGGTAAAGGTGGCCTAATCTGGCCTGAATCACCCCCATACTGAGAACCCAAGGCTCTGGAACTCTAACTTGGTGCGGAATGAATAGGTAGATCAAATCTTTGGCTGCAAACCGTGGAGGTGCACTAGCTGCTGAATGGCCTGAGTGCCTAGAATACTGCTGCCTCTGACCCCTTCTGAACTTACTAACAGCACCTGAGGATGTGGCTCTCTTACTATAACCCCTGTCATGCTCACACTCACTCCTCCACTGCTGCTGCCGCTCCTCAAGATTCTGGGCGTGGGCTTGAATGCGAGAAATATCCATACCTTCCTAAAGTGAGACCGTCAAGCAATCATCAATAAAATATGGTCCCAAACCACTCACAAACTGGTGGACACGATCTCCCATATCTGCTACATAGCTGGAGCATACCTAGCTAGTGAATTAAAACGAAGACTATACTCCCGAGCACTAATATTCCCCTGTCTAAGGTTCAGGAACCTATCAGCTCAGGAACCTATCAGCTCTAGCTCGTCGAATCTCTGACGGCAAGTAATGTCGAAGAAAAGCATAAACTCTTGTCACACAGGTGGAGGTGCGTAAACCCCTCTAGAAGACATCCAGGTACTATACCAACAAATAGCAAAATCCCGTAATATGTACGAGGTCAACTCTACCGACACAACATCTGAAGCATTCATCACCCGCAATGTCCTCAACATCTCATCTATAAATTTTTATGGGTCCTCATTAGGTTTCGACCCAAAGAATTCTGGAGGGTCTAAATTAATGAAATCACGAACTCTGGTACTAAACCTTATCACCATGACCCGCACCCTATCACTGAGCCTGAGCGAATACTAACTGGGTCAACAACTGAATAGCCTCTCTCATTTCTTGGCCTGAGGTATCTGGTGGAGGAACTAGAGGTACTGGAGCTGGAGCTCTGGAGCGGGCGGAGTGTGAGAGGACCGAGATGGAACCTCATTCTAGGACGCGCCCTCCTCTGCATCTGTAGGCGGTACCGGTTCAGTTCTCTTTCCTGCCACTAACTTGCCCTTCTGGGCTGATGTAGCTTTTTTCTTCACAGGCATCGCTGAAATCATAACACACTGTCAGAAAATGAGAGTCCTTATAACATGGCTCTATCGCACGATCTAAGATGAGAAAGAAAGGTAGATCATTCCTAAATGCCCCGCAACCTCCTGTTTATAAGTATGTCACACTTCACACCCATAAACAAAACCCTAATGGACACGACTCGTAGACAAACCCTAGGAAGAACTGCTCTGATACCACTTTTGTCACGATCCAACCGGAGGGCCATGACAGACACCCGGAGCTAGCCTACCGAGTACCCCCAAAACGTACATCTCATAGTCATATTTGAGTAGACTATGAAACTAACTCATAAATATCATAGATGAAAGGGGCACATGCCCAAAACATATATACATACACACACATCATCAACTATGCCCATATATAAGCCGACAAGGCTATCAGAGGATATAATAAAAATATGAACTCCGATGAGGTTATAGAACATCTAACTATATACATCTGTCTAGGAGCCTCTACATGGAGTGCATAACATCATGGACCCCGCCATGCCCATATATGTACGCAAAAGAATAATACCAACTGAATCAACTCTTTGGAACAAAAAGAGCGCTCCTGTAAAATCGCTAATGTAGCAGCCTAGGGGTCTGGTCCGTCTCTTAGCCTACCTGCGGGCATGAACGTAGCGTCCACAAACAAAATGACGTCAGTACGAATAATGTACCGAGTATGTAAGGCATGAGTAACAAAATAAGGAAAGTACGAAGATAACATAAGATAAAGAGATCAGTCTGTACCTCTGAATGCCTCTTAAGGCGAATGTCATGCATGCTTATATATATAATATCCTGCCCGGCCATTTAGGCTCGGTGTTATTATCATCATCCCGAGCATCCCGCGTCTGGGGTAACATCATAAGCTGCCCACTGCAGTGGTGTGCACATCTACGTGCCTGCCCCGCCGACTATAGTGCAGCGCGGTGTGAGAAAATACATACATACATATATATATATATATATATATATATATATATATATATATATATATATATATATATATATATATATATATATATAGCATGCATGAGAGCCCATATATATAGCACATCTATGGACCCCCCCCCCCCCCCCAATGCCCATATATGTACACAAAAGAATAATACCAACTGAATCACCTCTCTGGAACAAAAAGAGCGCTCCTGTAAAATCGCTGACGAAGCAGCCTAGGGGTCTGGTCTGTCTCCTTGCCTACCTGCGGGCATAAACGTAGCGTCCACAAACAAAAGGACGTCAGTATGAATAATGTACCGAGTATGTAAGGCATGAGTAACAAAATAAGGAAAGTACAAAGACAACATAAGATAAAGAGATCAGTCTGTACCTCTGAATGCCTCTTAAGGCGGATGTCATGCATGCTTAGCTTTTTTTAAAACATTTTCATACATACATACATACTTATATATATATATATATATATATAATATCCTGCCCGGTCATTTAGGCTTGGTGTTATTATCATCATCCCGCTTTCAGGGCATCCCGTGTCTGGGGTAACATCATAAGCTGCCCACTGCAGTGGTGTGCACATCTACGTGCCTGCCCGGCCGACTATAGTGCAGCGCGAGAAAATATATATATATATATATATATATATATATATATATATATATATATATATATATATATATATATGAGAGCCCAAATGAAAGCTATAACTCTATTGGGTGACGTAAGGTCGGTAAACCTCCGATTATCATTTTGGAACTATCATCATTATCATATCTCACCTTGAAAGAACAATTACCATAAGATGAGATCAACAACAATAAACAAGATCAACAATCATGAAACAAAGTCCAATAGTATCATAAGAACATCAAGAACTATAAGCTTTAGTATTTCAACAAATGGAGTCATCGTTGAGGACATTTGTATATATGTTCATATCGAGTGATCATGCGATAAGAAAGAACAGATTAGCCTCAACATACCTTTTCGTCTCCTTAACTACTTAACGTTTTTCCTTCCAAGCTCCCAAATCTACATTCAAGAGGATTCATACTAGAGTTAAGTTTTGAAAACACTCATAAGTTCAAACTAGAGTAATTAGTGAGCTAGCAGAATTCGGGCAGTACTTCCCCTATTTTATCTACTTCCACCAAATTCCCAAACAACTCCCAAACGATAATAACAACATCAACTATACCATAATCAAAAGATTTCATTCAAACTAAACTCAATTCAATCCTAAAACTTCTTTTCACAATCAATCCATAACAACAACTTCAACACAACCCCTTATACAGTTGTATACGACACTTCTTTAACATTATTATTATCCCTCATAACAAGATTATGCACAAAACATGCTAATAATTATAGCTCAAGTTAATTCACAACTCAAAATATCATCAATTTCATATTTGAACTTTTCCTCCAATTTCTTTTCTTCAAATCTTGACATAATAACCAAATAAACTCATAAGCACGAAGCTAAGATGAAATCTTACCTCAAAATTCAAGAACACTTCAATTCCAAGGTTACTCCACCTTACAAACACTCACCCAAGCATCATCAAGAAGAGGAGACAAGTGTAAAGCTCACTTGGAAACCTTAAACACTTTAATCTTCACCTTGATATTTGATTTACGCTCAGAAATATGTTTGAATGTGTTTGGAGAGGTTTCTAGGACTTGGGGTTATGTCTAAAATGATTAAAATGAAGAGAGGTCATCATACTTAAATTCTGAAAATTTCCACCGACTTTGTATTGTACGGTTCGTATAACTTGGTCGTATAACAATACGGTTCATATAACTCGGTCGTATAATATTATACGGGCCGTATCTTTGGCCTCGTATCTCAGATTTGCAATCTGTCAGTTGCATTGGAAAGAAGACTCTCTGAACTTGAATTTACATAAGTTATGCATTTCGTAACTCCTCATATGCTAAAAGATATACCTCCCTCAAGTTGGACCAAAAATCCTGTCCAAAATTCTGCCAAGTTTTCCCAAAATTTCGACAAACTTATTTTCTTCGATTCGCTTGATCCCGGAACCTTTAGATACTTGCTTAACACTTGTTAAAAGTATTCCTTAACCATATAAAGGTTCCATGGCCCCTCCGGCTTACGCTAGTTTACCTCACAACCAACGCGAAGATTTGCGAGGTGTAACATCATATATATATATATATATATATATATATATTTGGTCCGTATCCTTGGTCGTGTAACATTATACGACCAACATCCTGGCCGTATAAAATTATACGGTCCGTATAGTTGGTCGTATAATACTACCTCCAAAGCTACCTTCTCTGGCAATTTTTAAAATCCTCTAATATGGTCCATATCTCAAAATACAGACCATATCTCACTTATACGACCAATATTCCATATTTTCCAATAATAACTTCTGACGAAACTTCCCACTTCGATTCACTTATTTTCCAGTCCTTTCGTAACTCACCAAACATGAATTTAAGTAGTTATAAACACAAGTTAAGCATGTTCAACCTCATATATCTTCGAAACAAATCCCAATGTTCAAAACTAAGACACCAACGTATTACGAATCTCAATACACAAAACTACAAGGTGTAACATCACATAACATTACATTAATTAAAAATAAGCTAATGATTTTTTTTAAAAAAATCCGTCAGTGAAAAGGGTATATTTGACCATTTGTGTAATGGCAGGGCTATATATGCACTATTGTTTTTACGAGATATATATATGCTCTAAATCACAAAGTTGTGGGATATATTTGCACCTTTGCCCTAAATTTAATGTGATGGCATATTAAGATCACAAATTCTTAAAGTATTTCCTTCTTTTAATCTCAGATATGTGAACAAAGAATGAAATGGTTGGACCAGGAACAAGCTTGGAGACTCTTAAATTTGTCATTTCGATTAGCCGCCTCTATAGTTCCTCCACCTAACTTCAAACAATCATGAAAATTTGACAATTTTAGGAATAAAAAGATCATATTACTGTATTAGGAGGTTGACACTTTGACACAGAAGAAAAAAAGACGAGGAATGTAAAATGTCAAAAAAAGATTGCTTGACTGCTTTAATTTAATTGACTCCAAAGAAGAAAAATCTACTTCCATCAACACTTCCACACGTGCCCTCCTTAATCTTTTCCTATTCTACTAACAATTCTTGTAGTCAGGGAACTGAAGAACAACTATTCATTTCTAAGTTCTAGTGACCTATCACCACAATTACCATGATCCACGGGTCAATTTTTAGATTCACTGTGTGCTGAACATTTATGGCCACAGAATCCCCGAGCTACCTTTGGCATGATAAAAGTAGTAAAACCGAGCCCCATGCCATCACTTCACCACCTCCATACTCGTCTGGTCATGGTGTGATCCCAATGCAGGACTTTCTTCACACATGTAAGTAGCTTGATCTTTGGTCAAAGAAAATTTTGTTAGACTGCTCTAGCAGACCCCAAAGCAGAAATATCTCCTTCCACAAGTACTACAAAGAAAGAAAAATCATCTTTTCGACCACCAACTTGTGTAGCCATGGAAATGAAGAACAACCATTCATTTCTAATACTCTTTCTGCTCTTTTTATGCTTCGAGCTAAACATTAATCACTGCCTTGGAGGGGACACAATTTCTGCTAATGAATCTCTTTCCTTGGACCAAACAATAGTATCTTCAGGTGGAAATTTTGAGCTTGGTTTCTTCAAACCAGGTAACTCTCTCAATTACTACATCGGCATATGGTACAAGAAAATTTATCCACGGACAGTAGTTTGGGTAGCAAATAGAGAGAAACCAGTTAATTTAGATGGCAATATGAGTTCACCTGAGTTAAAAATTATTCAAGGCAACTTGGTACTCCTTGATAAGAATCAAGACTCAATATGGTCATCAACAGATGATGGCAAAGACGCCACTCTCAATAATTCAGTCATAGCAGTTCTTGGTGATGATGGTAATTTGATTTTGATTGAAGTGAGTTCATCGACACCCTTAACACTTTGGCAGAGTTTTGATCACCCAACAGACACATTTTTGCCTGGTGCTAAGCTTGGATATAACAAACTTACACAAAAGAAACATGTTCTGTTTTCATGGAAGAATTCGAGTGATCCAGCACCAGGATTGTTTTCTTTGGAGCTAGACCCGAAGCGTGCCCAATTCATTGTAAAATGGAATCAGACTACACAGTACTGGGCAAGTGGAACATGGACTGGTGATACATTTAGCTTAGTGCCTGAAATGAGAATCTATTATGTTAACAATGCAAACGAGTCCTATTTTACATATTTGATTTTTACAAATAGTACAACCACATCAAGGTTGATCATCGACGTCTCAGGACAAATGAAGCAACTAACATTGTTGAGTAATGCGGTTGGTTGGAATGAATTTTGGGCTCAGCCTAGACAGCAATGTGATGTTTATGGTTATTGTGGGGCATTTGGAGTTTGCACCAGTAATACTAATTCACCCTGCAGTTGTTTAAGTGGCTTTAATCCAAGATCGATCAACGAATGGAATTCGAATGATTATTCTGGTGGCTGCGTAAGAGACGGAAATTTGCAATGCAATGCAATTATTGAAGAAAAAGATAGTTTTTGGATGAATTCAACTATGAGATTACCTAATCAACAATATACTAATATCACAGTTGAGGAAGCCTCACAATGCAGAGATACTTGTTTCAATAGTTGCTCTTGCACTGCTTATACTTATGATGGCTTAGGTGCCTGTTCAATTTGGACAGGGGATCTCTTCAATCTGCGAAAACTTGGTGAAAATGAAACAGAGAGGACTATCTCTGTCAAACTTGGCTTGCCTCAAGGTTAGAATAGCATAAATAACTTACCTATATTCCTAATTAAATTTACATCCGTTTAATTTTATATGACAGTGTATGACTACGCACAAAATGTTAGAAAAAAAGAAAGATGTTTGGCATATACCAAAAGTACCTTTAGAACTTGTGTCCTTCTCTGTACCCTGCTAATGCGGGGTGCTTTGTGCACCGGGCTGTCCTTTTTTACTTTTAGAACTTGTGTTTTTAAACATGTCTTGACATTCTATGGCTATAGGAGCATGTTATTAAGGGTGAAATAGAAAGTTCAAATTTAAAAAGTTCCCGAGTGTGGAAGGGTGTCATTATTTTTGGAACAGACTAATGAAAAGAGTGTCATATAAAATGGAACAATACGAGTAACTTATATGCACTGACAAGTAATCTTTAATTTGGGAGATCATGTAACAGATGGTCCTGCGGCTTAGTAAACTTCAGCACTAATCTAAATATACTTGTTTTCTTGCCTTTTCTTACAGCTCAAACTAAATCAAAGAAATCAATGAAGCTAAAAGCTGGCCTTGCTGCCATAATACCTTTTATGGTTCTACTCATATGCAGCATTAGCTACATTTACTATAGAAGAAGAAGATTGGCAAATGGAACAGGTACTATTTGCCCAATGAATGTCACTCTGGATAACATTTTCTTATATAACTTTCGGGATTTAATTTCAAGGGACACAAATTTCTTACTGGCACAAAGCTGAAGGAGAAGCAAAAGTATTGATCAATGAAAACGATGATAATAAAGTCATTGATGTTCCATACTTTGATTTGGAAACTGTTTTGGCAGCTACTGACAAATTCTCAGATGCAAATAAGCTAGGACAAGGAGGATTTGGTCCTGTTTACAAGGTTAAAATTTCCTTCTTACATCTCTATATATCGACTAGTCCTAACTAGTGGATCGGTGTGGTTGGTTTCCACGCACAGTGTAAAGATGGAAATTTTTTGCAGGGTCTCTTTCCAGGAGGAATAGAAATTGCAGTGAAAAGGTTATTAAGTCATTCAGGACAAGGGATAGATGAATTTAAGAATGAAGTGACTCTAATTGCAAAGCTTCAACACCGAAATCTGGTGAGGCTATTGGGCTGTTGCATCAATGCGACGGAACAAATATTACTTTATGAATATATGCCAAATAAAAGTTTGGACACATTTATATTTGGTAAGTTTTCTAGAATAAACACTTCATCACAAAATTGTAAGTTTTTTACATGATCTAATTTTATTGCTACCATTAATTATTTGTCATCATGCCGTGCAAGATGGATCACTCTGTCAATTATTGGATTGGAAGAAACGTTATGACATCATATTGGGCGTTGCACGAGGTCTTGCTTATCTTCACCATGATTCACGACTACGGATCATTCATAGAGATTTAAAAACTAGTAACATTTTACTAGACGAGGCGATGAATCCGAAAATTTCAGATTTTGGCTTAGCAAGGATTGTTGAAGGAACCAGAACAGAAGCAAACACAAAGAAAGTGGTGGGGACCTAGTAAGTATGACATCCCTAATTCATATCGTTTATTTCTTGCAAATGATCCTAACAATAGGTGTTTGGATTTTCATTTGGTAAAATTCTTATACTTTACTACACTTTGTCGTAATCTAGTGGCTATATGTCTCCTGAATATGCATTAGATGGATTGTTTTCCATCAAGTCAGACGTATTCAGTTTCGGAGTAGTCATTCTTGAGATAATCAGTGGAAGAAAGAATACGGGATTTTACAAATCAGAAGAAGCCTTAAACTTGTTAGGTTATGTAAGTGAAGAAACTCAAAACTTATTTATTTTTGTCCTTTTTGCTAGTCTTGATATCTAATTGGAAGTTATCATCACAGGCATGGAGATTATGGATAGAAGATAAGGCGATACAATTAACAGAGAAGTCATTACTTGAATCATACAATAGAAGTGAAGTGATAAAGTGTATCAATGTGGCACTCTTGTGCGTACAAGAAGATTCAAATGACCGCCCTAACATGTCAGATATCATTGTAATGTTGGTAGGAGAAAATATGCGTCTTCCTAGACCTAATCGGCCAGCTTTTGTAATGAGAACACACACATCTAGCACATTGTCTTCTTCCTCCAAAGTCTTTAACAATCAAGTGACAATCACAATAGAAGGAGGACGATAGTCAAAGGCGGATCCAAGATTTTTATTTTATGGATTCTAGACTATAATATATTTTGCATACTGCGTTATGAAGATCATTTGTACATAATAAATGAATTTTATCATAAATACAGAGTTTGAACTAAAATTATTATATTAGGGAATCTTAATAGCTCAGTTGGTTGGCTGCCACTTTCACCTCGTTGGTGAGGGTTCGATTCCCCACCTAGTAATTCCCTACCCATTTTTCCTTCCCCTGCCCCCTATGTAATAAAAACAAATTTAAAAAAAAAATCAAAATTATTGGGTTCTACCGAATCCGCAACCATCACTGTGGCTCCACTCCTGAGGATAGCAATAATAGGTAATCATCTATTAGTCGACATGTACGTACAATTGTGATTTTTTCTGCAGATGTACGAAGCACTAGTGTGACACTAGGTCCTAAAATCGAGCCATATTATATAGCTTTATCCTATTCAACTGCACTAGTTCGGGGAAATTTCTCATACCATCATCGTTTGAGGTTTTAGATAGTACCAATTTTTTTTCCTGATAGTTCCAAATATTTTACAAACTCAATTTATTTCACATTTCATTGAAACAAAACAATGTGTGCTCCATAAATACATAATTATAATATATATGCAATCCTATTTTAAAAAACTACTCCCTCCGTTTCAAAATAAGTGTCAATGTATCCTTTAGCACACTCTTAAAAAAATACTAAAGCCTAAAAATATAGGTATTTTGACTAAACTACCCTTTCATTAAGATTTGCATATTAGTATTAACTTGACACATTAGGAATTTAGGATTTGACCACTTAATGCTTAATAAGGGTAAATCTAAAAAAATAAAATTAATTCCTTCTTGATTATGATTTTAAACAAAAAAAAAAGGCTAAGTGGACACTTCTTGTGAACTGGAGGTAGTATCTTACATACCTAAAAATTTAGGCAGAATACCTTGGGACCCCTCTAAAGTTGACACGTTTTATTCAGTGCATATTTGAACTATTTTTTATCCTAATTACCCCCTAAACTTGATAGTTTGATAGCTTTGACCCCCTAGACATCGATATGGCAATAAGCGTCAATACCTCTCTTCTAGGCGCATGAGATGGAAGAAATCGAAATTATTAGCTTCTAAATGGGGTATTTTCAAATCATTAATCACATGTAGTCATATACAGTGATTTATTTGTTCTAAATTTATATTTATTCTTAATACAATGCATATTTTATCTCACTTTTATAATTATTTTTATTACTTCTTTAGATGCAATGTCTAAGCTTGTGTATTTGAATGAATGAAGCCTTATGGAAAATGTTCTCTGGAAAATGACTTATTTTCTACAAATATTTTTCAGAAAAATGTTCCTGATATTTGAGTACTAGAGATGAATAAATATTCCCAACTTTTTTATCAGGCCCGGCTTCTTGGGTAAGGCAGCCAAAGCACTTGCTTTAGGCCCCATTTTTTTTGGGGCCCATTTTGAAAGTTGATGAACTATTTAAAAAAAAAAGTATTTTAAAGTAAAAATTATAATTTTTTTAATAAAAAGAAAAACAAATAAAGAAAATTAAACAATTTAAATCGTATGAAATATTTTTAATTTTTATTTAGTGGTAACAATTTGAGATCACTAGGTGATCAGAAACATATTTGGACAATTCGAATTAAAAAAAGATCATCTTAGCCTCAAAAAAACCTTTAAACGTATTAGCCGCTCAAATATTTGATGTTTTAGAAAAAATAAATTGAAGTAAAGGTGGTAAGAAAAATAGTATAAGTAGAAGATAATATTTCAATGATACACTCAATGAGATTAAAAGACGAGAAATATTTACAAATGTCGGTATTGCTTATAGAATAATGTTAACAATTTCTATAACAGTAACATTTACGGAAGAAGTTTTCAAGCTAATTCAATAAAAAATTATGAGAAAAATTTGATTATCAAAATATCACTAATAACTTTGCATTTCAAAAAGTTAAAAAAAAAAAAAGATTTCAATATTTAAGAAAATTATATTAGAGGCCTTTCATCCAGGTTTGGCTTTAGGCCACCAACTTTGTTGAGCCACCCCTGTTTTTTTTATTAAAGATAGATAACAATATTAATTAGCACACAAGGTTGTGTTTTGATTAAAATTTGAGTATTAAAGATTGATAGTAATGTCTAAACATTTCTTTATGCAGTGATATCAATTACAGAGTTCAGATAATTTTGAAAAATAAATATCTTAAAAGGTCACTCAACTATGAGAAATTATGTAATAGAGTTATTCAACTTTATTTTGTATCAATAAAATCACTCAACTTTGAGTCTTTTTCTTATAAAATCACTAAGCGAAATGTGACATGACAGAAAAAATAAAATTTCTTACGCCATGTAGACAGTGGCGGACCTAGTAAGAGCCTAGGGGTTCATCCGAACCCCCTTCGGCGAAAAATTGCACTGTATATACAAGGTGAAAATTATTTTTTATGTATATATAGTAGATGTTGAACCCCCTTAGCTTCTTCATTTATGACTTCTTTATATTTTTGAACCCCTTGGCATAAATTCTGACTCCGCCACTGCATGTAGACATGCACCCACAAATAAAATAAAATTTTAAAAGACCCATATCTTATACCACAGTCCACAGCCATCCACACATCAAAATGAATTTCATCTAAAAACCCCTTTCCCCTGTTCTCTTTACGCTTAGAACTTGGATCAAACTTGCATTAGAAAAAGAAGGCAGTTACGTTTTAAACCCAATGACCAACAGAGGGTGATTTGTAATTGTAAGCTTCATGGCTGTCCCTTTAGAATTTATGCCAGTAACTAGTAAAGCGAGTAAGCACGACCCAACTGTTCAAATTAAGTCACTTTATTTGAAACATAAGGGTGCTAAGGTGTTTGACAATTTCCACTTATCTCCTAACTACATTGCTAGAAAGTATTTGAATATTTTTAAAGTTGATCCAGGTTGGAATGTTAATGGAATTGTTGAAATAGTAAAGGAAAGACTTTGGTTATACTGTAGAAAATGTGAAAGCATGGAGGGCTAAAAGTCAAGCATTAAATGGATTTATGGTGATGAGAGTCTCAGTATGGCCGCTGTAGTCTATTTGGTTTAATAATGTAAGTTTGATCCAAGTTCGAAGTCAAGAGAGAACAGGGGAAAAGGGGTTTTCGATGAAATCCATTTTGATGAGTGTGAGGGGGTGGGCAGGTGGGGTATAAGATATAGGTCTTTAAAATTTCTTTTTTGCGTTGTTATCGTATAATTATATTTTAATGTGGAAAGAATATGTTGTTTAATGTGGAAAAAAATATGCTATTTAAAAAAACTTGAATTTGAATAGAAAGATTAAATTACTTGAACTTTAATTCAGATTGAAAGATAATATATTTGAATTGAGATTAAAAAGAATTTAGATTTGAAAAAGTTGCTTAAGAAAAAGTATGTTTGATTCTTTTGCCACTTTTTAACTATGTGATATTTAATTGGGTATAAAATACGAATTTAATGAGTTAAATATGTCTATTATTAAAATAAAAAAATGGGGTTTTAGTGACATGACATGTCAACTAAGAGAAAATGAGGCTTTTGAAGATTTTAGGTTTTTTTGAGGAAAATAGTGATACTTGAGTGATCTTATTGTCCTAAATGAAACAAAAGTGATTTTTGTAGGAAATTCCTAAACTTGAGTGACCATCCAAGGAATTAACTCTGATTTTATAAGAGAAAGCCCTAAAGTTGAGTGATTTTACTGATACAAAATAAAGTTGAATGACTTTATTATATAATTTCTCATAGTTAAGTGAACCTTTGAGATTTTTATTCTAATTTTGAAGGAAAAAGACATTTGCCTAAAAGTTAGGCTTGTATTTTATCTTTTTCGTTGAAACTGTCTTCCCTAGGAATTTTCCGATGACCAGCCACAAAAGAATGACTTATTTTTTGAAAAATATTTTCCAGGAAGTAATTAGTATGCCAGACACACACTAATCAGATTACCATTATCCCGAAGAAATGCTATCACTGAATTATTTCGAGTGTCATTTTCAGCACTCATTTACCAAAATGAATAAATATATCAAGTAGGCCCAAGTTGTAATAGTTGTCAACTGGCGTTTTCCTATATGCTACCCAAACTAAGGTTTTATGGATTACTAGTGCACTTGTCCGCGCTTCGCGCGATCATAAAAAACGTCATTAAATTTATCAACAATTTTTTTTTAATATCCATAAATTATTTTTAAAAAATATCACTTCAGACAAAAAGAAGACAATAGCATATACAAAACCTCATAAACGAGATTCGATTAAATTTTTAGGAGAACTACCATTTATTCTGAAGCGAAAGTGAAAATACTGGCAATTATATATGAATGTGGAACCTCTCTATGGCCAGTAATTGCATTTTTTTCCTCAAATTTTGGATTTTTCTCTATTTTTTCCTTGTATTCCTACATATTTATCAATTATTGCATCCCAAAGTTGATTGTGTATACATCTATCATATTCATACTGAAACATTTCTTCAAAATTAGATTTTAATAGCACTCTTAAGTAACCTCTAAATTGGTGCTTTAAGTAACCTCTAAATGGAGGTATATTTTCTCTCTTCTTTCCGGTACATATGGTTAATTATGGGTGCTTTAATAATTAGTAAATGGGTGATTTATTTCCCCTCCTGTATGTAGGTTTGTTCATATTTCAAAGTCCAAACATCCATAATATTATAGTAAATAAAGGCCAAGAATGTATCAGTTTTCATACATCCTTTTTGCATTTACCCTTTTTTTTTAATAAATAATCAAGCATAGATCATATATGAGATAAAATTCTTCGTATATGCATATATAACATATACATATTTACAAAATCACAGAACTTAGGATTTTAATTAGAATTAGATTTTGATTGAACTGCAATTTTAATCCATTTTTTTAAAATAAAAGAAAAACATCTCTATGAGATCACGTAGTTAGAATAAGTTGCATCAGTTTGATGTGAATGTATGTATGTAAGTATATGTATATGATGTACGTGTGAGGGGATGAGTTAATACGTGATTCTTTAAGTCACATTATATATTAGAATTAGATAGAGTAATAAAATTTTGTTTTTCTTAATTATGTAACTGCGGTGTACATTTATTTAATCACTTTTTCTCATTTTTCAATTTTTTTCTTTTCTTCATTGACTTCTCTTTTCTATTCATCAATCTCCTACTCACATTCTTTCATCCCCTAAATAAGTTATATTCCAAAAAAGTCGCGTTAATTACTTCCAATTTTTTCTTGATTATTTTTGCTTCTTCTTTCTTTCTCCTTTTTGGGGAGTTTAATGATTTTTGTAATTGTAATTTCTTAAAATAATATTTTAAATCATTAGCTATATTGGCTTGAGCACTTCTCATGTAGTTTGCGATATATATGTCAATTTTATTTTAACGATTATGATAAATCTTTGCTCAAATTCATATCGAAAATTAAGTATTATGACCTAGATACTTCAAACTTTTCCACAAATTGAAACGGAAGGACCAACTTTTTGGACAAAATGAGAGAAAAAATTGCAACAGAAAGAATATAATTAACAATTCAAAAAAGGGCCAAAATTACCCCTGAACTTTCGAAAATAGTTTATTTACACCCTTCGTTATACTATTGGGTTAATTGTGCCCTTACCATTATACTATGAGCCAAATATACCCCTGAACTTTCGAAAATAGTTTATTTATACCCTTCGTTATACTATTGGGCCAATTGTACCCTTACTATTATACTATGAGCCAAATATACCCTTAAGTTACACGGTCTGCCACGTGTCACAACCACAATGGCTCAACCCATTTCCCCCTATAATTACACCCAGATTAAATTAATCACCGGATCCGACCCGTCACTTTATTTCACCCAACCCGTTTTATTTTAAACGGGTTGGGTGAAATAAAGTGACGGGTCGGATCCGGTGATTAATTTAATCTGGGTGTAATTATAGGGGGAAATGGGTTGAGCCATTGTTATTGTGACACGTGGCAGACCGTGTAACTTAAGGGTATATTTGGCCCATAGTATAACGGTAAGTAAAATTTACTTGGCATAGCTTATATTATTATCTATTTATGGAACATAACTAAACTTTACAATAATTATATTTAGTAACTAAAATATAACATATTTACTTCCTATAGCTATCACTTTTTTACTACTCATCTGGTAACTTCCCACACCCCTAAATTTAAGCCAAAAAAAGGTCCCTCTCTCCTATCCATCTAAATACACGCCATTATGCCCAATATCCCTTAATTTCCTCTAATTTCAAATCAGTTTTATAATAGTTCAACTTCCTTGTTTATCTCTAATTAACTACTCATTAATTTCACTCATAATTCAAATCTAATTCCCAAAAAAGGTAAGATTTTATACTGATTTTTACGTTTCACCGTGTATTTAACCTATATTTTCGTTTTTTTTTCGGTACTTCCTGAATTTTCAATTCCTAATGTTTTGGATTGATATTTTAGTAGTTGTTTTTCATATATATTTTAGCTATATTTTAATTGTATTTTGATTATTATGTTCAATATTACTTATTCTGGTTTCTGTTGACTATATTTCAGATATATTTTTCATATATTTTGACTATATTTAGAAAAATTTTAAAAAAATAAAAAAGTTGCAGTGAAAACGTTGTTACCTCAATTATGAACTCAATTATGACTATATTTTAATTGTATTTTGATTATTATGTTCAATATTACTTATTCTGGTTTCTGTTGACTATATTTCAGATATATTTTGACTATATTTTTCAAAATTTCAGAAAAAAAAAAAAAAGTTGCAGTGAAAACGTTGTTACCTCAATTATGAACTCAACTTTAATTCGATATTTCAATAGATGAATTCAAATATATATTTGTCGTTTAAAGCGAGCTCTGTTCACTGGTTTGATATTGTTATTCTTCAATGTTTTTTGATGAACTAGTTTTTGAACTTTTTTTTTTTGGTTAAAAATATTAATGTACTTTTTGAATTCAATTTTTTTTTTTTTTTTGAATTTGTTAGCTGTTTGAATGAGATATGAGATCAGATACGGAATGGGAGGATATTTACGTGAATCAGGGAACATTAAAAACTGATTTTAATTTAAACTGTAATAGATTTTGTTTTCATAAATATAGGACTTTCAGTTTTCTCAGCGTGTGTATTTCCGTTATATTTAGCCTATATTTAAGTCGATGCGTCTACTAGCTAAATATAGGTCCTCCAGCTACGAATTGTAAATGTAGAACATATAGTTATAGGTTGTTAGAAGGAGCTAAAAAGGTAGTTGTTTGTGAAAATTTTACTAACGGTAAGGGTACAATTGGCCCAATAGTATAACGAAGGGTATAAATAAACTATTTTCGAAAGTTCAGGGGTATATTTGGCCCATAGTATAACGGTAAGGGCACAATTGACCCAATAGTATAACGAAGGGTGTAAATAAACTATTTTCGAAAGTTCAGAGATAATTTTGACCCTTTTCCGTTAACAATTACTTCTCCTCTGTCCTCTACATTTTGTTTATTCTTTTTTTTTTCCCCTCTCCCTCTTTTCTCCCGTTACTTCTTTTATAGTAATTGTTTTTCTTCTTTCTCTCATTTATAGTAGAATCAAAAGTTACAAAAAGAAAAAGATACTCAATTTCAGGATACTTGCTATGATTATTTGTATCCTATCATCAAAAGAGGGAAAAAAAGTATTTTTTTGTCCTACAAATAATACGCAATCCAATCTTAAGAAGAAAATGAAACCAAATTTACTATGTACAATGCAGGGATCACAAGCAGCAGTGGAGGCTTCATACTTTTTGTTAACCACTTTTATTGACACAATATACTAAAGTTTACATTGGTTGGAACTCTCATCGAGTTCATATAATATAAAGTTCCTGCAACAAAAAATCAACAAATGTCAAAAAGTCATTAGTTTTTATGCATAACTAAAATATCTGAAGGAATATCTTTCAATTTTTTTAACATAACATGTTTAACGTAGTTAAGGTTCTTTCTAAAAGCGAAGCCCCATATCCAATTCAGGTAGAATTACATATCGCGTGCATCAAACACCTCGTATAAAAAATTGAAGGGCCAGACTCTTGCCCAAGAAAGAAAAAAGGAAATAGTCTTCTTGGTCAGCCTATAACGACATGCTTATTGGGATAAGGCATCGCACCCCCCTGAAGTTTGGCCAAAGTTGCTACGATACACCTTACCTTTTCAGGGGTCCTATTAACCCCCTGAACTTTTTAAAAACGGAACAATTACCACCCTAAGTGTTGACGTGGCAAGAAGAGTGTATTTCATTATCTTTGGGAGAGTGAGAAGCGTAAAAGTTGACACATGTCGTTTTTAATTGGGTACTTCACATTTAATTACACCTAATTAATTATCATTAAAGCTTAAAGTTTTTCCAAAACTCTTTTTTTTTTTAATGTGGAAAACTGATTTTTTTTTCCATATATGAGAAAAATATCTAATTTTCTAGATTTAGTTTTAAAAAACGGGTTTTCCACATTTTTAAAAATAATTAGTTTTTCCAAATTTTTATAAAAATTCAATTTTTTCACATTTTGACAAAATCCAATTTTTTTTAAAAAAATAATCCAGATTTTATTTGAAAAATAAAAGTGTCCTAAAAAAATGAAATCATGAAAATCTAGATTTTTTAAGACATTTAAAAAAAATCCATTTTTTTCGTAAAAATTCATGTTTTCAGATTAGTTGTTTTAAAAAAAAAGAAAAAAAAGAAATCAATTTTTCAGATTTTTTTAAATATTCATTTTTCATTTTTTTTTTAAAGAAAATTCAGTTTTTCAAATTTTGTAAAAAATTGCCACGTAAGCGAAAATTTTTAAAAATTAGAAAAAAATAAAATTTACATGTGGCAAGGAGAGTGTATGTCACTCTCACATAAGAGAGTAGATATCAGTTTCAGGGTGGTAACTATTCTGTTTTAAAAAAGTTGAGGGGGGGGGGGGGGTAATAGGACCCCTGAAAAGGTAAGGTGTGTCGTAGCAACTTTGACCAAAGTTCAGGGGGAGTAACAATGCCTTATCCCCATGTTTATTTATACAACTTCAAAAATAATAATGTCAATGACTGGATAATCAAACTAAGAATATAGGTCATAAGACTTTTTACCTTCATTCCTGGAATTTTAAGCACCTTCAAAAGCCTACTGCTTTGTGACATAGTCTCTCTTTGAGTTGCATGCATGTATAAAGTTTGTTAAAATCTTTACATGTTGTGTTGAAAAAAAAAAAAAAACTGGTTAGAGGAACAAAAAAAGGACATAACAATCTAAAATTTGCAGTAGCACCAAAATTTAGCAGAATTGATACATTTTGAAACTACCCAAAAAAGGGCATGCCCGTAGGCCATAATATTATCTACTTGATCCACCGAAAGTCCTATCACCGGATGAACAATTTGGAAGTGAAAGACTGCTGCGGGAAGAAAGGGAGGGGCAAGAGGAGGAGACATTAGAGCCATATATATTTCTACATTAATGTAGTGTTACTGCATAATAACGTATCACTGAATTAATGAAAATGACTTTTGGGTTTTCTAAAATGAAAAAGTTATGAGTCTTTAAGATAATGCAACTACCAAATATTTTTAGGTTTCTAATATATTATAAGTAGGAAAAATTAAGAAAAATATCAAAAATTTGAGAAAAAAGATAAATGCCAATGGAGGCTATAGAGAGGTGTCACATCACCTTATCTATGTCTAACTTTATGTTATACTAGGTAATTAAGCTTATGAATGGTGCTTCTCTAATATCCAAATAAGGAAAATTAAAATAAAGGAAAATTCTTGGAAAAAATAAAATTATTTAGAACAATATTTTCGAACATAAATTAGAGGATTTGGCATTGTAATATGTCTCAAGAAGCTCTAACAAATAATTGCAAAAGTATTATGCATTCATCAATTTCATCTTCTGCATACTTTCAATGAAAATAAGTAGTTATCATTATAAATATCAGTAAAGTAACATATTTGTACTCTATATTAGACAAACCATTAGATGTCAATTTCGCAAATACTAATGTATTTCAGAATCTTTACACCCTTATTAAATAGTTCAGATATTTGGAGTGTACTTCAAATTCAATGTTATTGAAACTTAGATATAATTGAAAAGAAAATAAAACAATTGTTTTTCTTAGGAGTCTTCATATCTCTCTTCATCCTCTTGCTCATCTCCTACTCTCTTCATTCCTAGACAAATAAAAAAGATATTTTCACGAAAATTTCGAAGAACAGACAATTCTTGAAGAGGCTTTCTTCCCTCAAAATTGTGTCGGTAAAGATTTAGCTAGTAATGAAGAGACTCAATTTTATGTCCAACTTAGAAAAGCTCATTTCAGCCTCCAACCACCCTCTGAGAAGGACACGGCTTTCTCTTTTGATAAGAATTGTCGAAGATGATCAGAATATGGAAGCCATACTTCTGAGAAGGTTGCACAAGTAAATGGAGGACACTGTAAGGAATTCGAACTCAAGCATTGTTGTTAATCTTCATCTAGACACTGATACACAACTTCAAGAAGGAAAAAAATAAAGAGTGAAAGTCAATTTGTACTACGACAATGACTAAAAAGAGGTACATGTGATTAAGATGATTAATGAAATTCCAAAATGTCTTCAAGGGTGGGATGACCAACAACAGTTGTTTCGAGTTTATTTTTTATTTACAAACTTGTGCTTTAATTGGGAGAAGTCATATTACGTGATCCTCAAACCGAAGAAGTAATTTTCTTCTTGCATAACCACCTTTCCAGACCCAAAATGATGTTGATAGATCATAATAATACAGAGAACTAACCATCCTTTTGTTGAGCACATTTTGCAGGAAAGAATTTCCCTGTGTTCCTATACCTTTTTTTTTTTTTAATTGGAAAAAGTTACCCTGTGCTCCTATAGATTAATTTCCCCTTGCACAAGGAAAAAGTAAAAATCTATTTTAAACTCATAAAAGGTAACAGAGGAGAATCCTTTAAAGTCCAGAACAAAAGATTCAAGATTTTTCAAGCAAGGACTAAACTTGTGTGAAAACATCTCTTTCTAAAGTATGACTTCAAATAAATAACTTGGATTTGTAACTTAGTTTTTATAAGTAGAACTAGGGGTGTAAAAAGCAAACCGATAAATCGAATCAAACCAAAAAAAAAACCCCGACTAATGATTTGGTTTGACTTGAATTGGTGTTGAAAAAAACCCGACCGTAATTGGTTTGGTTTGGTTTTAGCTAAAAAAAAAAAGTTAAACCGAACCAAACCGACCCGACATTACATGTATTCAATTTTTAAAATATTTATTTATAATTTAATTTGTAAATATTTCCTAAATTTTTCATACTTTTTTTCTTTTATCATATTATTTTAAGCTTGAACTTAAAATTTTGAATGCCAATAAGTTTTATATGTCATGGATGTTAGTAACTCAAATAAAGTCCAAATCAACTCAACACTAATGCTAACAAAAGAAATTCAATTCTAACACATGGAATGACAGTAATTTTAGATATCTATTCTTTACTTTTGCATAATTGGTTTAGAGTGTAAAAATACATAGCTTAATTTCTTTTTGTCATGTAATTAATACTTATTAGGCGTACTTATTTTAACATAACTTAGTATTTAGATTAAAGTCATTTTCTTTATGGCTTATTAATTAGCAATACTTATTTTAACGGATTTTATTATCTTTTTTGTTGAAGATTTTAATACGATGTCATCACCCATCTCACATTTTGTGTTATTTTCTTAAGAAACACTTTAGTTATATAGTTGTGTCTCTTACTAGGACTAAATAAATATTTGAAGTAAAAGTCATATGTTTTGTATGAACACTTTTTCGAAAAAAAAAAACCCGAAAAATCCTAAAAAACCGAATAACCCGAGAAAAACTGAAATTGGAAAACCCGAATTTTATTGGTTTGGTTTGGTTTATAAATTTAAAAATCCGACGCATTTGGTTTGGTTTGGTGTTTGAAAAATCCGAATGAACCCGGTTCATGTACACCCCTAAGCAGAACAATATTACCAGTTCAAAAAAAAAATATAAGCAGAAATGCATAACAATTCATACTTTACTTTGATTAAGATATGACAGCAACTCCCAAATGCCCGTGACCACAATATAGTCCATGGGAAACAAAGGATTAGACCATTTATTAGACATCATGTACCTGGAAAAGACATACAAAGGATAAGATATTAATGGAGATGACAACTTGACTGATGGATGTTGCATTCTTGATTAATGAAAATCATATCAAGAATACTAAGAACCAGGGCATGTGGTAACAAAATACCTCGCCTAGAATTAAGTTCTTCAAACAACCAAGCAATTTGCTTATTGTTTGCTTGTCCTAATCAAGATCTAATGCAAATGAGGTGTGGTGTTGTCAAAAGTTATCATACTGATTCCACTTCTCTGCTCCTGACATCACCTGTTGGATTAATAGATATCTTACCTGTGTGGAAGCCTGAATACCAAACACGACATTAACACTTCTATAAAACAAAAAAATGCTACTATCTTTTACTCTGACATGATGTTTATTATGTAGTCTTAAATACTTCAATTTCATTTAGAGCATTTTAATTTTCTTACAAGGGAAGTTATTCTTAATTCTGTAGAGTTCCAGAAATAACTATAGCAAGCAAAGAATTTATATTTCATAGTATGTCATCCTAATTTTGGTTCACAAACAAAGACAAGAATCCAAAAAAGGGTTTCAATTTGTTCTCTCATCTCATTTTCAAGTGAGAAAATAGTTCTAGGATCAGATCCCTATAACATTTTTGGGGCCTGGAGGCTTACGGTTTAGGCATATAACTTCTGGTGTCATTGGACACTTTTACTTCATTAATTACACTTCATTGAGCAGCCACAACTAACTCAATGACAAAAGTGGAAGAAACAAACGTGTATACGTGAATTTGTTTGTGAATGCAAGAGCAATTTTATTCCTTTGGAAGGGAAAAATTAAGAAGAAGACGACGAATGGAGAAAACTCACCAGCCAATGTTTTCATACCCTTTTTGTTCTTGTGCAAGACCATCTTCATCCAAAAACAAATGTTGTCCTTGACTGAATGTGAAGCTGTAAATGTAGATTATACACGTGAATTACAGTCACAACATATTCAATTTTCTTTTTTACCTGTTTAAGGATTTTAGGAAAGAAGAAGGCAATTATACAAGTTACCGATCACAACATATTCATTTTCCTTTTTTCTGTCTGTTAAAGGGTTTAACAAAAAAGAAGACGACAAAAGTAGAAAGTCATCCTCCCCAATTATTCAAGGTACTTGTCGATTTTTTGTCCACACCTACACAATTAGATAAGGGTGTTGGTTGAACTATTTCGAATATAAAGTGAACAAAAATATTAGCTGTTGAACTGAGAGGTTGAAGATGTTACATGTTGCAACTATCAAAAGAACGTATATGCGGTAAAGATTTACTTCAAAGAATTACCGACTTGCATCTGTTGAGTAAATAACACCCTTTCCTGAAGTCGTAGGCAATGAGGATAACTGGATCACAATTGGCTACCAATTCAATTCTGAACTGATTCCGTAAAATAAGAGAAGATCAGAAAAAATTCACTTGTAAAAGTCATGGATCTTAAAGGAAAAAATTGTTAGTGGTGTATTGATTAGAAAATCTTTGAATAAAATAAGTTGAAAATAACGTTAACTTTCAATATGCACACCCCAAAAATAACAGCAGCAGCTTTATTCACACAATTTTGGGTACTTAAATGTTACTGTCAAGTAAAAACACAAGGTAAACTGAAAAATCATGTTATATTGCACATTAGTAAGTGTACTTTCAATATAATTTTAAAACCAATACAGGTTGCAAATACCAAATGCAGACCCTATACTCATTTTTGTTTTCTTTTTAACTCATTTTATCTTAATATAAATCACTCAAGACAAACGAAAACCAAAACTTCTTTCTTTTATAGACATAGTAAATGAGTACATCAGAACTTTTTCTTGTGAAATATAGAGTAACCTATATGCGATAAAAGAAGTACTGACTTGCATCTGTTGAGAAAATAACACTCTTTGCTAAAGCCGTGGTCTCTTTGTACGGCATTTTGTCAAACAGGTTATTGACATCAAAGTAAGCGGCCTTTTTTACCTCACAATTTATTAGGGTACCATTGGTGGCATAGTTCCTCTTCACTGTTGTAATGCAAACACAAACAAAATTAAAAAAAGAAAAAATCAAAGTGCAAGTAATTGGAGCGCGAAAAATAAAGTGGAGATAGCAATGGGGAAAGAATATAGAGAAATCCAAGAAACTGAAGAAAAGTGAAGCAACAGAATAATAGAACAAAAAAAGATTGGAAAGAAAGAAGGAAGAGTCGGGGAAAAGAATCGCTGGGATCTTTAAGCGGTTATAACCGAAGATTTAAGTACAAACGGAAAGAGAATTTTAATAGTTGTAACTTTTGGAGTTTTAATTTTATTTATTTAGGGCACTTAAATTAAAAAAAGTCCAAAATTCTAAGAAAAAAGATAAATATAAATGTTGTTTTTTAGGCTGCCACATAAGCGAGCCTATGTCCCTGCTTTATATATTTGTACAGATATAGATTAGTTGAGAGATTACACTGACAGTTGTTGTTGAGCCGAGGGTCTTTCGGAAACAATTTGATGAGTTATGAGTTTTGATGATCGACATATGCATCAGGGACCAGGTCCTTGATCAGATCCCTTAGGCACTGTACGACTGTGACAACTGTAAAGTTGTAGCACTGTTCTGACTTGCAGAGCTACAGCAGGACAGACGGATCATTGCAATGTCTCTATCTATGTCACATGCTCCCTACTCGGCCCCCTATATAAACAACATGTTGACATTTGTTTGACCTAGCAACTCAAAACATATTATTCTCATTGTTGAAAAGAGTAGCCGCTACTGTTTTCTCAGAGCTCTTAAGATCAAGACTAAATAACTCCAAGGACTAGATCCCACTACTAAAGATGTCTTAAATCTTAGGTTGTTTTAGTCTTTATCTTTTGGTCTAAATATTGTAAACCTACACCTCTTTTAAGAAAGGCTTTTGTAGGTGTTTGGTTTTTTAAGCTTTTTGTGTTGACGCCTAACTACAGTTAGTTATCGTGAGTTAAAGTTCAGCTAGAGATAGTTGAATCAGGTTGGTTCTTGGCTAGAGTTAGTCAAGTAAGTGCTTGTAATAGAGGTATTGTAAGAGAAGGGATTAGTAGGCTAATCCGTTGGTTGCAAAAGGCTTGTAATCCAAAAGACATTGCTCAGTTAGTGAAGTTGGAAATCCTACCAGGGTAGGTCGTGGTTTTTAATCCCTTGAGTAAGGAATTTTCCACGTAAACATCGTGTCTTGTTTACTTTCTATTTTAACTTGAGAGAACAGATAAGGTACCTGGTCCCTCTGTTTTGGTGGACGCTTAGTTTGTTTTACAGTTTCTCTACCTTCCAAGGTAGGGGTAAGGTCTGCGTACACTCTATTCTCCCCAGACCCCACTTGTGAGATTACGCTGGTTATATTGTTATAGTAGTTGAGAGAGTTACCTGGTTGGAAGAAATCAAGCTCAAAGTTCACACCTGGAAAGACAATTGTTTGGCCTATAAAAAGAAGTTCATTCACATAAATGGAGAGATTTGTGTTGAGACTAAAGCATACTGCGAAAAAAGGAAAAAAGAAGTATCAAAAAACAAATAATTATTCTTTTCTAATATGGCTACACAATTTGTTTGCTGAATAGATGATAGTTGAATTAAAAATAAAGGATGCAGAACTTATGGTGCTTTAATAAATTCAAACAATAAATTCCAAAATTTATTTTCTTTAATCAAGTTTTCTCTTACTTGGAACTTCAACCAGCAGGCATCGTAAGCTGTTCATCAAAATAAGATGGAAATTCTCCTTTTCGCCTTATCAGAATTATCTGGCCTTTTTGAAGAGAAATTTGATGTATATTTTTCTAATAAACACCATACCAAAACCAATAATGCTTGATAAAATATCATTCTTAAAACTTATAATTATTCACTGCTAGTGTCCCATGTGCCTCTTTCTCTGGCTGCTAATTAAAAAAGCATCTAAGGATGACTCATTTTTAGTATAAAAATGAAAAAGAACTCATTCCCATGTTCTTTGTTAAAAAGTAGCTATATGACCATCAACTTAATCTCTCTCTCTCTCCTTTCTAGATCATAGAGCATTAGAAGAATGGCCACTAGTATGGAACTGAGCTCCAACATCAGGGCTCTGCCTTGTGAAGTATTGACGCATATGTGAGAGGTTGGCTATGGACGGTTTCAGGAGAGGTAGAGGTAGGCCAAAGAAGTATTGGGGAGAGGTGATTAGATAGGACACGGCGCAGTTTCAGCTTACCGAGAACATGACCTTAGATAGAAGGTTGTGGAGGACTCAGATTAGGATAGAAGGATGGTAAGGCTAGTAGGTAGTCTCACTTATTCTTTCGCACTAGTGGTCTTAGTTTTGCTCTATCGTTTATTGCCCTTTGATTTCTGCTTATATTTGTTGGGTCTTTTCTTTCCAGGTTGTTTTATCATGACTTCTTCGCTCTTGTTATTTCTCATTTTTGCATTGCTCTGATATGCTTGTCCTTATCTGACTCTTTCGTCTTGTTTTTTTCTTGAGCTGAGGGTCTTTCGGAAACAGTCTCCCTACCTTCCAAAGTAGGGGTAAGGTCTGCGTACACTTTATCCTCCCCAGAACTTACATTGTGGGATTCTAGTGGGTATGTTGCTGTTGTTGTTGCTGCTTTCACTCAAACATGTCCACCAACTTAAAACTGTTTCAAAGTTGTGGCGGGAAACCATCTCTAGTCCACATTTCAGAAGAATCTACAACTTGAAATCAATGACTTGTCCCCGAGCACTTGTAGTTCAAGAATCTGACCATAACTTTTCAGCCAGTGGGCTCGGACCTACTAGTCGAATTTTCACTATTTCGACTATAGATTATGCTGATGACTACAAGATTAAGAAAGAGCTCAGTTTCCAGATTATTGGCCCTCAATACTCCTTCTTGGTCTCATCCAACCTCATCATTTTCGATCACCAGGTATGCAATCCAACAACTAGAGAAATTATATACCTATCAAATACTTCATGTTATCCATCAATTAGTTTTGACGTTGGGTATATACCTTCCAACAATACATACAAAATTGTCCATCTATATGGTACCAAGATTGGTCCAAATTACAACTTCAACTATGGTAGTAGTGATAGAGAGTTCGGATTTGAGACGCTCACACTGAGAGACGGTGGATCCAATTCCCAGTTCTTGGCAACCCCTGGCTCACCCAGAATGGTTTTGTTCCAAGGTTGATTCAACATCACAACATGGTTAAATTATATAATCTATTGGTTGGTTAAAATAGGAGATGGAATGGAAAGGGGCGATATTTCAATGGAAAAGCGTATTATTTCAATGAATATTGCAAATGAAGAATTCTTGAGTTCCATTCACTGCCTGAAAGCTCCCTATGATAAAGTGTTGTCGACATTTGAGAAGGGCGGTCGTTTAGCTGATTTGAATGGGAAATTATGTTTATCTTATTACTCAGAAAAACTGGCACGGATGGATCTATACTTTGTCAAGGATCATTATAAGAACCAAGAATGGGTCAAGGAACACGCTATCAGTTTATCAGGTGTGGGGAGTTGCTTCAACATAAAGGGGTATGTACAACCACTAGAAGGTAACAATAATGGTGACATTATTATTAATGGTACACATCCTCTGCTCTACAACATTGAAGAGAAAAGGTTTAGAATGCTGCCACAATTCGAAAACAAAATTTATATTGGCTTGTATTTGGATAGATGCTTTACATTGGACAACACAAGACTACCTTTGCAAGCAAGGGAGCCATCACGAGTGAGAAATTTACCACAGAAGACTTCAAAATGTGAGCTCTGAATTGATTCACGCCCTTTATCTTTTTTAATAAATATGCATTGATTTATGTAACTGTCTAAATTTTATGAACATTTTATCTTTCAATCTTCATGTGCCAACACTAAGGAACTTGTAGTCTTAAGGCTAATTACAGTTTGAAACTTAAGTTGGCACAAAATCTTAGATGCCAAAATTTCAAGTATAGGATTTGTGTGTTCATATAATTTCATAACGGTATTTGAAAACACTACCATTCAATAAAATGAGAATGATATTCTTATGTAAATGCAGTGGAGTATATATATATATATATATCTAGTTGGGAACTCAATAACTTAGTATATTAGTTAACAATTAAAATCACAAGATGAAGTACTTCCCAAAGCAGTAGTAAAGCAGACACAAATTGTTCGTGTTTGTAGTGAAGTAAATAATTCAAGGTACCTTGAGTGCTTCTCATCAGCAGCACACGGAAAAACGGCTGGCGGAGGAGATTTTAGGGTTAGGGTCTGGAGTATGACTGGTCGGCCCTATGGTAAGCCAGAGTATATATAGGGGCCTTGCCTGGATCATACTCATCTGCTGCCGAGAAATGTTTCACGGCTCTAATCCGGGACCTATAGGTCACACGGAGACAAATATGAAAAGACTAAATGCTCTTGAATCCCACATAGATTGTTCTCTTTTTAGTTTTAAATTTTCTAAAAAAGGTGGAAGAACATATCCACAGTCACGACCCAATGTAAACGCTTGTTGTTCATCAAAATGAGATGGAAATTCTCCCTTCCCGCTTATCATTAGAACTAGTACTTGGACACGTGTGTTGCATGTGTTTTCCATGGTAATTAATATAAAACATTTAGAATGATAATAGAGATAATTTTAGAATATTAAGCGATCATGAAATTTGAAGGGAAAAATTGCAAGCTCAAACTGATGAATAGTGAGCACATTAGATAGATATTTGTTGCCACTGCAAAACATGATTTATGAAAATTTCTATTCAAAAGTTGAATAAAAATCCTTCATTCTCGGGGAGAAAGGAAAGTTTCTTTAGTAGTATTCTACTTCGATCAGTACTGTTATAGTTTGTAGTTGTACACAATCAACTGAATTGATTTGACCTTTTTTCTAATGTAGTTTATCTGTGTAGTTGACATAGGAATATTAGTTGAATTGTAAGAATTATAATTGTATTACAAAATATAACATGACAATTTCGTGTTAGATGTTGTTGGTTTAATGTTTTGGTGTGATTTAATGTTTTAATGCTTCATGAAAAGCTAAAACTCTGTCATATTATAGAAATTAATATATCTTAGTTTCCAAATTTAATTATTAATAACCATCAAAAAAATTGGCCAACAAAAAGACATGAGAATAAATAATATTACAATATGTTTGTGTTGTGTAACGTTAAATTTAAAGAAGAAAATTACAAGCTTACAGTGAGGAAGAATAATTTAGGTTGACATGCAAAATAAAGGCCGATGAAGAATTTGAGACACCAATATAAACAGACAATGATACTGTCATAATAATTGAATGATATTTTTATAAATATAATCGACACAACATGGATAAAACTTTTTATTTGTATGCAAAATTAATCAATAAAATGGAAAATAAATGGAGCATGACTACTTGCTAGACATTTTCTTACCTCAAATATTTAAAGTTACAAATATACACCTTTCACTTCATAAAATAAACACCTACTTTATTATATATTTAAACTATACAAAACAATCTATATAGAAAAGAATTTAACATTGTTTTTTGTTACACCTCGAAAATTTTCGCGTTGTTTGCGTCGTAAGTAAAATAACGTAACCCGGGGAGGTTATAGAACTCTTATAAGGTCAAGCAAAACCTTTAAAAAGTGTAAAACAAGTGTCTAAAGGTTCCGGGATCAAGCGAATCGAAGGAATTAAATTTGCTGAAATTTTGGGAAAACTTGGTAGAATTCCGGACAGAATTTTTTGTCCAACTTTAGAAAGACATATTTCCTAGAATATGAAGAGTTATGGAACGCATAAACTATGTAAATTGAAGTTCAGAGAGCCTTCTTTCCATTGCAACTGATAGATCGCAAATTCGAGACGTACAGTGGAAGATATGTCTTGTACAAAATTATGCGATTTCTCAGTGCATTTTGACAGTTGCAAATAGACGGCCCGTCGAATAACGACGGTACCGTCGAACCTGCAGTCGAACTGAGGTGGTGGAACTGACCTTGGGGGTTATAAAAACCCCACTACTTCTCCTTCTCCACCATTCTACAACCTTCCACTACCCCTGCATACCTCCATATACTGCCTCCAAGACATTTTACTCACTTGGTTATTACTCCCTCCAAATTTATACGCTAATTAGCTCGGGAAGCTTGTGGCAACATCATAATGTTGTAGTTGTTGTTGGAACTAAACGGGGAAAGGCGGGATCACTAGTTCGAGGCTAACAAGGATCAAACCAAGCTTACTAAGGTAAGATCTTCCTTTATATCCATGAAATTAAGCCGATTCAAAGTTATATTCGCCAAATTATGACGTCTATAGTCGGATTGAGTGAAAGACGGCACAACCCTATATTGAATGTTACTGATTGAGTAATATAGATATGGGATTTAGCTTGATAATGCATGCATTGAGTTGATTGGAGTTGTAATTTCGAGTATGACACGTATTAAGCCGGGTTGAACTAAGGACGGGATAAACTTGTATTGGATGTTGTTGATTAAGTGATATGAATGTCGAATTGAATAATATGCTATGGATGTTGTTGTAACCTTGGAAACTTAGTAGAAACAGAGGAAATGCTGCCCAAATTTCCGTAACCCGAATCACTTTTCGATATGTAACTTATATACTTTGAGATACAAACGTTATAGGTTATGACTAAGGGCATATCTTTCAATATAGGCTCGGGGAAGGAGCGAGCATCGGAATAAGGATTCGTTCAAGGTTATGGCTCAACAAGTAAGGTATGTAAGGTGTTTGTTTCCCTCTTTCTTTGGCACAAATCCAACTAGAATATGAACACGAGTGTTCCATAACAATTCACTCCATTCCTATGCTATGTATTTCAAATTTTAATGTCTTAATTATTTGATTGATTCTTGAAATATTATCATGTTTATCATCATTAAGTTATTTCTTTGGATTCGATAGGAATTCCATAATTCATTCGAAGGTTACCGACCTTACGTCTCTCCGAAAGGCCTGAAATCAGTTCATTGATTCTTCATGTTAAACTATGTTACTATATTGCGCCGCGCTATATTTGGCCGGGCAGACATGTAGATGTGCACACCACTGCAGTGGGCATGTTATGATGATACCCCAGACACGGGATGATGATGACACGGTGATGATACTACTATATGTTTATATTTGCATATGATTTTTAAACTCATGCATTGCATATTGTACGCTTTCGGATGGCTTAGGTTACTTCTATCCTTTTATATATATGTCTTACTTATGTTATTGTTTCCTACCTTACATACTCAGTACTTTTATCAGTACTGACGTCCCATCCTATGGGACGCTGCATTTCGTGTTGCATGTCCTGACAGACAGAGTGGAGGACCTCTTCAGTATGACTATCAGCTTCAGCGGGTCATCAACAAGTGCCATTGTACCGGGCTTGCTCTTTTGGTATATGCTATGTTCACATGTTATGTATATGTATCTTTTGAGTACGAAGTATGTCATGCATATGTACTCCTAGAGGCTCATAGACAGTATGATGTATGTAGATGTCATGTACGGCCTCGTCGTCCTTCGTTTGATTTTGACGCTCTTGTGATAGCCTTGTCGGCTAGCGTGTACATATACATACATAGGGTCTATGTATGGTCAAGCATATGTTTTCTGTTGTATTGGGTCTTTTCTGCGTGCAGGTGTCTTTCTATATTAACAGTGAGCTCACATTTCAAGCCAGAATAGCTGGATTGAGATTAGGTCAGTACACACGAGGTGGCATTAGGTCGCTAGGGTTGAGTACCCGTCATGTCCCCTGTCGGGGTGTGACAAACTTAGTATCGGAGCAGGTCAGTCCTAGGGATGTCTATGAGCCGTTTCTAGTAGAGTCTTGTTTATGGGTATGAAGCACGCCATATTTATAAACATGATTAAGACAGACCCCTCAGAGATTATGACTTCTATTGAGGAGGATCGGTCTGAGGGCTCATGTGAGGCACCTGTCCGAGCAGCTTTGGTTACGACCTCCCCACAGATTTTAGTTTCACATTCGGGACTTGTTGAGCAGGATGTGAGGGGAGCTTAGCAGGGGTTAACACGTCCAGTTTCCCCTCAGGTTCAGCATTATGTTAGGGTCGCTACAGACATGAGCGTTATGGAGGTACCGGATAGTCCTCAGTCTTGCGAGTCTATTAACCAGGGATCGCCAGTATATGTTATGAGATATGTACAAGAGGAAGTGAATGATTAGGCCTAGAGGAAGAGAGTAGCTGGTGAAGATAGGAGGGTTCCACTTCAAAGTATATCTGATCGGAGCACTCATGTATAAGGCCGGGGCAAGCTGTTCACATGTATACTACACCCCTCCATTGAAATTGCTTGTGTCTATATGTATGTATTTTGGGACCTAGAACGCCATTTATTACTTGACAGACGGAAACAATGAAAGTTTGAGGATTAACAGAAGTAAGAGGATATCTCGGTCTAGTTTCAAGTATGATTATGAGATAAAGTGCTAACGGATAAATTGGATTGCAATCAAGTCGAATAAGTATAAAGGAACAAGGGGACCTGGAGAAAAGAAAAGTTAAGGTGCAATAATGATGAAGAATTATAGATTGAAATGAGTTAGGTTGACAAGTAGACTATTCAAGCATAGGAGTCCCATCTACATTACCCGGGATAACTATGTAGAATTTGGCTGAGAACGAGTTACATGATAGATAAAGAAGTGAGTCGTTAAATGTGATAAGTGTCGCGGGGGAATGATCGTCTCCAAAAGAAAGGAAAAGGACGCTAGTGCCAGAAAGTAAGTTGAAACAGAACTAACATCGAAATATGGATATAAGGGATTCATCATGGTTAGATGACTACTTAAGGATAAAAAGTCAAACGATTAGACATGGGAAAAGGATATTGATAAGCGACGAAAAGAAAGTTCTTGTAAATTAATCGCGACGAACAATATTATGAGCTTACATCGTGATGCCAAATGATATTAAGCATGGCTAAATAAAATATGTATGCATATTTAGGTCTCGCTAAACACCTGAGGGATGTCAGAGCCGCCCTAGTATGAAATATGTACCCCAATGAATAAGTGTCTCTTGGAAAAGAGGGATTGAAAGTAACAAAATGGCTCGAGAAAAACAAGAAGGGAGCTGAAAGGTAGCAGTTACAAGAGAGGAGAATGGGAAATGTATGTCTAGCGAATTAGATTTCACCCCGATAGACCACAAGGAAGTTAGGACAACGCGAAAAAGGTCAGGAAACCATAAAGCGGAGAGGAAAAGGATGCATGGGTGCGAACGACAGGACCACGATAAAGGAGAATGGAAGAGAAACAAAAGTTGGGCATTTGTGTACTCGAGGGGCTAAAGCCATAAAGGTAAGGATAGTTTAGCACTAATAAAAAAGGTAAAGGAACCCAAAGTCGGTAGTAGACACTACTAAAAACCTGGCAAAAACCGACGGACCGTGTTGGTTTTTTCAATGAAACCGACGGGAAACCGCCCCTTTACGGTCCGTCGGTTTACATAGCCTCGCTTTTTGAAAGGTCCGTCGGTTTTTTGCGACGGACTGCATCTCTTACGTGGTCCGTCGGTTTTTATCCAATAATTTTTAAAAAAAAAATTAAAAAACCGACGGACTGAGTCGGTTTTCCAAAAAATTTCCAAAATTAATTTCCAGAAAACTGACGGACTGTGTCGGTTTTCTAGAAAATTCCTGCATGCAATTGCTACATTTTCTGCAGCCACACCTGCACAAAAACCAGTACCAAAAGCTGCTCAAAAATAGCATTAAAATGCTCCAAATCAATTCTAAAAGAGCTACAACACATAAAATCACCTTAAGTAATAATAAAACACATCAAATACGATCTAAATAGACCTTCAAAATTCAAAAATATTTAAATGTCCAACCAAAAGTACCATTAACTAGTTTTAACATAAGTCCATCATTAAATCCAAATAACTACAACTGATCATCCGGTGTCCGGGCTACGTAATCACCGTCATCATCATCTTCTGGGTCCGAGGGGGGGGGGGGGGGGGGGGGGAGAAGGGGACACACCAAATTGTCCACATGCAATGTGGCTTTTAACTTGTGCCATGAGCGATTCAAGGTTCGCTTTCATGGAGTTACTTTCCTCAACTCTTTTTGCCTCAGTCTCAGCTAATTTCCTATTAAGTTCAATAATTTGCAGCGCCATAGTTGCGACCTGAACACCATCAACTCCCTCGGCTTGTCGAGAAGACCCTTCACCTCGCAATCCTGACCGAAGGCGACTTAAGTTGTTCCTTGGGCCTAGACCGTACGCTCTACCCTTTTGTACTCCCCCAACTGCTCTACACCAAAAATCTATCTCTAATTCCGGTGGAGGATGACTCGGTTGCTCAGGCTGAGTTTGGTTGTACTGGTTCACATCATCCATAAATTGCGTCTGTCTATTAAAAAATGAAACTTAGTATATAACGAATATATCATAATTAAACCTATATATAATTACTTAAATAATAAAATTATCACTTACATAGGAATTACGAGCCCTATCTCAACCCATATGGTCGGATCCGACTCTTGTTTTTTTTTTTTGTGGGTCTTTAGGAATAGCTGATCCTGAGTCGGCATCTATCCCGTAGCTTTTTTCTGCAAAAAAAAAAAAGTTAAAGATTAAATTAATAACTCAATAATGATATATTGATTGTATATTGATTGTAGGTAACTTTAAAAGTATAAAATTACTTACCATTGTCCTAGCCACGTGCCCCTGACTTCTTGCACCCGCAGTGTGCAAAGAGCCACCTTTCTGGGATGCACAGGCAGCCTTTGCCTGCTCAGACTTGGCGATAAACTCAGGAGTTCGCCAATATGCCTTAAGTTTCTCCCACTGTTCGGCATTTAGCCATTGGGGCATCCTCATATACCTTCTAGCCCTCGAAAACCAATCAGACAACCTTGCACTCCCCTTCCTCTCAAACTTATCTCTATGATTGGTTTCCATATTCTTTCCAGTAGGCGGCTAAATGCAATAGGAATCAAAGTTTCCATGAAAACATGGCAATCATGACTTTTCATACCAATCAATTTTCCTTCATTCATATCAACACGCTTGTCAATATTAGACACATACCCCTTTGGCATCCGCAAATTCTTAACCCATTGACAAGTATCTCGTTTCTCCTCCAAAGTGAATGAAAAACTAGCCTTGAAAATTCTAACTTAAATAATTTATGGATTCTAACTTTAACATAACTTGGAAAAGCACAATCCCAACCAATTCTAACTAAGCTAACACAAATACATTGACAGTGAACATAAAAAATAGCACAATCGCAGGCAAATATATATATATATGAAAAGTAAACTAGACAAATAAAGTTTACATTTTTTCACAAATTGATTATCAATAATTTAAGAAAGCACAATACCTACCAATTCTAACTTTGACTTCTCAATAACAATTCTAACTTCAATAACTTATGGATTCTAACTTTAATATAACTTTGAAAAGCACAATTCCAACCAATTCTAACTTTGAATTCTCAATAAAAATTCTAACTTTAATAACTTATGGATTCTAACTTTAATTCTAAAAATAGAAAAGTAAATCTAGTCAAATAAAGTATACATTTTAGTTTTGAGGTTATAGAAATATTATAACTTAATAATTCTAACATAACTTAATAATTCTAACTTTGAAAAGCACAATCTCAACCAATTCTAAAAATTGAAAAGTAAATCTAGTGAAATAAAGTCTACATTTTAGTTTTGAGGTTATAGAAATACTATAACTTAACAATTCTAACTTTGAAAAGCACAATCTCAACCAATTCTAATTTGGAATGATCAATAACAATTCTAATAACTTATGGATTCTAACAAAAAACACAATCCAAAAAAAAAAAAAAACCAGTCAAATAATTAAAGTATACATTTTTACACATATTCAACATCAATAATATTACAAACAATGATAACTAAGCTAACACAAATACATTGACAAAGAACATAAAATATAGCACAATCTCAATAAAATAAAATAAAAGTAAACTAATCAAATAAAGTTTACATTTTTTCACAAATTCAACATTAATAACATTGCAAATGATGTTTAACAAAGCTAAATAGACTAACATTAGGCCTAAAATCTACAAATAAAACTAAAATTGAAAGAATTTTAAAAGCCCTAATTTAAAAGAAACTAACCTCAATTTATTAAGTTAAAAACGGGTCTGGGGTAGGTGAGGGCGGGCTACGCAGGCAGCGGCGGGGCTGGGCGGAGGGGAGGGGGGCGGCAGGTAGGGTTTTAGGGAATGGGGAGTTTTGTTTGGGAAGAGGAGAGGAAATGGGAAATGAATCTGTCTGCCCATTTTGTTAAAAAAAAGCCGACGGACAAAATCGACCCTGTCCGTCGGTTTTTTCCGCTTGTTGACCAGATTTTGACTAAAAAAATAAAAATAAAAAACAGAAACCGACCCTGTCCGTTGGTTTCTTAAAAAAAATGTTTATTATTTTTTTAAAGAACAAAATGAATTGCAAACTATTTAAAAAAAATAAAAAATAAAACTGACGTTGTCCGTTGGTTTTATATTAATTATTATTATTATTGTTTTAATAAAATCGACGTGGGATGTCCGTTATTTTTGGCGGAAATATATTTTCAAAATTCTGCCAAAAAAACTGACGTCGTCTGTCGGTTTTCTAATTAAAAAAAATTAAAAAAAATTAAAAAAATTAGAAATGCAAAAAACCGACGCAGTGAGTCGGTTTTCCGTCTGTTTTTTGTCAGTCGATTTTTTGCAGTTTTTTTTAGTAGTGAGACTAATAAAGACGTAGCTATGAACGAGGAGTTGTGCACGTGTTGAAGGAAAGGTAACCCATGACGGATGACTTTAAGATTGATACCACAAGACATACCATGCGGCCAAATCATGACGAGAGGAGGTTGAATGAGTTGTTCCGAAAACAACAAAACTAGCCTTGAGAAGGTGAAATTTTAATTTTATTATTGTAAGAGGTATGAGCCGGAATGTAGAAAGCTGAAACAACATGAAGATTCCACGACATAGATCCTAAGTACATAGGTAATAAACTCAATTGGTAGGAATGGTAGTGAGATAATAAGCTAGCCCTCCTATATAAGGAATGACGTGAGAAAGAAGCCTAGTAAAGTAAACCACCATAAAGGAAGGGGCAACATCGACACAGACATGTGTAAACAAGGTGCGATTCAGAACAAGTCAGGGGATTACCTGGTCTTAAATAAAGGGAAGCAGGCAGACCCGAATCGTTGAGGCAAGCTGTGTACCAGATCTAGAGGACATTGCAATGGCAATTAATTCCTGTAATTTTGTGTCAAACAAGAGATATCACGCAGATGATGCATAACGTGTGGAAACACAAAATGAGAATGTACAATGAGAGAGACGTTATCTATAATTGAGTAAGGCAGAATAAAGTTTTGAGGTTAGTGCAACACAACAAAGGGATACAGTGACAGGAAACCATAGGTCCAGACTCGAAGGGACGAACACTGAAGATGATTATAAATGAAAAACATGTAAAGAAAACTCATAAGAAAGAGACGTCCTATAAGACCCTAAGTCGATGACAGCATATTGCAGCCAGGAACCTAGATGCAGACGAAGGGATGAGAAAATGAAGTAATACTGAAGGGCAAGGAGAAGCAGCTACAAAAAGTAGTAAACAACTTAATTGCCTCTAAGGCTCATGACATGTTCGTAGCATTGGTGGCTAGGGAAGCTTCTCAACTGATAGCTAAGTAGAGGTATTAGCCGCTAACATCATGCTTTGACCCTGATCCTATGAACAATATTTTCTTTTCCACTACACTAAGAATAGAATGAGAAGAAAAATAAAATTTTCGAGAATAGAATACTCACAGAGAGCTTGGTGGGAACAACTAGCTATGATTAAAGGTAAGCTAATGGCAAAAGATAAGGATGACATTCGGAGTATGAGGGTCTATCCTTGCTAGTCCGGGAAAGTGGAACAATAGCCGATGTATGGACAAAAGCGCGTTGAGCTATGAAGGGCTAAACCACAAGGATAAGGCAGATAACCACGAACAGGGACTGATGTCTATGGATAGCCAATACATAACTAGTTGTACACATGTATTATTGAAGGTTAGTTTCTATTAATTCTACCCCCAGGACAAATGTCCTTAAGGGGGGAAGGATATTATACCTCGCACCAGATATTACATTTCGCACCATTCACGTGATTAATCCATTTCAAGTCAGTTGGAGTAAGTTCGAGAAAAAGATCTTTCCTTGAGGTTATAAGTAAAGCTGATCCAGGAGCGACTGAAGATAGCTCAAAGTTTTCAGAAATTCTATTCAGACATACGACAATGAGACCTAGAATTTCAATTTGGTGATGGGATATTCTTGAAAGTATCGTCTATGAAGGATGATATGAGATTTGGTAAGAAGGAAAAACTCAGTCCGAGATTTATTGGCCCTTATAAGATCCTTCAAAAGGTCGGTCAAGTAGCTTACGAACTGGGACTTTCATAAGAATTAAAAGCAATTCATCTTGTTTTTTATATGTCTATGTTAAGGAAATGCATTGGGAATCCTCCAAGGATTGTACCATTAAATGATATGCAAGTCACAGATAGCTTAACTTACGGAGAAGAGCCAATTTCCATCCTTGACAGGCAAGTACATAGACTAAGAACTAAAGATATAGCTTCCATAAAGGTGTTGTGGAAAAAGCAAGGGTAGGGAAGAGATGTCATGGAAAGCCAAAGAGGAAATGAAGTCCAAATACCCTCACTTGTTCCCTGCTAAAGGTATCTATTTTCCGAACGTCCCTCAATTTCCTCAATAAATTCAACTCATACGTGTATGCCTAGACCAAATGTGACTCTTATTCCATTAATGAGACATCGATTGTTACACCTTTTGTTTTCGTCGCAAGAAAGTCCTTGGCTTATGGGTGGTTCATGGCCTTAGTATGGAGATTCATACCCTGAGTTTTTGAAATATTAAGTGTATTACCTCGTGTGTACCAAAGTACAAGTATGTGTTCTTTGCAATACGATAGGATTAGAAGCTAAACAAATCGAATCGACGCGAACCTGAGCAGCTCAGGATTCAGGCATCAGTGCACATTGACGGTGCAAAGGGACTGACTGTCCACATGTCGACGAGCCATCCTTTCACACCTTCAAATTGCAATGGACTCTGAATCTGGGGGTAGAATATTGACGTTGCAAGTCGACGGACCGTCGACATATTGACGGGTCGTCGACCCGCACCGCTGGAACATTTTTGTCCACTTATATATAAATGCCCCTCAGGATTTTATTCCTCATTTTCTCATTCCCAAACCAGAGCAAGCCCTAAAATATTTCCCCTTAACATTTTCCATCATATTAGAGGAATTCTAGCAAGATTCGAGCCCCGTGAACCCGAGGTAGTTAAGAAGAAGGTTGTTCCTAGGGTTTCATTGAAGTTGATGAGGTTGGAAGTTTGAGTTGAAGTGAGTCTTGGTATTTTAGTCCCTTCAAGGTATGTATATGATTCCTACCTTTGTGTTTAAGTTAATTATCAAGAGTTTTGGTGGCTTTAATTGAAAGAAATATAGTTAAGGAAGTGGTAAGTTGAATAAAGGTAAAGTTAGGGTTAAGGGCTATTTTGAGGGATGATTTGGGATAGATTTGATTATATTTTGGTATGTAAGTGTTGGTATTGTTGTTAGTGGTATTATTGTTGATGTTGAATTGAATTGGAAGTTGAAGGATTGTTGAGTTTACAAGGGAGATGTTGTCCGTAATTCGTTAAGCTCTTTTCGTACTTAAATTGGTTATATTAGTAAGTGAGGTAAATGGTCTAATGGTGGCATATGTGACCTTGATTGTAGACTTACGAGTTCGTGAAGTAGACGTTGGTCGACTAGATACGCTTCAAGGTATGTTAAGGCTGTCCTTTCTTTCATTTTGGCATGATCTTATGATATAAGCGAACAAACGTGTAAACGAGCTTCCATATTACTCTACTCTTAGAAGCACTAGGAGTACTTCAGTTCATGGGTCTTGAGATTACTTATATTGATGATGTTAGCCAAAAATATGTCTATCGGAGGTAGTACGACCTTATGTCACTCCGAGAGTTCTATGTTCTCATTTTATTTATGCATTGCATTCATTTATATATATGCATATTGACCCGTGACCAAAAGGTTTATATGCGTATATTATATGTATATAGGGTATAAGGGAAAGGGATAGGTGTTATATACGCATTACCACCTGATCAGCTGGTGCATAGTGATGATGATGATGATATATGGATCGGGTCGTACGTTCCTCGGCACTAGCATACGATATATGGATCGGGCCATACGTTCCTCGGCACTAACATATGGTATATGAATCGGGCTTTACGTTCCACAGCACTAACAGTTATATTATGACCTATGCATATCATACGCCCTCAGAGGCATTTTCAGTTATACAGATTTATGCCGATATTCCCAGGTGTTAGTCACAGATGCATTCAGATATTAAGATTAGCTTTCATATTTCAGATGCCTCTCATAATTCTTATGTACTTGATGTTCTTAAGCCTTACATACTCGGTACATTATCTGTACTGACTCCCCTATTGTTCGGGGGGGGGGGGGGGGGGCTGCGTTTATGCCGCAGGTTCAGGTAGACAGATAGGCGGTCCAGCTCAGTAGGACTTCCACTCAGCATTAGTCGGTGCGCTCCACTTGATCGGGAGCTGCAGTCTATTTTGGTATGCCATTTTGAGATGTATATGCATATATGGGGGCCCTGTCCCATCCTTTCTACAGCTTTCTATTCCATTAGAGGTTTGAAGACGGTTGTACATAGTTGGCACATGATGTATCCTTGTCGGCTCTCATTCTTTTGTTGTACAGTGTTGACACCCAATTTTGTCCCTCCTTTATTCTAATTTATTTCTTCGGGCTTCTAAATTTATTGACGAGCAAAGTATTTTATTTTCACTACTATTTCAAACTACCATTAATATCATTACTTTCATTTTCACTATTCTACTATCAACATTAATAGTATTACTTTATCACAAATTTTAAATGGTTCGTCATCGTTTCATTTTAGGATTTGTACGCGTTAAATTAATTTTACTTTATACATACTAATTACTATTTGTCTTCACATAATATATAGTGTACTAGTTATTAAGTTAAAAGCCCAAGAATAATTAAAATAAAGGAGGAAAGACCAATGTTTTTCAGCCAATTAATGGCCCAAACAACAAATACAATATGCCAAATAAATGGCCCAGCCCACGTTTGTTTTAATTTCATCAGATCAACCCACACCTTTTCCTACCCGACCGGTCCATTAGCTTTTCTACCCGACCCGACCCGCCTTGTCTTAAAATTCATTAGGGTTCTAATCCTAATACGTTTTCCATCAGCAGCCGTTCTTGTCTTCTTCTTCTTATTCCTATTCCACACAAAAGTACAACCTGGTCTCAGCCATGGCAGACTCTCACCATGCCATTTTTGTGCAAGTATCATCTCTTTTCTACCTTTGTCTGAGCGTATTTTAACGTCTCTGTCCCGTTTCGTGTTGGATGGTACCTTAAATCTCGAAGCAGAGTCTCGGTCTCTCCATTTTTGGGTAAGGTCTGAATCAACCACGTGAAAGGCTTCAACGTCGGATTAGCACGGGTTTGACTTAGTTTCGAATTTTCGATTTTCAAAATCCTGCTCAAAAATCGCAAACCCTAGTCTTTTCCACCTATATATATGTGACATATATCTTCAGGAAAGGGGGATTTTTTTGAGTTTTAGCCGCCACACCTCTCTTTGAAATTAATCTTCTCACTACTGTTCTGATTCACAAGACGAACGATGCATTTCTTTTATTATTTCTGCCGCAACCTCGAGTCCGAGGATCATTCATAGTTCGAGCGTAGATCGGAGATCCGAAGCTCCGTTCACTGCACCCACAGGAGGTAAACCCAATCCCTTTATTCGCTCTTCCTTCCGTTTGAGATTGCGGCAAAAAATGGAATATATGAAATAAATGAGTGAAACATGACTATTTTTTAGTTTGGTTAATTTGGAATTCTGTTTTTTTTTTTTTGTTGTTACGTTCGAATCATGTTGTCGAAGTGTTATGAGGAAGCTCTTCTTATGCGATTTGTATTCTCGGATGTTGTAAAAATCATATTCGCTTGTTTGAATTCAAGGTCATATTTTCTGGCCGCATATCATCCACAGTATGAGTCTTCGACAAGTGTTCCTGAGTGCTCTATGTGTTCCAGAATTTTTGCTTTGCACATTAGGAGATTAGTTCACATTCCTTTCTCTGTTCTTTTCTTACATATTTGTTTTAGAACTTAGATCAATTAAGTTAAGGCTTCCAGTTTCCTGTCAATCTGCTCTCTAAATTTTAATGTGTCTTGTTTGATATGTCTAACTGCCTGATATTCGACTCCATTTTGATTCTTCTCCATTGTTTTGAGAGAATTCTACGTTTGAGAATCATGACTTAGATATTCATACCAATATGTGTCGTAGAATCTAGACATTTATGTGATATTAAGAATCGTGTCTTGTTTGTTTGGTGAAATGTGATGTATCGTTCTCAACCTACCAGAAGTCCGTGGTTCCACTTTTCATTTTTTTTACTCGAAGCATATTTCGTGTCTTAATGCGTATTAGGAAAATATCACCAGTTTTTTTTTTTTTTTTTCTGTTTTGAGGATTTAGATGTCATGAAAAAAATAGATATTATGCAGGTCTTTGTTTGTTGAGGTTACTTTTATTTGGTCAGTTTTTGATATATCAGTTCGTTAAAAGAGCATGTTTTCGGGATTTCACATTTTGATGCAAAATCTGGTTGTGTGCTTTATGTGGAAAGATGTCCCTCCAGTATTTTATGGTAATCATATTTGGTTTACATCTCCTGCTGTTATCATGCCTGGCTGACTTACTATCTTAGAATAAGTTAGCCTATATTTAGCACATTAGTTGAAGCATCGTTTTAGTAGTTCCTCCCTATTCTTAGCTAAGGATCAGATTTTTAAAAACGGAGACTAACGTTTCAGCCATTGTGCCTATATATATTTGTTATTTAAAGGAGCCTATCTGTTTATTACTACTCAATATTTGAACTTAGTTGCTATTATCACTCACGTTGATCACCCCAACTGGTTTGGGGTTGAAGAATTGTTGATTGATCGATGTTGAGGTTATTTGCGCTTGGAATGCCAAACTTGAGTGCTGTGCTTTGCCATCTGAACTTTTCAAACTGGACCTGAACTTTTCAAACTGGTGAACCTCTTGCACTGTTGAGATTGCAAAGTATTAATGAAGAGTAAACAGAAGTAAACCAGTGGATAAAGTGTGTATTTTGCCAAGTGCAGTGCTAGACTTAAGTTTAGACAATAAAAAAACCGAAAGAATTGGATGGCAAAGTTAATACTCCTCCCTTTTTCTACGCCCAAAAATGAATAGATGCTTATGCGATGAAATGAAGTAGACATGTGCTTAGTTTGGTCTTATGGGCTTCTGTTTAAACGCAAGTATATGATTGTGTGAAATATATGAAATCCATTTTTTTTGTCACACGAAATGTTACTTGGAACTGAAGAAATGCTTAAATATTTTACTTGTTGAGAATTAAATTTCCCTTTGCTAATTCCTCCTATTTTTCTTTTCCTTTGCATGTACAACCGGAGCCGAAGAGTTTCACTTCGAAACTCAATGACACCGCTCACGGAGTTCGCACCCCTGCATTGTCCACTTTCTCACTTTGCTTGAGCGGAAAGTTGGCTGAATAACGATGCCCCTATGAAAGCCGAAATGGCTTTTTATCATTTTCATATCTCTTTGATTTGCTTATCCGTGTGTCTAAAATCCCTATGTGACTAACATTTTACCTAGCTATGTGATTGCGATAAATACTTAACTGCTTATTTTAACCGAGCCTATTTTATATTATGATGTCTTAATTAGCAATTTAGGTCTTAAATTAAATGAAGTTTAATTGCTTACGCTCCCAAAGCCTCATAAATTTTACACTAATGTTATCTTGTTTTAAGAAATAAAAAAAAACAAAGCAAACTAGTTTTTTATGGAACTGTTCCACTTTAGCTTCTTCCTAACATTTGAAACACGTATTTGTTAAAACAATCTTTACGCAGTTTATACTGAACTAATATTCTTTCTATAAAATCTTTAAATGTTTATTAAAATTAATCTTACAAACAAGTGTTTAAATTTATTAGTCAGCGTAACTTATTTTCTCCAATATTTATAAAACATTGCACTATCTTGCGTTTTCTTCAGTTTATTCACAACTATACTCTTTTATGCAAATTATTATTTTTCTACCAATCTTATTTTAAATAGCATTCTTATACATCTATCCATAACTTTAGCAATACTTATAAAGATATTTTTTTAAATATTATAAAATATTACATCCACATTCTTAGCCTAATTAAATTTTAGTCCGGTCGGTTAACCATTATTAATGGAATTTAGAGGATTCCTAATACCTTCCCTCTAAGTTAGTTGAACCCTTACCTAGAATCTTTCGATTTCGTAGACTTTAAAATAAAACCAACTTTAGATAATTACTTTAATAAACTTTAGGTGTCCTAATTCACCATAAATAATTAGGTGGCGACTCTTAACTTTAAATAACCCCGGAATTACCCGGATGTTATAAATTATTTTGACCCCGGTTAAAATAGGGTATACATACAACATATGTGGCAGCCTAGTCGGCTTGCATTGTTATTTTTAGTGTATACACACACACACACACACACATGTATATTCATATATGGGTATGGCGGGGCCCTATCCCGTCCTTGATACAACTTTCAATTCCATTAGAGGTTTGTAGATAGTTGTACATAGTTGACACATGATGTAGCCTTGTCGGCTCTCATTCTTTTGCTGTACAGTATATGTGGCAGCCTAGTCGGCTTGCATTGTTATTTTCAGTATATATATATATATATATATATATGTATACACACACGCCGATAGTTGATGGATCTTGATGCATATCTCATGGTATTGTTCTTGTATAATTCAGTATAATTCAGTTATAAGTCGTGTATGGGCCACCCTATCCTTCAGTGATCTCTAGGTATGAGTATAGGGGTGCTTGGTCAATAGAGGTTAGGTATTCGTCACAGCTCATCGGGTTGGGTCGTGACATCGATATGATTAGATGGGAGTTTTAGTTTCCCCGAGGTAAGAAGTGGAAAGGATATATATATATGTTTAAATATGATCCTTGAGTGTAAATGTGTCAATGATTTACGAGCAAAAAGAGGTGAAATCGAAATTTCGGAAACGGAAAGAGTATCAGTTATAAGGATGATGATGCCCAAAGTCTAAAAGGGATATGATATGGAACGCAAAATTTCGCCAAGGATAGTTATTGTTTGAATGTCTGAAAAGGGATATGATTAGTTAGAAAAGGTAAAAGAGCGATGTATGCCGCTCAATGAGATAGATATTGACGAGGGCCTCCTGATTGTATAGAGAATATTGGCAAGGGTGTTATACAGAGATATGAGATTCAGGTGTCCACATTTGTTATTACTTCTAGAGGAAGTTCTGCCAATATTTCCATAAAATCTCTGAGAGTTTAACATTCGAGGACAAATGTTTTTAAGGGAGGAAGAATGTTACATCTCAAATATTTTCTTGTCGTTTTCATCGTAAGTAAAGTAACATAAGCCGGGGAGGTCATGGAACTCTTATAAGGTTAAGCAAGAGCTTTAACAACTGCTAAGCAAGTGTCTAAAGGTTCTGGGATCAAGCGAATCAAATGATTTAAGTTTGTTGAAATTTTGGGAAAACTTGGCAGAATTCCGGACAGAAATTTTAGTCCAACTTTAGAGAGGCATATCTTTTAGAATATGAGGAGTTATGGATCGCATAACCTACGTAAATTGAAGTTCAGAGAGTCTTTTCCAATACAACTGACAGATCGCAAATCCGAGACGTACAGTGGAAGATATGGCCTGTACAGAATTGTACGATTTCTCTGTGAAATTCGACGGTTGCAGATCGATGGCCAGTCAAATAACGACGGTACCGTCGAACCTGCTGTCGAACTGAGGCGGTGGAACCGACCTTGGGGATTATAAAAACCCCACTCCACTCCTTCTCCACCATTCTACAACCTTCCACCACCCGTGCATACCTCTATATAATCCCTCTAAGACATTTTACTCACTTGTTTATTACTCCCTCCAAATTTATACGCTAATTAGCTCGGGAAGCTTGTGGCAACATCATAATGTTGTAGTTGTTGTTGGAACTGAACGGGGGAAGGCGGGATCACGAGTTCAATGCTAACAAAGATCAACCCAAGCTTAGTAAGGTAAGATCTTCCTTTATATCCATGGAATTAAGTTGATTCAAAGTTAAATTCGCTAAATTATGACGTATATAGTCGGATTGAGTAAAACATGGCACAACCCTATATTAAATGTTATTGATTGAGTAGTATAGATATGGGATTGAGCTTGATAATGCATGTATTGAGTTGATTGGAGTTGTAATTTCGAGTATGACACGTATTAAGCCGGGTTGAACTAAGGACGGGATAAACTTGTATTGGATGTTGTTGATTAAGTGATATGAATGTTGAATTGAATAATATGTTATGGATGTTGATTGCGATGTTGTTGTAACCTTGGAAACATAGTAGAATCAGAGGAAATGCTGCCTAAATTTCTGTAACCCGAATCACTCTTCGATATGTAACTCATATACTTTGATATACAAACATGATAGGTTATGACTAAGGGCATATCTTTCAATATAGGCTCGGGGAAAGAGCGAGCATCAGAATAAGGATTCGTTCAAGGTGATGGCTCGACAAGTAAGGTATGTAAGGTGTCTGTTTCCCTCTTTCTTTGGCACGAATCCAACTAGAATATGAACACGAGCATTCCATAACAATTCGCTCCATTCCTAGGCTATGCATTTCAAATTTTGATGTCATTATTTGATTGATTTTTGAAATATTACATGTTTGTCATCATTAAGTTAGTTCTTTGGATTCGATACGAATTCCATAATTCATTCGGGGGTTACCGAGCTTGCGTCACTCGGAAAATCCCGATGTCAGTTCATTGACTCCTTATGCATTATATATATATATATATATATATATATATATATATATATATATATATATATATATATGTGTGTGTGTGTGTGTGTGTGTGTGTGTGTGTGTGTGTTGCACTATTTTACTATACCGCGCCATGCTATAATCGGCTGGGCAGGAACGTAGATGTGCACACCACTGCAGTGGGCATGTTATGGTGACACCCCGGACGCGGGATGATGATGATATGATGATGACACGATAATGATACTACTGTATGTATCCGCTTACATATGATTTTTAAACTCATGCATTGCATATTGTACGCTCTCAGATGGCTCAGGTTACTTCTATCCTTTTATATCTATGTCTTACTTATGTTATTGTTTCCCGCCTTACATACTCAGTACTTTTATCCGTACTGACGTCGCATCCTACGGAACGTTGTATTTCGTGCTGCAGGTCCTGACAGACAGAGTGGAGGACCTCTTCAGTAGGACTATCAGCTTCAGCGGGTCATCAGCAAGTGCCATTGTACCGGGCTTGCTCTTTTGGTATATGCTATGTTTACATGTTATGTATATGTATCTTTTGAGTACAAAGTAGGTCATGTATATGTACTCCTAGAGGCTCATAGACAGTATGATGGATGTAGATGTCATGTACGGCCTCGTCGACCTTCGTTTGATTATGAGGCTCTTGTGGTAGCCTCGTCGGCTAGCATATATATTTATATATTTATATATGTATGGTCATGCATAGGTCTTCCGTTGTATTAGGCCTTTTCTACGTGCAGGTGTCTTTCTATGTTAACAGTGAGCTCACATTTCAAGCTAGAATAGCCGGATTGAGATTATGTCAGTACACACTAGGTGTGACACTTTTAGTACTGCAAAATTCAATAGAACATTTATTTTCCATTATATTTTTATAATACCTTTTTTGTATTATTGCACCTATTTTTGTAACCTCTCAGTAATAGTTGAGTAATGTAACATGAAATTTTCATGCTATTCAAAATATAAAAAAAAAAAATGAAAAGGACAGAATGAATAGGAAAAAGTAAAAAAAATCAACAACTAAGAAGACATACTCCAAACAATTATTAAAGCAATACCTTTTATACGCCTAATTGTCAAAATACCGTGTGAGATTCAGTTTACCTTCAAGGTGCTTACTAAATATAAATTTGGATTAGTTCTAAATATAAATTTGGATTAGTTTTCTAGAGTATGTATCTCTAAATTAAAGATGAAAAAAGAAGAAGAAATTAAGGAAGCACAAAAGCAGAAGGTGAAAAGATAATACAATTACTTAAAAAAATGAAAATTCAAAAAGATGAAGATTTGAATGTAAAAACTCAATTGCAATTACATACTTGAAGAATCTGCTATAACTATGATAATTTGTATATTTCTGAATAAAAAGAAGAAGATGAATAATTAAGAAAAAATTAAGAGATTGGAGACAACCGAATTAGTTAGGATTCTTAATGGTACAAATCCACATAGAAATATTAGCCATTTCTTGTTTTTCTGCTATCCAAATCACTCCTTACATTGAGATTTTGAATTGCAAAACAACTATGAACTCATGTTTATGACAACAATTTCTCTGTGGGCTCACATTTAATAGTATCTACTCCATCCGTTCACTTTTACTTGTCTAGTATTTTAAAAATAGATTTTCACTTTTACTTGTCACTTTTAGCATATTAAGAGAAGATAATCTCTTTTTTCCTGTTTTACCCATAGTATTAAATACTCACTTCAATCATTTTTTCAAATCCAATGAAAATAAGCACCAATTAATATGAGTACATTGGTAAATTATGGACTTTATTTATTATTTCTTAAGGGGTGCCTAAAGTTAAAAGTGAACAAGTAAAAATGAACGGAAGAACTAATATATTAACTCACTTGAATAGCATTAACTTTTACACTATTTAAAAGTTACTGTTACACTTCTAAAATGCGCGCTGAATTTTTTTTTATCAAAATTATCAAATAAAGGACAAACCAAAAGTTGCTTTGGACCGTTTTCAGGAAGGCAAAGGGATTCTCCCACGGTCCATTTTACTTTTTCTTTTTGTGGTTATTTTTATTAAAGATAAAATAACTACTAGCAATAACTTACCATTTAACACAGATGAATGTGCCATAAATGATGGATGATAGAACAATTCTTTGCATTCATCTGGTTTAATAATAATAACTACTAGCAATAACTTACCATTTAACACAGATGAATGTGCCATAAATGATGGATGATAGAACAATTCTTTGCATTCATCTGGTTTAATAATAATAATAATAATAATAATAATAATAATAATAATAATAATAATAATAATAATAATTAGATGTTTTATTACACTTTGATTTACTGCGGCGGTAAAATCATAATCCAACTTTGAAAGTAGGAGATTCTCACTTTTAGTATAATACTAGCTTCAGAGTAGGAGTGTTGCACGTGACCAAAGTGCGTACCTCATTTGACAACAAATACGAAAAAAGAAATTAGACTTAATTAGCTACGAACTTCGTCGTTAATCTATTACTAAATTGCTCGTAGCTAACATTTTTATTTGGTAATTCATCGCTAATCCTGCTCCTCATTCCCCAAATGCCTTGTAGTGATTTTAAGTTTCACTTGTAATTATTGAAGTTATCTGATTCTCTTCTTTTTTATCGTGTTCATTAAAAAAAAGGGGAATTAGCTAATTGGTTGCTAAATAAATAGCTCGTAGCTAATATAATTTTTAATATTTTATCGCTAACTATCGATATTCTAATTTGCATCACTAAAATAAACTTTTGGCTTCAAATATTCTAGAATTTAACCAGTTGCACCCTTAACAAAATTACACTAATTTATGAAATTATATATAGCATCTATCAAACAATTACCTTATATATATATATATATATATATATATATATATATATATCATTTTGGTTAAAGAACAATAGCTACCTAGTAAATTTGCCCATAAATTAAAGGAAATTATCCCTTAAATAAAGCATGGAATATTTTGAACGAAATATTGAGATTTGCTCGCCAAATTAGTATCTTCTTCCTTAAACTTACAACAAGGAGGAAATATTAATCAAATCAAAACTAATTGCATATTTCATCTCAAAAATTTTACACATCCAAACATTTATATCCATATATATATAAAAGAGAGACATAGACCCGGTGATGTGGCGCTCTATCCATCCAAGAAACCCATTTTTCTTTTATCTCCTTTTTTTTTTTGGATTTTCTCATTATTTCTTCAATTTATGTGACTGATATAAAAAAATAGACAGACACCTCTTAAAAGACATCTCCTTAATTCTCAATCCAAGGGACACCTTTTAAACATTCCATTATAATTAACAAGGCAACAGTTACGCCTTGCTATTACTACGGCATCCTATCACTAATTAACATGACAACGGTTATTTTGTCTTCTTGTGTCTTTTTGTATTCCATGTATGATGGTGTATAACGAGAGGGCCTACGTATTTTTTAAACACTTTCTAGAATTATACACTTCGCAAGAAGAATATTGACTATTTTGGTTATAGATTTATGCAAAGGTTTATTTAACACAACACTTTCGTCATTGTTAATATGCAAAGTGTGACCTCCTCTCTCCCAAGCAATTCCCAAGGTAAGCAAATACACTTCTTTCTAGTTTTTTTATTTTCAAGTTTGTAAGAAAGATTTTTTTTTCCTCATAAAACTTTGATGTGTATGTCTTTGCTCTTTGATTTTCCGATCAAATAATCTAATAAAGTGATTATATCAGTTCTACAACTGATGGTTCTTACAGAAATTTGTTCCATTTTTCATTTTGAAATGTACATGTTTGGTCATAGATATGAAATATTGAAAGATGCTAATTTTTTTATAGTATTTCTCTGTTTTCCATCTAAATTCTACTGCAAAATATCAACAAATAATAATATGAAAAATCATTTCAAAATGCTTCATAAAAGTTAAAGCGTCTATTTTATATTTAACAAGAGTTAGATGTAATGCTTTTGTTTTTCCTATTCTTTTCAGTTTTCATATTTCATAGTATTTTCTTTTGTCTAAATTGGTTTTCTAATAACCCCCTCATTATTTTTAAATCCCATCAAAGATCAGATGAATAACACATCTTTCTCCAATACTCTAAATTCCTTTTCCAAAATTCTTAATTTTTCATTTATATTTAATATTCTGAAATTTAATTCAAAACACTTTATAAAAGTTAAACTTCTACTTTATATTTAGCAAGAGTTAGATGTATTTTGCATTTTTTTCCAATTCTTTTCAGTTATCATTTTTTTTTTTTGTCTAAATTATTGATTTTCTATTAACCCCCTCATTACTTTTTAAATCCTCTTCAAAGATCTGATGAATTTATAATTACACTTCTTTCTCTAACACTCTAAATTCAATTTTTCAAAATCCACAAGTTTTTTTTCCATTTTTATATAATATTCCGAAGATTTGTTTATTTTTCTTTTGGTATTAACAGGATGAGGAGAAGGGGAAGGAGAAATGTCGTTGGGAAAAAAATGAGAAAATTTGTTGCAGGAAATTCAAATAGGTCATTTGAGGTAATTAACAAGACATTAATCTGGAAAAGCTATATAGTTAACATACAATATGCTAACAAAAAAATATGTTATAATAGATTAATTACTATTAAGTGTATATAATTTAAATTCAGTAAATTAATGTAATATATCACTAAATTCAATATTCTAATTTAGAATGAGAAAATATTTCGCTGAAAAAAGTTTAAAAAATTAAATTTGTGTATGTTTCATTGGGTACAAAAGAAATTTTATTATGATATATGATAACGTCCAAATACACTCCTCAAAGAGAAAGTATACACGGTCGTATGCAATATATTTACCCAACTATGAGTCGGGGTCGATCCCACAGGGAACAATATGCTAGGCGATTAAGAAAGTAAGGAACTTTCACCAACTACGCTAAAGCCAAACGATGGATAATATTTTGGGTTTTTGAGAGAATTATAACTAATGCGGAAATGTAAACTAACCTAGAAAGCGAGTAAAATGATCAATGGCCACAAGCATGGATAATAGGATATTACACTCAAGTAACGATCCAACGTATTTTACGATTTTACAACTAAGAGCGGGTTTGTGTTGATAGATAATGATATCTAAAATCTCATTGAAAGTCTTCCGACCAAATCAATGAATTTCACTCTAAGCTTTTCCAAGCCTTAGAGTGTGATATTAGGCACAATCAATTTAACCTCAAGTAACTATCCTCTTCCGAGCTCAAGTTATTAGATGAGTTTAATGACCCAAATTCTTGTTAATTAATCTTTCCCAACCTAGATTTCCTCTTCCGAGCTCAATCTAAGTAAATGGGTGAGTCCTAGGGTTAGCTAATCCCTTTGGAAACATTCAAGAACGAGATTAATTAAATCAACAAAGACCCACTTCAATAGCAATAAGAATCATTCAATACATAAGCATAACAAGAGTTTCAAACCAAACTTTAATCAAGAATACTCTCATAAACGAGATTCAAGTTATGGAATAAAAAGCTACACACTTAGATAATCAATACAAAGCAATGAATTAAAGAAATGAATTAAAGGTTTAAGAAATACTCAACCAAATCTTCAAATCTTTAACCCCAAAGTGTGGTGTAAAAACTAGTCTCCAAACTTGATGAAAAACTGCCAAAGATAAATATTACAAACCCTAAAAGAGTATTTATATCATTCCAAAAAACGGGAACAAAATCTGGACCAAAATACCCTCTTGCACAACATGCTATTCGCATGTTCAACATGCTAATCGCATGTTGTGCCAAAACCGTAGCATGTGGTGACAATTTCTCTGTCACCACATGCTGCACCACATGCTGCTCGCATGTAGCACATGCTGCACCATATGCTACTCGCATATGGTGCCATTTTCACTGACTGCACCACATGCTATTAGCATGTGGTGCCAGAAACGTTGATTTGTTCTATTTTTGCTCTATTTTGGTCCGTTTTGCTCCGTTATGCTCTCCGGGCATCTTTTCTTACAAAACAACATAAAAATACAAAAAGTAACAACAAAAGTGCTTAAAGAGTCACAAAAACTTAAGGAATTAGCATCGAATATCGCGTAATTTCACGACTCATCAATATAGATGAAGTAAATGCGCAAGAATACGAACTTGTGAAAAGAGTAACTATGTAAGCATTTTTCGTTTTTTCTACCGATGATTGAAAACTTCCATCGGATATTTTAGAGGGCTCAAATCTACTTAATATTTTTTATGAGTACATGCCTTATCTGTATGAGTGAAAAAAAAAAATCAATTGTAAATTCCATGGCACTTTTCTATTGTCAAGATTAAATCAATTAGTTTCAGTTCGTTATTTTCCTACAAGTATATATTTTTAAAAAAACTGGTTCATGTTTTTATTTTTATATCTGTCTTTGTAAAGTTAGTACCTGGTGATTTTTATTCATTTAACGGTGTTATTACCTCAAGTTAAATATTGCAGTTACACATTCATTAAATGCATGTCTTAAAGGCATGCTTAGATGACAAAATACATTATTAATATTGCAAAGCACAAAACTTTTGAAACTTGTGTCCAAAGCAAGATGAAGAGAGTGGTCCTACTAAATATTTTTGAGCATGAACATTAACAACCAAAAAAAATTACAACTAATAATTTTTACATGTATATTCTCTCGGTATACAAATAACAATAATTTGAATGTGTTTTATTTGTGTAATTAGTAGTTTTAAGATGAAATTATGGAATTCTTAATTAAGTTTAGATTTTATTTTAATAATCTTTGAATCTTTTTATTAGATAAATTTATACAGGTACTATATAATTAACCATACATTACATGTAAGTATTGATATGAATAAACAAAATTTTGTAAATTTTCGAATGTAAGCTATGTATACGTGTGTTTTTGCATAGTAAAGAGGCAATAATATTCTAAATTAGTTATTTAGCTTGCTAATTATTTTTTAAACTTAGTACTTTTTTGTATGACTATCCGAATTTACTGATATTTTTAATACCGCGCAATGCGCGGACAATTTTACTAGTTAGTTAATACAATAACGAGTCTATGAAGCGGTTCACGAATAGAGGTGAATTCAGGTTTGCCGCTAGTTCTAATACTACCATTAGTGATGGCTGCAGCTTTCTAACACTCTCATTGCTGTTTCTAATTAAATAGTTAAACTCACCTTAGAATCTTCAAGAAAATAAAAGAATGTAAAGACTTCAATTAAATATCAATACTATTACCAACCTTAGAGTCTGCTTTGCGTGAACAAATTAATAACTTTACCAATACTCGCAATAACATATTTTAACTTTCTACAAAGTTCAAATAAGGAAAACGTTAATAGTCAAAACTTTATTTAATTTTAAAGTCCTAGTTAGGACAATAATTAAGTATCTTTATAAAAAAGTTTGAGGAAATTTATTTTAAAAGGTGAAAAAGGCGAACAACATTTCGCTATCATGTGTCAATCACGTCAATTAATAAAAAATATAAAGGAAAATAAATTATTAAAAAATAGTGATTGACATTAAACTAAATGAAATATTTAGTTAAATGACTAAAATAAATATAATTACAATGACATAATAGCCGAATTTGGTATCTTTTGAACATGCAACGATCACTACTAAAAAAACAGTGAAATTCGACCAAAATTTTCGACCACACGCGGTCGAAAAAGGCCAAATTTCGACCAAAATTTTGACCGCAAGGCATGGTCGCTAACAGGTAGGGTGAAATTTTTTTCGACCTCACGTGGTCGAAAATTTTCGACCACACGCGGTCGAAAAAAAATTTCTACCTAAATTTTTTAAAAAAAAAATTCGACCGCATGAGGTCGAAAAAGTTATTTTTATTTAAATATTAATAAAATATTTCGACCGCACGCGGTCGAAAATATTATTTTACGCAAATATTATTTAAATTTTTCGACCTCCTGTGGTCGAAATACGATAGAAAATAAAAATAATAATAAAAAAAATCATAATTTCGACCGCATGAGGTCGAAATTTAGAAATATTGTTTCCAGATTTCGACCTCACGAGGTCGAAATTAAAAATTGTGCCCAGATTTTCGACCTCGTGCGGTCGAAATTATGATTTATGATTACAATTTCGACCTCATGAGGTCGAAAATTATCAATATCTGGGTGATTATTCGACCTCATGAGGTCAAAAATCTGGAAAAAAAAATCCAGAATTCAACTGGTTTTACAGTAACCCACCTGATCAACAATACAATTCATCAACACGTCCAATTCATCAAAGTACTTCTACAATCATAAACATCACATTCTAAAATCAAATTCAACCTCAAGTTTCAATTTAAAGTACGTACTTCTAAATATCCTTAAAACTACATTCAAACACTTAAACATTGTAAAGTTAAACAACCATAAACTACTTTCTACATTCAAACACTTAAACATCGTAAAGTTAAACATCCATAAACTACTTCCTACAATCTAATTCACATTCAAAAGTACATCTAATTCGAATTAAAACTATCATAAAAAAATATACATATCCAAGAAAACATAGCAATATTACAATCCAAAAGTATACAAATCAAAAGAGTCAACATTAGGTGTTAGAGACATGATCCGATTCCTCCCCACTATCCTCATCAACAAGAGCATGAACTACATTGTCTTGTGACCTACGTCGTCTACTGGGTTGTGACCTACGAGCATCCCCGGGATACGGGGGAATATGAGAGGGCCCCGAGTTGAGTAAGCTGTCAATTTGGGCCTGCATATGCAACATCCTTGCCTCCGTGGAACTAAGTGTACTTGTTAGTTGATTAACTTTCAGCTTCATTTCTTGATACTCCTTAGGATCCACTGCCCCTTCAGAAGTAGTACCTACGCCTTGAAGGAATGACAGAAATTGACGACATGCTCGATTAGGCATCCCATAAACTATCCCATACCTTGTCGGGGGAGCTATCTTCTCCATCCACTGCTGAGCAATTATCTCGTTGGTCATCGACGTCCCGGTTGGCTGACTGGCACAATATTCTAACTTGTGTCGTTGAAACTCAGTCTGAAATTGAAGGATGCAATGTTAGTAGGCAAATTTAGTTCAAACAAACGTAGTTATTATTATTAGTTAGTGACTTACATAGGTTTGCTGAGCCCTAGGCTCAATCCATTGGTCCGTACCATCGGCGTTCTTCGCCTTCCTCGTGTGAGTAATCTTGAAGACTTCATCTTGAGGTACTTCCTGACCCCTCTCGAGCGTCTACAAATAAATCAAGATTAACAACTAATTTCATATCCAAACAAGCCACAAGTAAAAATGAAATATGGGAGATATTACTATGTTTGCTTTGAACATCTTGTATTAAACACGTCTTGTGTTTTCAATCTTAAATTTTAACTAGTTTGTGTTTTAACTAAAGCACATCATATTGTCATTTTCTATATTCCTAGTATGGTTTTTTTAAGTTTCTTGTCTTCTTATACTTCTACGTTATTTATTGAAGGACTTTGTGTTTTTATGAAAAATATGAACATTAATTTACTCTGCATTGCAGCACCGAGAAACTTCATAGTTTTCAGCTTTACTCATTAAAGAAACTAAAGTTTGCTCCATTCTATGTTTACAGTTCTGGCCACTAGAGACTTTGTAAAAGTTGAACAGGAAGTGTCATATGCAGACATTCTCATTTCCAGAGGTGCAAAGATGTGACCACTGATAAATCAAGTAGATGCTAAGCCCTCACAAGTCTTATAGGTTCATCTATTGTTATTGCTGATGCAAAATTTTCGTTTGATTAAGGAGAGAACGTTTTCTTGGGGGAACATCTGTGGAGCAGTCACTGTGTCTCACTCTAAAAAAAAAAAAAAAAAAACAACAACAACAACAAAAAACAGCCACATATCATTCTAAAGCTCTATATTTCACCTTTTCTGTTTGAAACTTTTGGTTAATCTAAGCGGGTTCGGGTTCGTCGTGTTTTGAGTGTGGATCCGGGACCTAAAATCTCTAGTTCACTGCACCCAATAATGGTCAGTGTTATTCCTTTGAATCTAGTCGTTATCTTTTATGCGAAAGTATAAGTTCTTGGGCAAGTTCGTGTGTCAATCTTGAAACAAAATTTTTATAAATGGCGTAAAGTTTATTACGTAATCTTCTCGTCATTTTTGCATTTTTGTTTTTCTCCTAATTTGTTTCTGTACATAGTATGATTTTGTGTTTATTTGGTTTAGTTGCTGTATTATTAGGTAGATTAGGACATTAGTTTAGTAGATTTTCTTCTCTTCTTAATATTGTTGTCTTGCATTCTCAGTTCTGTGTGTTCCTACTTTAATGTAGATTAATTTGGTTTTAATTTAGTTTAAGTTAGTTTTATTCTAGCCCCGTTTTCACTTTAACATGTTGTTTAATTCCAGTTATGTGTTGTTAATCTGCTATTAAATCAACATGATTAGTTTCTTGTAAGATAAAATGTTTTAGTTTCCTTTTAAACTAAGAACATGTATGCCAAGTATAATTTTTTCTTTGTTGCTTACGTGATCTAGTATGCTCAACTCATTGGAAAATGTTTGTTTTGGTTAAATATCACTTATAATCGATGATGAGATCCTTATATGTTTGTCGATAAATTATGTTTTCAGATTAACTTGTGTTCAAGCTTAGGAGTAGAGAACTAAGCCTCTCCTAATGTTCCAGCCCACTTTACTCCTTCCTACGAGCACTTTAGTTACCAAAATATGAACTTATGTGTTTAAATATTTGCTCTTATGTGTTTACCTAATTAGTTGCTTTTACAATTAGTATCTCCTCAGAATGGTTAACTGTTTAGCTTAGTTTGTTATCTTGTTGGTATTTGAATCCTTTAACTTCCTCTTGTCTGAGAGGATGTTGAATAGATGAACGTTGTTTACAAGTTGTGACTTTAAAAATCTGAGCCTCTTTAAAGCTAAATTGATTTTCTAGTTATATAAATCATTTCCTTTTCTCTGAACTGTGAGTTTCAGTTCTGTCCAATTCTGGTTGTCAAGATATGTTTACAACTATTTATTCATCTCAAAATCGAACTGGATCTGCCCCAAAACCACATAAACATTATCATAGGTTGCCTTGCTGGAAAGCTTTGATTTCTTATTATATGTCAACTTCACTAACAGTAACAAAATGATAAAAACACAGCTGCACATCACAATAGCTCCTATCAACTTCTCGGCTACACATGCTTCTTTAATTCTCATGCACTAATTTTTTAGAATGATAGCCAAGAAATCCCCGAGGCCTAACTGACACACTGTTCGAAACTCAGCAGAAAAACAGCAGTCCAAAACAACAGAAAAAAAGCAAAAAACAGCAGTCCAAAACAGCGAAAAACAGCAGTCCGAAACAGCAGAAAAACAACAAAAAACAGCAGCAAAACAGCAGTCCAAAACAGCGAAAAAACAGCAATCCAAAACAGCAGAAAAACAGCAAAAAACAGCAGAAAAACAGCAGTCCAAAAAAGCAGAAAAACAGCAAAAAACAGCAGTCCAAAACAGCGAAAAAACAGCAGAAAAACAGCAAAAAACAGCAGTCCAAAACAGCAGAAAAAAAGCCAAAAACAGCAGCAAAAAATAGCAGAAAAACAGCAAAGCAGCAGAGAAAATCAGCTAAAAAAAATCAGCAAAGCAATAGAACAACCAGGTTATTGAAGCTGGTAAACCAGCAAAAAAACAGTTGCAAACTGTTTGAAACCAGCAAAAAAATAGCAATAGACAATGAAAGCAATGAAAAGATAAAATTGAACAATAGACAATGAAAGCTAAATAGGCTTACATACCAGCTTCATCCTAACGTCCTCATGGCTGGTGGCCCCACTAGTGTGTGGAAATCCACCCTTATCTGAGGCCCTGGCCTTCTTCCCATTTTCGCTTTGCTTTAAAAACGTCGGATCAGTTGCCCAGAAGTGCAGCAGTTTCTTCCTGTTATCATCACGGGTCCACTTAGGCTGCAGGACTTTTTGACGGGCTCTACGTAACGCATGCTTAAGTATATTCCCCGCCTTTTTCTCGAAATTTTGCGCTACTAGTGTCTCATGTTCCGGGTTCCAAAAACACTTTGTCTGCAATGAAATTAAAATATTTTCATTAATATATATGGAACATTCCATAAACAATCAACAAATAGTTATATTATTTTACTACAAATAATAAATACCCTGAATTCTAGAAACATCTGCTTCTTCAGATCCACCGGCACCTTGCCCCTAGACGAAATGGCGCCTCTATAGAGTGATTTGACTGACTGTGAAACCCTTTTAGTTGCTTTGCATGGATAGAAGCTGCATCCAAACCAAAGAATTAATTTAAATAATAGTCCACATTAAAGCAGCCCTCAAATTAAAATAAGTTATCCCAAGATCAATGTTAAGTTTTCCAAAGATCAATATTAAATTTTCCCTAACAAGACATAATTATCTTAAGAATATTAAACTTTATAATTTTGAGCCCGGGGTCTATCCGAAAAAGCCTCTCTACCCACAAAGGTAGGGGTAAGGTCTGAATACATCCTACCTTCCCCAGACCTCACTTGTGGGATACACTGGGTATGTTGTTGTTGTAATATTAAAGTTCATAATCTCACTTGCTATAAAGTAAATTTATAAGTTATAACCAACCTTTGCCTAAGGCTTAGTTTACAGATTAAAATTGTCATTGTAATAGATCAACAAGGGTTATGGTTCTTACTGTAAATTGATCTGGTCGTCGACGTTCAGATGCAAGAAAATGCAACCTCATCGATGCAACTATCTCATACTCTCTTTTCAGCACATAGCAAGTCCAGAAAGTAAAGATGTAAGCCATAACCAGATGGGTCCAGAATCTGCAAGCACTAGAGTTCAAGTACTTAGGGACTAGAAAATTATTCATTTAAATATAACAGCACTGCAAGAAGCCATAACGAAACCACCAATATACTTTCCCAAAAACATGATTTACAAGTTCAATATTCTTAGTCGTGTACCTAAGAGTTGAAAGATAATCAACATGTCATCATTTTGCTTTATTGTTAGTGAAACTTTAGCTCCTCTATTTTGACTCCCAGCATGTGAAACCTTAATTTAGTGCATAACACTTAACAGAGCCTTTGTCAATGGGCAATTAAGCTGTTAAAAGTTAAAATAGCAAACTTCTAAGGCTTCCAAGACTTCTGATAAGGATATGGTACTTTGTCTTTGTACGTACTCATAACTACTACAAGCATGATAACTCCTACTTAGTTTTTAGTTAGAACATAAGATAAAAATAATATTAATCGTCTGCGAGTGTAAACTTCTATTGGATCTTCTTGCCTGGATAATCTGTCCCTTCCTTCAGCCGTATTTTTTTTTCACAATATATTCAACTGAAAACAAAAGGCAAACAAATATTATATAATCATCAATCAACTACATCTACCTGTGAGAGGTGATTTGAATCATCTAACTGTGTATCTCTATTTGAACCCATTTCATTTCCAAACAAGTAAATGGGTCAATTTCATATACCAGATTGAATCTTTTACCAAAAAGCAAACAAAGAAATATTATCTAAATCATCTAATACCTAAAACAAACATTGAACAATCAATAAAGTTAACAAATCTTCTAATTAAACTACAACTATACAAAGTAATGCAACTAATAATGATAAAATGAGATTGAAAAAAAAAAAAAAAAAAAAAAAAAGGACTAACCCAACTCACTGTTCAGTCGGCGGCGGTTGGTAGCTACTTCGGTGGTTTAAATGGACGGCGTCGCCTACTTGGAGAACGCCGTGTTGGTGGGGTGGTGGGAATTTGGGGAAGATGAGTTTAGAGAGGGTAAATTTTTTTGAAAGAGAAGAGAAAGTTTTGGGGGGAGATGAAATATTTTCATCGGCCTGTGGGTGTATTATTTATTCAACTTTTTTGACCGCATGTGGTCGAAAAAATTCAGTCAGATTTGACCAGATTTGAATTAATTTTTTCGACCTCATGCGGTCGAAATTTGATTTTTTTAAATTTTTTAATTAATTATTTTATATTTATATAATTTACTTTTGTGCAAAATGATTTTTTTTTTCATTTATTATTTGTACAAAAAAAAAAATCGACCTCATGAGGTCGAAATCATATTTTCCAATAAAAAAACGACCCCATGTGGTCAAAATCCTAAAGAAAATAAATAAAAAAGATCAATTTGGAAATTTCGACCTCATGTGGTGGATTTTTTTTCCACCAAAAAGTGAGGTCGAAATTATTTGGTCAAAAAATCCCCTTTTTTTAGTAGTGGATGATGGAATTATTTAAATCACTTCCACAGTATTTATAAGGGTATATACATATTTTATTATATGAGATACTAAATGTTATGTTGTATTACACCTGACATTTCTTTATAAACGATTGTATTAGTATGTTCTCGTTTGTCGTTTTGATTCTTTTGTGATGATCATATTCGCCTAGAGTTTTACTACACTAAGACTAATCTATATCTATATTATTTTAAAATCATGAATATAAATGTTGATTGACCAAAATATCCTTCAAGTATATTTACAGAACATGACGATACTTTTCAATTTACAAAATATATCAATAGACTTGTTACAAAATCTATACGAATTAGATAAATTAAAAAGAAGCAAATAAAACACATTAAATAAGGTAAGGCACTACCAAAAACGCGCGTTTTAGCCACGGTGTTTTAGCCACGGTTTCAAAAACCGTGGCAAAAGAGACTGAAAATTATAATGTTATCTACGATGTATAAAACTGTGGCTAATTTTTCGTGGGCAAAATGGGGCGGGTAAAAAATTCACTCCCTCCCTTTTCTTTTTCATTTCCCACCATTTATTTACTTTTTTGGTTTTTATGTTTTCTCTTTTAACAAACCCAAATTAACCCAACAGCCAAACTTCACCAAAATTAACGATACCCAGCTCCAAAATTCACCGTTCCCAAATCAATTGCTCCCAATATTCGGCCATCGATTCGTACTCGAAATTTCGTTGATTAACTCATCATTATTTTTGTGGGATTTAGAGTTTTGAGAAGACATTTGAGTTTGGGTGATTTAATTTCTCTGTAATGGCTGCAAGAATCGTTCTTCAACAGCAAAACAGAGGTTTTTTTCTCATTTCTTTAATCATCATCCGTTTTTCATACCCAAATTTCAAATTTGTTTTAATGGGGGTTTAGATTTGATACGTTCTTGAGGGGTTCTTTGAATACTTGTCCATGGTATTTTTGTGTTTTGAAAGTAAATCTGGGCATGATAAAAGATGGGTTCTTGTTGCCATGAATGCTTGTGTGTGAATTTATGCATTTTTTGAAATACATAAATAGTTGGTGATTGCTACTATTTGTTAATGGAATTTGATGCATAAATGACGATACCCTTTTTGTTTGAAGGCCTAATTTAAGCGACTCTATGGCTGACCAGTTTAAGAACCTCCCTTTATCTTTTTTTCTTTTATTATTTAGTATAAAATTATACATGAAATTTGAGCCGCCCCTGCCCAGAACCCACCCGTGAGATTAAACTGGGTATGTTGTTGTTGTTGTTGTTGTTACTGTTAGTATATTGTGGTATAACAATGACAATGATACCTTAATCCCAATTAGCTTGACGTTGGTTATATGAATCCTTACTTTTCATTTCGCTCCATTTAGTTCCAACATTCAGGTCGGTTATGGTAGCTCATATTTTCCCCTGGTATTTTGGGGTATATGGGATGCTTTTTATCCTTGTGTATAATTGGAACACATTTGTTGGACTTATAAAAATACATTGCTATTATGGTCGTCGCGTTCTTTCTCTGCTGGGAGATTGCCTTGTTGGCGAAGTTTTGAGCATATTGTTTAGGTAGACTGATAACGTTTGTTCTCGATCTTGCTAGACATTTGTGTAGCAGCAATACCAGATTTGTGAATATTTCCTTCAACACGCCGGGGAAGTTCGTAAGGATAATAACTTGCAAGGTATTCAAGGCATTCAATCATTGTGCCAGTAGTTATAGAAAATGGAGATTGGGTGGCCATTGTAGACAAATTCTTTTAAAAAAAATTCAAAAAAGTCATTCCAGGAGGAGCGTTACACTTTGACATTAGAGAACATGGTTTTGAAGTAGCAGAAATTCTACCTTTAATTTGATTACTACAAACATATTTTTAAAGTAGTTGGTTGTTGATAGAGTTTAGGAATGATACTTGCCCCATGAACTAAGTAGTTTTAGGAGTATTGCTACTTGAATTACTAGAAGCTAAGCTGAGTTGTTTTTGATAATGATATAGGTATGTGTATATATATCTCATTGAGCTCTTTACACCCTTTGTTAGTCAATGTACTGGGACTAGCAAGATTTGCCCTTCTTTTCGCTAAGTAAGCTTGGTGTTGTTTAGTAGTAATAGTTGCGCAAGGTTTCACATGTAATCTTTTGTTGCTTGTGCTGCTTTGAGAAATCTAATACGTGCATTATTATTATGTGTAGGCTGAAGGATCTCCATCAGAGGTGTACAAAAGTGATGGATGCGTATGCTGGATGCATGTACTACAATACAAATGAATTTGAAATGTGTACAAAAGAATAAAAGTAATTCGAGGAGGCATGTCCTTAGTAACTGGTACTACAAATAATGTTTCCCACATATGGAAATAGTAACATGAGCAAATTGTTTTATTATGAACACTTTGACATCAATCTTGTTAAGTATTCCCCCCCCCCCCCCCCCCCCCTTTTTTGTTTTTCTTTTAAAACTGCTACTCCTAGATTGTAACTAACTGGCTGGTGAAGTGAAATCCAATTATTCCTATATCCGCATCAAATACTATAACTCCACAAAGACACTTCGACGTCACTTTCCACAACATCCCAACTGAAACAACTGCCTAAACGCGGAGTTGGAGAAAACAAAAGCCCCGCCGCAATCTTTTCTCGCCATCCTTCCATCTCCAACATCTCATTATTTTCTCCCCAATTACAACATAAAATGTTTCATAAAGTTTGTGTCTTTTAGTTGGTCTTTGAGCTAACATTTGATGGTTTTAAATTGTTTTTGAATTTTTATGGACTGGATTTTTACTTGTACATTTGTGCTTCAACCCTCTTATTATGGTGAGCTTCTATACTCTTCTAATTCTTCATGTTGCTTTGATCAGTCAGTACCAGTGGACTGTGAAGTTTCCTGAGTTAGATCGACAACTACTATTGAGCACTTGACGGGAGAAGTCAGACCTTTAGATAAGAAAGAAGGGGACAGTATTCCTGGAGGTGCACGAAACCTGGACGGTATGCCCTTCAATTTTCCATATTCGGATTGCATTCAATTGATTTAAATTGAAACAGCTTCATTCCAAAATGATTGACAAGAGTTGGATTAAGAAGCCAATTAGATCAAATGAATTCTCAGATGGTGTAGTCCAATTTTTGAACTTTGCCTTTTCGAATGCATCTGTAGATGGAAAAATTGTATGTCCTTGCATTACATGTGGATTTAAAGTTATGTGCAATAGAGCTGATGTGTTTGGTCATCTCCTTCAAAAGGGGTTTCCAGAAAAGTACACATGTTGGTATATGCATGGGGAAAAGCATGTTCAATCTATCGTAGAATCAATATCCCCGGTACAAGATGAGTCGGTTAGACAATATCCGATGTATGATATGTTGAATGATGCTTTTGGTATCTTTGATAATGACTTTCAAGATTCTGGTCCATCAAATCTACCAAATAATGACCATCCTGGGGGTGCTGAATATAATGGTCAAGAAGAGAGGGACAAAATTAAGGAGTTGTTAGAGGATGGGAATCAAGAACTTTATGATGGTTGTGCAAAATATAGTAAATTGTCATTCATGATTCATTTTTATCATATTAAGGTCTTATGTAGTGCAACTGATAAAACATTTTCAATGATTCTTGACCTTTTAAAGGATGCTTTTCCCCATGCGAAACTACCATCATCATTTTATGAGTCAAAAAAGATGATTAAGAGGTTAGGTTTGGGCTATGATAAGATTAATGCATGTCCGAACCATTGCATGTTATATTGGGGATCATCCGAGGATAAGAAGAGAAATAAATGCAAGAAGTGCAATACATCCAGATATAATTCAAATGAAAATGATGTTGGTGCAAATATTGTGATTGATGACCAACAGAAAAAGAAACCAAAGCCAGCGAAAGTATTGCGGTACTTTCCACTTATACCTAGGCTGAGAAGGTTATACATGTGCTCAAAAACTGCAGAACTCTTGAAGTGGCATGCTACAAAGGCTAACCCAGATGAGTTATTACGACATCCTAGAGATGGCAAAGCGTGGAAACATTTTGATTCATTCTATCCAGATTTTACTTCAGAGACCCGTAATGTGCGACTTGCTTTAGCTACAGACGGTTTCAATCCTTTTGGAAATCTAAGTTCCAATGTTAGCATTTGGCCTGTGATGTTGTATATTTATAACTATCCTCCATGGTGTTTTATGAAGCAAACTTCTCTTGTCATGTCTATGATAATTCCTGGTCCTAAAATGCCTGGAAATAGCATTAATGTTTACTTGCAACCTCTAGTCGCTGAGTTAAAACAGTTGTGGAGCGATGTACCTGCTTATGATTCCTCAACTAAAGAAATGTTTCAATTGCGTGCTGCATTGATGTGGACCATAAGTGATTTTCCAGGTCTTGACAACTTGTCTGGGTGGAATACACATACATCGCTTGCTTGTCCATCATGTAATTTTAACACGGAATCTCTAAGGCTAAAGTTTGGTAGGAAAAATTGCTTTATGGGACATCGTCGTTATTTGCCACATGATCACAAGTATAGGTACAATAAGCAGTCCTTTAATGGTTTTGAAGAGCATAGACCTGCCCCTATCCCACCCTCAGGTTCAACCATGTTAAGGCAAATTGAGGAGAGTCGGAAGAGACCGCGTGATTGTTCTACAAGTGAGGTTGGCCCGGATCAATGGAAGAAAAAGAGTATTTTTTGGGATTTACCTTATTGGAAGAACAATCTTATTCGTCATTGCCTTGACATGATGCACGTAGAGAAGAATGTTTGTGACAATATATTGTTCACCGTACTTGGTGACAAAAAAAGATCAAAAGTCAATTTGCAAGATTGTAAGGACTTGCAAGCGATGGGAATTAAAGAAAAGCTTCATCCATATCCTAATTCTTCCAAGTTTCCTCCATCATGCTTTACCATGAAGAAAGAGCAGAAAGATATCTTCCTAAAAGTTTTAAAAAATGTGGTTTTTCCAGATAACTACGCATCAAACATTTCTAGATGTGTTGATATTAAGAAACGCAAGATCTCTAATTTAAAGAGCCATGATTCCCACATTCTGATGGAGCATCTTTTGCCAATTGCTTTTAAAAGATCTCTTCCTAAAGAAGTTACTTCAGTGTTGATTGAGTTATGTAACTACTTTAGAGAAGTATCAAGCAAGGTTCTAGATGTAAAGTATATCGAGAAGCTCCAACAAAGAATTTGGTTGACTCATTCTAATCTGGAAGTGATATTCCCTCCATCATTTTTCACTATTATGGTTCATTTGGTCATTCATCTTGGAGAGGAAGCAATACTTGCTGGTCCTGTACAAGGTCATTATATGTATCTTGTTGAAAGGTATATTCTTTGCTTAGTAAGTTGCTATATTTTTAAATTTTTTCTAATCTTACGATTCGTTTTAATATATTGCTAGGGAACTCGACCATTTGAAGTCTTATGTTCGTAACAATTCCGCAGCAGAAGGCTGTATAGCTGAAGGGTATATTTTGGAGGAATGTCTCACTTTTTGTTCAAGATATTTGGAGGATGGTGACATAGAGACAAGGTTTAATCGACCAAGGCGTAATGATGATGAAAATGAGATCAGTGCTAGTAGTGAATCTACTATCTTGTCAAACTTGTTTCCTGCATCAGGCAAGCCTGTTGGGGCTATTAAGACTCTACCGATACCTCCCTTGGAAATCATACAAGCTCACCGATATGTTTTATCCAATTGTGAAATAGTTGATGCATTTCGAGAGTAGGTTACATGGTATTTTATATTGTTCATTTTCTTTTGTAATGTATTTTTATACCTTACTTTATGAGTTACTACTACTTCAGGAAGTTTAGGAATGAGGTCGCTAGAATGCTTCGTGGCAGAAGAAACCAATCAAAAACTGTGGAAGAACATGTGCACAAACATTTTCACGAGTGGTTTAAGGAATATGTAAGATTGAAAATATTTCGTTCTCTTTTAAATTCAAAAGCTCATAAAGTGTATATATATAATTGTCCTAACATTTAACAATAATAGGTTGCAAGAAATGATGGTGCGGATATTACACCCGAAATTGAATGGCTTGCAAATGGACCAAATAATGTTGTGAGGAGATTCAAGGAGTATAACGTTCATGGATTTAAGTTTCGTACTATGAGGAAGGAGCAGGGATTGACAACACAAAATAGTGGTATTGTTATGTCTGCTGTTACCAAGAGATTTTCAAGTGGTAGAGAATCTATTGAACAATCAAGTGATGATATGTACTATGGCAAATTGGTTGACATCATAGAGTTAAATTATTACGGTAAGTTAAAGGTTGTGTTATTCAAATGTATTTGGGTAGACACTACACTTAACAAGGGAATTAAGATAGATCAATTTGGGATAACAAGTGTAAAATTTTCACGTTTGATACACACTGGTGCAAAAGAAACAGATGAACCTTTTATACTTGCAACTGATGCTAGAATGGTGTACTATATTGATGATCCAGATGATGAAGATTGGTGTTTTGTTTGTCATATGAAGCCTAGAGACGTATATGATATGGGAGATGTGAATTATGTGGATTTAGAGGAGCCATCAATGGAGGACATACCTTTTCGTGAGCAACATTTGGAGAATATCGAAGACCTACAATTAGTGCGGGATGATCGCTCTGAACAAGAACAAGATGAACCAACTCATGATGATTATGAAAGTGGCGGTGATGGAGATGGTGAAGGAATTTTGGACTAGTTTAGTACCCCTGTTATGGAATTGTTATATTTGGCTTGTTTCAGTTAATTTTAGTTGTAGTTATAGTGTTGCATTCTCCCTCTTTTCAGTGACTATAAGTAACTTATAAGTTTGGTCTTCCTGCAGATTTTACTGCAGAGGCAGCAACAGCAGCAGCAACATCAACTGGCGCAGCAGCAACAGCAGCGCTGAGATGGTGCAGCAATGTTTAGAGCAGTTTAATACTACTGTTATGGAGCACTTCATATTGCAACGACAAAGGGACGGATATAGGTTTGTATTCTTAATCTATCTTTTCTATCGTAAAGCAAATGTGGTATGTGTTTGATGGTTTATAACCAAAGAGAAAAAAAGAAAAAAAAAACTTACAGAAATAACAAAGGGCCAAACATCTTCTCATAAAGTGGGATAGAGGGAGTACATTGTATGATTTTTGGAAGAGTCTGCAGGAAGGATTTTCCTGCATGCTTGCTAAGTTCATTTTCTTGCCCTCAAATCTTTCATACATTTGCTTGTTATAATTCTCTAAAAATCACCTTTTGTCCATGCCTTTTCAAGTGATAATCCAGTTAAAATTACTTCTGAAAGTGTTGTTTTTGTCTATTTGCAGCATTAGTAACTCAATTTTTGGATTGACCGAGCACCAATACAAACAGGTACTGCTTTCACTATGCAAGGTCTTTTGTTTCCATGAAATAGCTCTAGAATCACTTGCTTGTTAGAATTCTTTTCCTTTTATTTGTTCCAGCAAAATATATGCATTGAATTGTTTCGTAGATATAGTTGAGATTTCATATCGGTATGAAATTGAAATGCCTCATAAGTTATCTCGCGGTTTTGTTTGGGCTTGTCGCTTGAGATTGTATGGATGCAGGAGGAAGACTGGTCACTTTAAGTCTCAACTAATTCATAACCATTACTTGCCAGAGAGCTAATATATCAAAAATGAAGTGACGAGAAATATTTTGGCTATGCAATCAACGGGGATTGTTTTGTTTAGCTTTGTTGCGATATATATTATAGTACTTGCAGTAATAAAAAACAGTAAAAAAAATGATCGTAATCCTAGAGAATCAGATCTGCAACTAACTAATTACTACAAAAATAGGAATAGCTGGCTAAGAGACTATTAACTAGGATTTATTCAAAAAACTAAAGCAGTAGAATAATGTTACTGCAGCCCAAAAGCATAATTCTAACACTTACTGACAAGCTCCAGTTTCCTTTCTTGACAGTTATATTCTTGGAGAGAAGGAACATTTAGAAACACCTTAATCTTTTAGTACCATCTATCAAGTCCTCACGCATGAGATCTGATTTCATTCTATGATTTGAATAGACTTGGTTAATGTCCGCCACTTTAATTTTTATGGAATTTTAACACACATAGGCTGCATTTTTTGTAAATGCACCATATTTTTGGTCTAAACAGAGATCAGACGATGTTGAACTAATAAATGAAAGATCAACTTTTTGTGTTAGCATATTGGAATATTGTTGACTGCTGGACTTTGAATCTTTGATTGATCAAGGCAGTAGTACTGAAATATTTGTTTTATCATCTAGTGACTTCTCACATGAAATGGATCTGGCTCTATTTGTCTTGATAACCCTTTTATTTATCAAACAATAAGATAGTTGATTTATCCATCCCAACCTGAACAACATTAGGTTATTAAAGGAGTGAAAAAAACTAACTAGCATAATTTAAGTCATAAAAGACCTTTCATCGAGAAGTTTATTCTTTTCTTCTTTCGTCACATTTGACATTTGCATCAACATATATACCAGTTCCATGATTCTTTCCAGTAGTTTGGTATGATATCAAATTTATACGTATGCCAATTCAAGATTTCAAGTAAACCAGTTGTAAATATGATCTTCTACATGTGCAGATTCTGAAATCGAAGAATGTAGAATTTGTTGTAGCACTGTATTTCTCTTTCTTGGCTGTTGCATTTCTTTTCTCTTTCTTGGTTGTTGCATTTCTTTTATTCTTCCTGTAAATTATTTGATGAATATGTATTCTTGACTTGGTTATGCTTGTAGACTTGGTCATTTCTTTCTGTTCATAGAATTTAAACGTTGTAAGTACTGATTTGAGAGAGTAGTTTTGAAATGTATATTTAACTCTACCCTTGTTTTTGTTTCGCACATACATTTATAGTGATATAGGGTCCGAGTCTGATGAACTTGTGAACCTATAGTTGAATCCGCTGCTAATGTTCATGTGCCTTTTATCTTTGCCAAAAAATGCAGAAAATAGATGCAGGATTACATATACTCTTGGATGATACAAAAGTTTACGACTGCTGCTGCCAGTGGATTGGCTAGATACTTTCTTGATTTTCTTTTATGCCTTGATATTAAAACTTTGATCATTATAGCACTGGTTTGTGTATATGGTCAGTGTACTCATGAATGCTTATTGATTATGTATTGATACCAGGAAAATGACGAAAAAATTGTAATTTTTTTTTTAAATATATATTTTGCCACGGTTGAACCGTGGGTAATTTTTTTTAAACATAACTGTATATTATTTCCACGGTTTAACCGTGGGTAAATTTTTTGATTAAAAAATTGAATATATTTGCCACGTCTAAACCGTGGCTAATTTTATATGATGAATGAATTCTGGGGTCAAATTACCCATGGAGTGACCGTGGCTAAATGTACATATAACCGTGGCTAACAAAATGTTACCACGGAGGATAAAACCGTGGCTAAATTACTCGCGACGCCCCTGATGGGCACGGCGGCGACTGTGGCTAATTTTTCGTTGCTAACCCTAATTAGCCACGGTTTTGGTACCATTTAGCCACGTTATTAACCGTGGCTAAAACGCGCTTTTTTGGTAGTGAGGAAATCGTTTTACTTATTTTATCCACTTTTCTCTCTCCATTCAAAATTCAGAGATATAGTTCCTGATTTTCTCCAACTTTTGCTTCCTTATTTCATCTATTTTTCTCTCCCCATTCAAAATTAAGAGATACTGTTACCTAATTTTCTCTAACTTTTACTGAAAACGTCCATTATAATCGATAATTTTTATGTACAAAGTTCATACACCAAAAAACATATATGTATAATTTTCGTATGCAATATGTATAACTGTATAGATTCTTATAATTTTTATATAAATAAAAAATTTATGTGTATTTTGATTATTATAAAGTACATATAAATTGTATAAAATCTAATCAATGTATAAATTTTGAGAAAAATATATGTAATAAACTTGTAATTGATACAAACCATATTTCATACAAAGTTCATACACCAGAAAATAAATATCTATTAATTTTTGTATGCAATATGTATAAATGTATAAATTCGTTATAATTTCAACGTATGAAATATGTATAAAAGTTGTATGTATATTGTGATATGATAAAGTACATATAAATTGTATAAAATCTAATCAAAGTATGTATAGATTATGAGAAAGTGTATATGTATAATAAGTTTTCTGATTGATACAAACCAAATTCCATCCACATTTCATACACATATCAGTTTTCAACATTTTTAAGACTAATTGATCTCTAATTTGTTTGCATTTCATACACATTGTGCCACATATATCTAAAAATTGACATATAGCAGACTCCATACACATTTCATACATATATTTGTTTTTAACATTTTTTAAAACTACAGTTTATATAATTTATACAGATTTTCAAAACACATAATGATCATATATATCTCAAAACAATACAAATCAATTTTTATAGACAATTAATACACAAGTTAGTAATAAAAAATACTTACACAAGTTAGTAATCAAAATACTTTGTAATATTGGTTTGAAAATTTATACTAGGAGAGAAGTGGATTTTAGGTATGAAAATAGTGTCTATCATAGAGGGAGAGAGAGAGAGAGAAATATTTTTAAAAAGAAGAAGAAGTTAAATGACAACTATCTTAGAATTAAGTGCACATTTAAAATTAGATTTTCTTCCTTAAAAAAAGCCTAAAATCGTGGGTATCCCATTAAGCCCAAATCTGATATACTTTGTAATTTTATTGGTATGTTTTGTAAATAAAGAAAAGTATCCTTATATTTTGTAATATAGAATCTTAAATAGGTATTATTAGGTTATTTTCCCTAGCTTTTAACAGTATCCAAGCTAATTCATACATGGACTCATAAAAATAGGACAGGGCCTTACGTCTAATTGAAACGAATCTTATTGGAATTACAAGACCACATATATATTAAAATAATAAAGGGATAAGCATTAGTTGATTGTGAGATCATATGACTTTGAATCCATGAATTAATGTTAGATTTCCATTTAATTTTTATTTAAAGAATCTGTTAATAAATATTTCTAAAACTAATTGATTAAAAGAGTTTAGGTTTGAAAGGGGCAACTTAATTAGTCAAACTATAATTTTTTTATATTATTAATAAATAAGTTAAAAGAACTGTTACAAGAAAATTAAAATTAGAGAGGTAAGCATAATATCATAAACCATAAGAGAAGTTTGTATTATGAAGCGAAACCTAAATACTACTTTTGCACTAAAATACAGAAAAATAAACGATAAAGGGTCTATAGGTACAACAACAACAACAACAATAACAACATATCCAATGAAATCCCACAAAGTGGGGTCTGAGGAGGGTAGAGTATACGTATACCTTACCCCTACCTTGAGAGATAGAGAGTTTGTTTCCGGTAGACCCTCGGCACAAAGGGTCCATAAGTACATGTCTGAAATTCCAAACACCAATAATGCTAAATTATGAACAAAACCAAAATTTAAGATTTATTGTATTGAGGCGATGCTGATAGAGAGATTGTTTTTTGTAGAAGCACCTGAAAAAATGAGCGGGAAAAAACATTTATAGAATAAAAACTTTATAGCGATTATATCGTTTTTTGTAAATTACTTATATCGATTTTCATTTATTGTTTATCATTTATTAAACCAATAGTTAATTTCCGTAAGAAAATTATATATTAACCGAGATCATGCTATAAGATTGAAATCTTAATGTTATAATGTGGGGTTAGGTGCGAGGCGCGTGACATAAAATTTCGGTGGATAATATTTGAATTTGTTTCCGATGCAAACTATGGTAAGACATCCATCAAAAAGACATAAATGCTCTTCCGTTAACTAATAACTCCTAATATTGAATTATTTTAGCCCTAATATATTTTTCCATATGTAAAAACTTAAAGGATGTACACCAAAAACAACAATGTAATGGGAATTATCAAGTGGACATGATCAACTAATATTTTTGTAGCTCATAAAATAAATAATATGGTGGTTGCCATGTGTCGGCTTTATGGTCACTTAATCTCTAATATTGGAAAATCTTAGTCGTAACATGTTTCTAAATGGAGGAAAAAGAAGAAAAAGATAAATACTGGGAACATCAATTTCAAAGAAGTGTTAATGTAAATATAATAGTATATTATAGGAATATTTTTGTAGCTCATAAAATAAATATATTTAATTACAAATAATATTATCTTATATTTTTTACTAAGATAGAGATCGATTGAGATAAAGGTGGCAACCGGTTCGGGCTAACCGGTTTTAACCGGTAACCGGACCGGTTAAACCGGAACCGGTAGAACCGGTTAACCGGTTCCGGTTAACCGTGTAATTGTTTACCGGTCCGGTTCCAATATTTTGGAAACCGGAACCGGACCGGTTTAACCGGTGAAAAATAAAAAAAATAATAAAAAAAAAAGGAAAGAGCCGTTGGGCCTTAATGGACCGTTGGCAACGGTCCATTTGCAAAAATGGTCGTTGCCAAACGGTCAGTTTTTTAATTTTTGGCCCCCAATTTTTTTTTTAACACTTTAACCCATCCCCACCCCTATATAAACCCTTCTTCATTTTCATTATAATTCACATCAATTCACTCTTCTTCATCTTTCTCTCAAATTTCAATCTCTCAATTATAGTTTCTTTGCAATAATTAGCCACAAAGTCTTATTATAGTTTCAACTTTCAATTATCAATTTTGCAATTATAATATTGTTGGTGGAGTTGGTGATTTTGCAACAATCCGAAGTAGCTTTGGTGGATTTGCAATTCTAGCCGCCTTCACTTTGTTGGAAATTAATCCGGCAATTTGGTACCTTCGTTCCAACTCTATCTTTATTTTTCGCAATTTAATTCTAGCAATTTATTTTTCGCAATTTAATTTACGCAATTTAATTTGTTGTAATTTATTTTCTTGTGATTTATTTGATTGTGATTTAAATTAATTCTATTTAATAATGTCAAAGAGATTAAGACGTGGTGCCGGTAGTAGTAGTCGTACTGTTAGGGGTGCGCTTAATGAGGAAACATTTGTGGAAGAAACACCTAATTTAGGTATTGATGTTGGTGGAAATAATCCACTTTTAGGTCATGAGGCAATGCAACAACATTTTACCGACACTTTTAATGAAGACTTAGATGATGATGATGAAACACAACCCCCCGAAAATCCCATAGGAGATACATGTCATGCACAATCACATACACAAGACAAACCGCCTAGAACTCGTAAGCCAACAGCTAAAGTTTGGAAATTTATGACTAAGAATAGGGAAAACCAAACAGCTACGTGTACCCTATGTGGACAAGTATTTAGTTTTAAGCAAGGAACTGGTAAGGATGGTGGAACGGGTACACTAAATGGTCATATGAGAACCAAACATATGGATATTTGGGGAGAACAAACGGGTTCAAATGTGTGGGGGATTCAAATGACGATAGACCCACGAACCGGTAGAAATTTTAAGTATGACAAGAAAAAAAGAACGCGTAGAAATAGCTAAAATGGTAGCTTATGATTGTTTACCATTTTCCTTTCCCTCGGGTTTGGGGTTTGTTACTTACATTCAACGTTGTTATAACCCGTTATTTGAGGGTATTCCTAGAAGTACTTGTAGAGCCGATGTTATAGATTTGTTTAAAAAATATAGATTTTATTTGCGCCATGTATTTAATTCTTTAAATTGTAATGTTTGTCTTACCACTGATTTGGGTCTTAGTATTAACCATTTAGATTTTTTTGCTATTACATGTCATTGGGTTGATGACAACTGGGTTATGCAAAAACGAATTATAGCTTTTTTATATGACGAAGGAAAAGGTCGTCACGATGGAAACATTTTAGCCGATTCAATGTCTACTATAATGAGATTTTTTAACATTTATAGAAAAACACTTTGTATTGCTTTAGATAATGCTTCTAATAATACAAAGGCAATTGGTCTTTTAAAAAGAGAAATAAACCCTCCTCTAAGAAATATTTTTCATGTAAGATGTAGTTGTCACATTTTAAATTTAATTGTTAAAGATGGTCGTGTGCATTTTGATGATTCTGTTCAAAAAGTTAGAAATGTTGTTGCGTTTCTTTTTTGTAATGCTAATAGGGGAAGAATTAGAGATTTTAAGAATGCTTGTGTGGAAAATAACCTTAGACCTAGGAAAATTCAAGTAGAAATTGAGACTAGGTGGAACTACCCTTACATTATGCTACAATAAGCATATGAGTATAGGATTCCCATACAACAAGTTCACAACAAATATAATACTGATAGTGAGGATTGGTTAACCTTTAGGCATTGGGAAGATGTTAAAGAATGTATTGAACTCTTAGAAATTTTTTATAATGCAACTCTTGCTTTTTCTAGACAATTCTATCCCACGGTAATCGAAATTTTAGCCTACTTAGCGAAAATAGCTAGAGTTTTACAAGAGTATAAATATAAACCCGATTATCAAGTGGCTATTTTTGAAATGATAATCAAATTTAAGAAGTATTTTTTTCCCATCCCAACTTTATTTATATTGGGTTCCCTTTTAAATCCTTGTTTAAAAGTGTCTTATACTAAAAATTTGGTTAGTCAAATTTATACATTTTTAGAAATTGAAGAGAGAGTTCAACCATCTTTAGCTGAAGCCGATCTCGCTATTGATGATGGGTTTAGAAGAGTTTTTACTCATTATTCTAGTTTGGAAGAACGTGCTACACCCGTTGCTCCACGCCCTACTACTTCTCAGAGTAGCAAAAAGGGCTTGCCGGGTTTTAAAGTTTTACATTCACAGCCAACTTCTTCTTCTACTGCAAACTTTGATGAATTTAACTTTTATTTGATGCAGCCAAATGTGGATATCAGCCAACTGGATGAGGTGGACGTCTTAGCATGGTGGAAGAAGTACAAGGCAAGCTATCCGGTACTTTCAAGAATGGCTCGAGATATCCTTACGGTTCAAGTATCAACCGTGGCTTCGGAGAGCGCATTTAGCCAAGGAAGACAGCAAATTGGAGACCATAGACATTCATTATCCGGCTTTAGCTTGCAAGTACTAGTGTGCATTCGAGATTGGATTAGATCGGAGCGACGCAACCAAAACTCAGAAGCGGAGGAAGGCGAAGAGGAAGAAATTGAAGATTTGATAGCTAGTGGACCGGACCAAATGGAAGACTTTGAAGATATTTCCATGACTGAATATGATGTGGGGGAAATTAACGAAATGGTTCAAAATTGGTGATTTTATTATTCTACTATTTTTGTACAACTCATGTATTATTTGCAAGTTAAAAAAAATACAACTTGCAAATAAATGTTATCCAAGAATGAATAAAATATATGGCTCATTGAGCTTTCTTCTATTTACTTGTGTTCATATTTTTACTTTTATTAAGTTAGGAATATACCTAAAATATACTAAGAATATACTTATAAGTATATTAAGTTATATAGTATACTTAAACATATATAAGTATATATAGTACATATAGAAAAAATAGTATATATAGTATATAAGTAAGTATATATAGTATATAAGTATATATAGTATATATTATATATAAATATATATAGTATATATATTAAGTATATACATATATACTATATATACTTAATATATATACTAAATATATGTATAGCTTTATATATATATATAAGTATATATAGTATATAAGTATATATAGTATATATATTAAGTTATACATATATATAAGTATATGTAAGTTATACATATATATGTATACGAAAAGCACTATTCTGTATTGCTGACTTGCTGTTAGGCTGTTAGTCAGTAAATATTTAAACTTTAATTATAAAGTTGTATAACATATGTAAATATACCTACAATATACAAATAAATACTAATATATATATATATATATATATAATACAAAAAACAAAAAATAAAAAGATTTTAAGCACTCCAAACCGGACCGGTTCCGGTTTGGAGTTTAAAACCGGTAAACCGGAACCGGTTAAGTGGTTCCGGTTTTTTAACCGGAACCGGTTAAGCGGTTCCGGTTTTTTAACCGGAACCGGCCGGTTAACTAACCGGTTACCGGTCCGGTTCCGGTTGGAACCGGTTGCCACCTTTAGATTGAGAATAACGTGCAACTGCACGTTTATAGAAACTAGTACAATATTAAAAGCACAAAGGGCCTTCGAAATATTAATTGAACTTTTTGTCTTTTATTAAAAGATTCTACAATATACAAAATTGTAATTTCATAATTATTTAAGATTCTGAAATTCATTAAAATTATAGTTACAAATCTTTCCTTATTTAAATTAGTCCTAATTTTTAGGAATTTAAACCCAACTAGGTTTTACCTTATGTCAATCCTTTCCATACTTATACATAATATTTACCTAATAATATAAAACCTACTTGCTGATCTCTAGCAAATTTGCTCACACATATGAATTGCTCCACAGATCATAGCGGGTGAGTGCTTTAACCTTCGTTATACTTTGGGTTCAAATATACCTCTCTGTTATACTTTGGGTCCAAATATACCCTCTGTTATACTTTGGGTTCAAATATACCCTTTCTTCGTTAAAATTGTCCAAGATGGACATAAAATTTGACGTGACACTGACAACTCGGTAAGGTGGACGCCACATGACATGCCACCTCACCGCCCAACCCATTTACCCCTCTCTTCCCCTTCTTCTGCCACCACTACCATCTCCTCCCACAATTAGCACCATGTTAAAATTCTGACCTAGACGATCAAGAGTAGAGAGAGGTAATATAACTGCAAATGATGAAAAAAAAAAAACAATAGAAGACTTAATGCTCGAATCACCTATGGTAGATTCAAAAAGAAAAAATATAAACTATTGATTATACTTACTTTTGTCTCCATTTTATGTGGCTGCAGAGTAAAAACAAATAGAATTAGAATTGAATAAAAATGGTAACAATGTAAAAAATAAATACCCACCAAAATCGATTTGCAGCGGAAGAAGCAGTACGTAAAACAACAATATAAGACTTAATGCTCGAACCCTCCAGCTGCTTGAAATACGCGATGCGACTGTCCTGTATATAACTTTCCTGTATAAGAAAAAGAGGAGAAGGTACAAAAACTTAATTCAGTTTTATTTACGAAAAAAAAAAAAAAATCAAAACTCCCCAAGTAGGTTATAAACACCAAATTTAATTTTGTTCAATCTGATTTTGAATAAGTTCCTAAACACGCCTTATTGTCGTATAAAGTTACCCAACCAAACTCGAATCCTTCCTTAAAATAACACAAGAACCACAACTAAAAATAATGAAGATATATAGAAACTTCTTCTTTATTGAATAAGTAGTAAAACAAATTAGAGAAAACTGGGAGCTAAATCTGCATGGGACACATTTTTTGTACTTTCCCTATGTGGAAGGGCTACTTGAATATCAAGAAGTTGTGCGATCACCGCTAATATACAGCAGGCAGTGTCTTACCAACCCATGTGGTTAGCAACAGAAAAAAGCGATTCAAATATGGAGCAATTAATTAATACACCTTAAAGATAACAGAATAAACGAAGCTTAAACAACAATAGGAAGAAAAAAAAAATGAAGGTTAAAGAACTCACCCGCTATGGTATGTAGGGATGTAGTAGCTCAGTCGGTTGGCTACCTGAACTTTCACCTTGTTGGTGAGGGTTCGAAACCCCACATTGTAATTATCTCCCCATTTCCCCTTCCCCTACCCCCTATGTAATAAAAACAATTTTTGAACCAAAAAAAAAAAAAGACCCCGCTATGGTATGTGGAGCAATTCATATGTGTGAGCAAATTTGCTAGAGATCAGCAAGTAGGCTTTATATTATTAGGTAAATATTATGTTTAAGTATGGAAAGGATTGACATAAGGTAAAACCTAATTGGGTTTAGATTCCTAAATATTAGGACTAATTTAAATAAGGAAAGATTTGTAAATATAATTTTAATTAATTTCAGAATCTTAAATAATTATGAAATTACAATTTTGTCTATTGTAGAATATTTATCTTTTAATGAAGGGCAAAAAGTTCAATCAACATTTCTAAGACCCTTCGTGTTTTTAGTATTCTATATAGATATATGATTAACTGGCCTTTTCTAAAGAGAAATTTGATGTATATTTTTCAAAAACACCATACCAAAACCATATTGCTAGATAAAATATCACTCTTAAAATTCAAATTATTCACTGCTAACGTCCCATGTGCATTCGCTCCAGCTGCTAATAAAGCATCCAAGGACCAAGGATGACTCACTTTTATTATTAAGAAATAACTGGTCTCTACAAACGTGCGCTTGCATGTTATTCCCTATCAATTATCGCAAAACAAAAACATTGGGTAATATTAATTGTAAATAATTAAAAATGTTATTTGACACTAATTTTAATAGTGAGGTAAAAGATGTTATCAGAAAATTTAACATTTTCAATTTTATAATAACACTTAACTTTTCAAGTTTTGAATATATAGTTAGTAATACTTAATCCTTACAAACTATTAAAATAGAAATAATACACATCTAATAATCTATCAAATTATCACGCACCTTACCTTCAGACTTTCAAGGATCCTAGCTAGTATAATCAAGCCATTGAATTTTAAATATGCATAATAGAAAAATATACTTACTGTGCGAACATGTCTAGCTCTTAGTATACATAGCTTCTGTACTCTAGGTAGAGATTAAAAATAAGAATTTATATTTTTAGCATTGCACACAAAAAAAAAACTGAAATATATACATAATAAGTCCTACAAATTAAGTATATCAGTGAAAATTCTTGGTGAAACGCACCTTGGACCTTTTCATCTCTAATTCATCCTCTGTTCACAACTATATATCTTTAGGTAGTCACTTTTTTACTACTATAAATCTTCATCTTGAAAATTCTTACTGGTAATTAACTTGAAAGTCCTGTATATTAAACTAAGTCCCGAATACTATTACAGTTTTATCATCGTATTATATATATTCCACAATTTCCTAAAATCGGTTGGATGTGCCAATATAATTTTAAATAAATTTCGGAAAGTTGCTGGCTATTTGAAGGGAACTGCCTATCATAACCCTATTTCTTTTGCAACTTCTTGGACTGTTTGACACGACAATGAATAAGTATTCAAACGAAAATGCTCCTCTGACATAATTTAATAATAATTTCAATTTTGTTATCAATCTTTAATAGATTGTCTTTTTCAAAAGTTATTTTCACTCTCTAACCACATATTGGAAGAAAATAATTGTTTTTCAGAATAACTTTCGTCGGAAAATAATTTTTTTCGTCATATTAAATGTGCATAAATCTAAGAACACTTTGACAATTGGGACATAATTAATATAAGTAACAAATTAACACATACAATTTTTCAAAACTTTTATTTTGTGACATGTGACTTTGACATAAATCAACATTAAAAGTATGAATATTTGCATTGAGAATTTGCAGTTGGATAATTATAATGTTTTAGCAGTATCATAATATCCTTTCCTACAATTTGCATCTATTTTTGGGTATAGGAAGAAAATGTAATAAATACTTTTCATGTGAGATAGTAATTTAGACCAGTGTGCTGCAAACTTTTGCACTCCCTTGCATATTTGGTGCACGCAATATCCAGTATCCATCCTTAGTATGGATCATATGAATCTGAAGTCTCCAGTAAATTAATACTATTAGATTAGGACTTATGTTCTTATAGATATATTTGGATTGGAATGAAATTAGCAGTTACTGTCCAAGTGAAATTAGTATAACATAGGACAACTCAAATCCTAGTCATGTTGTAGGTAAAAAATTATGAATGTACAGTTTTATCCAACAAAGATCACACGATTGAAAATTTTTTAGCTCTTAAAAGGTATAAAAATCATTTAATATTTTAAGACTAGTTCGATCGATCAACATTTATATTCATGTTTATAATAATATATAGATTAATTAAACCTATATTAGTGTCCCATGTGCACTCTCTCTGGCTGCTAATTAAAAAAGCATCCAAGGATGACTCACTTTTATAAATAATTTTAAAAAAAGAACTTATTCCACTGTTCTTTGTTAAAAAGTAGCTATATGACCATCAACTTTTAATTTCACTCTCCTTTCAAGATCATAGAGCAGCGGAAAAATGGCCACTCATATGGAACTGAGCTCCAATATCATGGCTCTGCCATGTGAAGTTTTGATGGATATACTCTCTAGGCTTTCACTCAAAAATATACACCAACTAAAAACTGTTTCAAAGCTGCGGCGCGGAACCATCTCTAGTTCACATTTCAGAAGACTTTACAACATGAAATCCATGACTCGTCCCGGGGCACTTGTAGTTCAAGAATCTGACCCCAGATTTTCAGCGAGTGAGCTCGGACCTATTAGCCCAATTTTTACTATTTCGACTATGGATCTTGCTGCTGACAACAACATTCAGAAAGAGCTCAGTTTCCAGATTCTTGGCCGTAAATACTCTTTGTTCATCTCATCAAACCTCATCATTTTCAATCACAAGGTATGCAACCCCACAACTAGAGAAATCATACACTTACCAACAAATTCAAGTAGTTATCCATCGGTTAGTCTTGATGTTGGGTATATCCCTTCCAACAATACATACAAGATTGTCCATCTAGATTGTACAAAAATTGGTCCTGATGATTACAACTTTAACTATGGTAGTAGTGCTATGGATCAGATCCGATTTGAGACTCTCACACTAAGAGACGCAGACCAATTCCTAGTTCTTGGAAACCCCTGGCTCACCGAGAATGGTTTTCTGACAGGGTTGATTCAACATGTGTATTGGTTGGTTGTGATAGGAGACAGAAAGGAAAAGCGTATTATTTCAATGGAAATTGAAAGTGAAGAATTCTTGAGCTCCGTTCATTGCCCCAAAGATCCCTATGATAAGAGCTATCAATATTTATGGAAACTGAAAGCGGCCAGTTAGCTGATTTGAATGGGAAATTATGTTTAGCTTATTACTCAGAAGAATTGTCAAGGATGGATCTTCACTTTCTCAAGGATCATAAGAACCAAGAATGGGTCAAGGAACGCACTATCAATTTATCAGGTATGGGTAGTTGGTCCAGAATAACGGGGTCTGTACAATTACAAGGTGAAAATAGTGACATTAGTATTGTTGCTAAGCAGCCTCTCCTCTACAACATTGAAGAGAATAGGCTTAGAGCGCTGCCACAATTTAAAAACATGCATTATATTGGCGTGTATTATGATAGATGCTTCACTTTAGTCAATGCAAGTTTGCAATCAAGGGAGCCATCAAGACAGGACGGGGCAGGGGCGGGGCAGGTTCTGTCTCAACCAGCAAAAGCTCAACCCGCCCCACTCCCGCCATTTTCACCCGCCCTGCACCACACCCGTGATTCACGAGTGAGAAATTTGCCTTCGAAGACTTCAAAATGTGAGATACTCTAAAATAGATTTGCGCCCTCTTTCCTTTTTCACAATAGATATGCCTTATCTATGTACTGTCTAAATTTTATGCAAATTCATCTGTCAATCTTCTTTTGCCACTATTAATGAACTTGTTGTCTAAAGGCTACCTAATTACAGTTTGAAACTTAAGTTGACACAAAATCTTAGATACGAAAATTTTCAAGTAGAGGATTTGTGCTGTAATATTATTTTATAACGGTGTTTGAAAACACTGCCATTCAATAAAACTAGAATAATAATTCTATGTCAATGCAGTGGAGTATACGTAGTTCAGAACTCAATAACTTAGTATACTACCTTGAGTGTAATTGATCTTGATCTTCAGTTCTGTTACTTGCAATTTTCAAAAATAGTCTTCAATTCTCATCCGAGGTAGACGGAAAAATCTCCTATTGTAAGCCCAAGCATTGGCAGCGCAATACCGCCATTGCCCTTGCCGGAATCGTACTCATCTGCTCTCCTGTATCCCTGAAAAACAGCCCATTCCTGACATGACAGTATAATACCATAGAAAAGTGCACATCTTTATAGTACAGCATTGTAACAGTGTCTTTTGAATGAATGAGATGGGTTGCTAATCTCATTCAATTACATAAAAGTTTTTCCTTGAGTTCAAATTGTGCAATTAATTCATCCAAACTCCAGAAATATTTCCTTGAGTTTGAACTGACTGTAATAATTGGTTCGTTGGTTCGTTAATTGGTCACATTTTATTCATGAAATGGCTTGGTTGGTATTAGACTGGATATGACAAAATCATTCTATTAGATTGAATAAGTTCATTCGATCTAATAAGTACCTTGCGTTAGAATAGAGAAATTCTATGGCTCGTATCATTAGTAAGTTCAAACTTCAAAAAAAAAAAAAAAACTTGAGTTTGAACTGTGCAGTTACTTTTCCCTAACTGAGGATTTTTTCTTTGGGTTCATACTTCCTATAGGTGAAATTTCAACAAGGTGTGCAAATTTTTTGAATTTTTACAAGTGAAATTCCAACACGATATACAAAACCCGGAACTTTTACAAATAAAACTCCTAACATACAGGAGGAGTTCTGCCATGAAAACCCAATAGAGCCAAAATATAGCTTCGCCAGTAATATAGAGTAGCATAGATAATTTTCTTAACACATAATACATAAACAGATCCTTAAACTTGACCTCAGTTGGCAAGTATGCTCTCCAATGCAGAGATTGGTGTTGAGACTAAAGCATAATAAGGATAGAAAAGGCATTAAAAACCAAATAATCATGCTTTTTAATATGGCTACACAATTTGTTGGCAGAACAGATGATAGTTGAATTAAAAAGGACGCAGAATTTTGGTGCTTCTTCTGAGAGAGTTAACAACGTCAAACAAAAAAGTTACAGTAAACATTTTATTTCGTTCTTCTAAGTAGTAACGTCAACCAGTAGATGTAAAGGGAAGTCCGGTGCACAAAACATCCCGCGTTAGCAGAGTCCAGTGAAAGGCCGTACCACTAGGGGAGTGATGTAGACAACCTATCCTAATGCAAACATTAGTAGCTGCTTTCACGGCTCGAACCCATGACTTATAGGTCACATGGAGACAACTTTACCTATAGGTGTTAATAGGCCAAATGATCTTCAATCGCACATATGTTGTTCTATTTTTTATTTTACATTTTCCAAAAAAGGTGGAAGAACATATCCCCAATTATCGCACATCGTAATCGCTTGTTGTTCATCAAAATTCGATGGAAATTCTCCCTTCTCCCTTATCAGAATTAACTGGCCTTTGTGAAGAGAAATTTGATGTATATTTTTCAAAGAAACACCATACCAAAACCATAATGCGTGATAAAATATCACTCTTGCAACTTTGTTATTCACTGCTAGTGTCCCATGTGCACTCTCTCTGGCTGCCAATAAAGCATCCTAGGATGACTCACTTTAATTATAAAAATAAAACTTATTCCATTGTTCTTTGTTAGAAGTAGCTATATGACCATCAACTTAATCTCTCTTTCCTTCCTTTCTAGATCATATAGAGCAGTGGAAGAATATCATGGAACTCTGTGATCAATTCTCAAATAAAAATGTGCACAGATGTTTTAATACATTATCGCCTGGATTTAAAAATGAAAAAGAGAAACTCTAAGGTGATTGTTACGGTTTACTTTTACGCGAGGCATAAAAACTACTTCATAGCTGTGGACTCTTTTCAATTTTTGTTTATCTTTAGAGTCGCCACCTAATTTATTAAGGGAAATTAGGAAAATCTAGTTAAAAGGGTTTAGTCAAACAAGAGGTAAATCTTTTTTAAACCAAAGTTCGAATAAGTGTTCAAGTGATTCCTCGGGGAAGGTCTGAGGCACCTCGATATTCAGAATCAGCAGAATGTGGTTGACCTTCGAGTTTCAAAGTGTGATTTTTGTTTATTTGCTTAAAGAGAAAATACACAAATACCCCCAACGTATACTCGGATTAATTATGACGCACCAACCTTTGCGGGCGACCTATTACCCCTTAGCCTTATTTTTTTTGTATTTTGTACCCTTTTTCGACTGACGTGGCACAAAAATAATTAGATGCCCAGTTGCACAGTGGACAGTGTTGCACACTCTCCGCCACATCGGCGCCACATCACTAAACTCTTCTTCTTCTTCTTCATCATCTTCTTCATTAAACCCTCCATTAATTTTATCTTCTTCATCACTAAACCCTTCTTCTTCTGCTTCTTCATTTCAAGAAATCAATCAATTAATCATTAAACCCTCTATTAATTTTATCTTCTCCATCACTAAACCCTTGTTCTTGTTCTTGTTGTTCTTCTTCTTCATTTCAAGAAATCAATCGACCCATTTTCTTCCTCCATTAACACACACACATTCAATCCATTTTCTTCCTCCGTTAACACACACACACATTCAACTCATATTCTTCCTCCATTAACACACACACATTCAACCTATATTCTTCCTCCATTAACACACACACATTCAACCCATTTTCTTCCTCCATTAACACACACACATTCAACCCATTTTCTTCCTCCATTAACACACACACATTCAACCCATTTTCTTCCTCCATTAACACACATACAATTGTGCTCTTGCTATATGTCTACTGATTGATCTTTTAATTTTTATTATTAATGATGTGGGTTTTGTTTTTTGTGAGGAGGGTTGCTAAATTAGTTGTTCCTGATGCAAAAATCTGATTTTTTTGTGCTCTTGCTATATGTTTACTGATTGTACTTGGTGATTTCAACTGATTTTTCGTTTTGTTTTTGCTTTGGTTTGCATCAATGCACAGATGATCTTTGATTTCTATCGGATTCAAATTTTTTTTTTTTGGTTAAAGCTCTAATCTTGACTTTTGATTTCGAACATGGAACAGTTTGTATGCTGTTTTTTCTTGTCCTTTAAGGTTTATGGGGTTTTTCTTATTCGATTTCCCTTTTTGATTGCTGTTTATGTATATGAGATTTGTCTTTTTCTGTCCGCAGCTTCTGAGATGATGTTGAAAATAGGTTGAATGTATGTTAATAGAGGAAGAAAATGGGTTGAATATGTATGTGTTAATGGAGGAAGAATATGGGTTGAATGTGTGTGTGTTAATGAAGGAAGAATATGAGTTGAATGTGTGTGTGTTAATGGAAGAAAAAAATGGGTTGATTGATTTCTTAAAATGAAGAAGAAGAAGAAGAAGAAGAAGGGTTTAGTAATGAAGAAGATAAAATTAATTGAGGGTTTAATGGTTAATTGATTGATTTCTTGAAATGAAAAGAAGAAGAAGGAGGAGGGTTTAGTGATGAAGAAGCTAAAATTAATGGAGGGTTTAATGAAGAAGAAGAAGAAGGAGGGTTTAGTGACGTGGCACTGACGTGGCGCCGATGTGGCGGAGAGTGTGCAACACTCTCCACTATGCAAATGGGCATCAAATTTTTTTGTGCCAAGTCAGTCGAAAAAGGGTACAAAAATACAAAAAAAATAAGATCAGGGGGGTAATAGGTCATCCGCAAAGATTGAGTGCGTCATTATTAATTCGAGTATATGTTAGGGGAGTATTTGTGTATTTTCTCTATGCTGACTAAAAGGAAAAGGTGTAGAAAGCTGCGAAAATCAAATGTCAATGTTACTCGGTTGCATTATGATAGATTGTTTACAGACAGCTCAAGACTACCATTGCCAACAAGGAGCCATCGCATGCAAACGAGAAGTTTATCATCAAAGACTACTTCATAATCAGAGGCGAAGCGAGAGTGTCGGCTGCAAGCATGGACGAATCCAGTACCGCTGGTTAAACTCTGTATTTATCTTAAAAATGCATTGAATAATTACATATTTGTAATCTAGAACCAAATAACTTGAGATACTCTGAATAAATTTGGGTCCTTTAATATATATATATATTTTTTTTTGTGTGTGTGTGTGCGTGTAATGAGTAGACTGTCATTTTCCAAACCTTCTGAAACTTTAGCTTCTTGTTCCACTACTAATGGACTTATAGTCTTAAGGCATCAAATTACTAATTTGGTACAAAATCTTAGAAATGACTAACTTAATTAGTACAATCAACCGAAACTTAGGATGATGTTTATGTAAATGCGATGGAGTTTATGTAGTTTGGAGCTCTGTGATCAATTCTCAAGTAAAAATGTGCACAGATGTTTATTTATGGCGGATTTCTTTTCTAGTTATCAAATGTCCAACACATATCATATTTCAAAGAGCTTCTCAACCTCATCGGAAAAAATGGTGCTACCAACTAAACCCACATCTAATTAAAACCCACCAATCAATTTGATCTTTCTCTGTTCAAGTGTAAGATCTAACACATCAATTAAATTTATTTACAAAGAAGAAAAGGAGAATGACATGAAAAAAGAAATATACGCTTTTTACTTTTGTGTTTCTGGAATTACAGAGTTGTTGTGCAGATTGAGAAAAAGAAATGGGTCTTATTGATATGCAAAAATGGCTGATTTTGTTATTGATTTTGGTGGGAGAGATTATCGAAGAGTTTTGATTTTTTTTTATTTTTTTTTTAGCTTTTAGAGATGGCTTCAATGGTGGCAAGGGCGAGAATGGCGTTCAAGAGTTCTCAAGATTTAACTCTAAAATCAACAAAAACACACTTGTTCTTCAAATATGTGCAAATTTCTTTCGATTTTTGAAGATTTTCCTATAGTGTTCCTATTATCCACTGTATCTATGCTTTGTGAATATGGCTATTTGGATTCTTTGAGTAATCAGTGTGATTCTATGTGGTCTATATCTAAGTAATCAATTTATTTCTCTCCAATATTTAATTTAACAATGGTGATCATGACGGCAAAGTGTAAATTGAATGGATGAGGTTGTGATAATGGAGAAAAAGGTACTATTGGAGAAGACAATAAATAAAGAGAAGAAAAATTTAAAAGAAGAAACAATGGGACCCACAAATTTCATTTGTCTCAAAATATAATTAAAATCGTATAATTAAAAAAAATAATATATCAAGAAAATAATATTAAGAGTATTAATTATATTGTGGCCGATAAAAAAATGACATGTTTATGATTTTGTCATTTTAAAAACCTTTTTTCTCTTCTCACTCCCTTCTTGGAAGGTGAGTGCACTCTCTCTGTCACATCACCTCTTAGGGGGATATTTAATACACTATCGACAAGAATAGGGGATATTTAAATGCTCATAAAGTTAAATTGTTAAAGTGAGTTTTTGAGACAAGTTAAGGGGTGATTTTATGTCTTTTCTCTATAATTTATTTGATTGAGATTTAGCCACAGTGATCTTGATTAAATAAAATTATATATTTTGTTTAGGATCACATAAGAAAATTATAGACATTAAATAAGGACTAATGTCTAAGTGATCAATACTTTTATTTGATTAAAGATTAGCCACAACATCTTTAATTGAATAAAATTCTAAAGTTACGGATCACATAAAAAAAATTTAGACATTAAAATTGTAATTAATTATGCACGATATAATAACTCAAGAACCTTTTATTATTGGGTTTCATAATTAATTAGGATAAAATGTTAAATACTTTTCATAATTACCCACATGAATTATGCATGAGAGTTTAATAGTTTTATCGTAAAGGTAGAATATCATGCTAGTAAATTGATAATTGTATCGTAATGAATGAATCTAATTGAATTAAAAATCTAGACCACAGGTAATTTTTATGCCAGTAGATTCAGTTTTATAATATTTGCCCCAAATTTATTAAGCATGTATGTATGTATATCTTTTGCAATTATGCGACCTGTGAATTTATCTGATATTTGTGATATTCCCGAACTGAATGGTGAGAACTATAAGATCTGAAGGAGAGAATTTTGCTTCACTTAGGGTGCATGGACATTGATTATGCTATCAGGAAAGACGAACCACCTATTGATGAAATCAGCACTCAAGCTGATACTGCCCTTCATGAACAATGTGAGTGCTCTAACCGCTTGAGTGTTATGTTCATTAAAACCAAAATCTCTGCTGGTATTCCTGGTTCTGTCGAACAATATAACAATGTCAAAGCATTACTGAAGGTTGTTGATGAACAATTTGAGACTTCAGATAAAGCATTTGCCAGCACCTTAATTATGAAATTCTCATCAATGAAGCTCACCAGTGTGAGAGGTGTGCGTGAGCACATTATGAAAATGCGAGATTTAGCTGCTCAACTAAAGACTCTTGAGGTTGAAATGTCTGAAACTTTCCTTGTGCACTCTATTTTGAACTTTCTTCCTCTACAGTACGACCCCTTTAAGATCTTCTATAACTCACATAAGGATAAATGGTCTATTGATGAACTTATGACCATGTGTGTTCAAGAGGAGGTGATGAAAGAGAAAAAAGACCAAGAAATCCAAGAAAATCAAGAAGAACAAGATTGAAATTCAAGAGCAAGAAAGTCTAAGAAGCTCAAGTTTGAAGATCAATTTCTTTCAAGAATGGGAATAAGAGACCCTAGGCCTATATAAAGGTGTTAGAGGCTATGCGCCCACAAAACACAGTATGAAGGGACCTTCTTCCCTTTCCGGGGACCAGGTCGCTCAACTCTGGGTTTCCTTTTAATCTTTAGACCTGCCACAGAGCCAGCCTCACAACTCTTCATAGGAACATAAGGGCCATCACAAATGATGTCCCATAGCTTTAGATCCTCAGCCATGATAGAGTTATGCCTTATTTCCTTCCTCCATCCATAATATTCTTCTATTGGATCTTGGTGGTCTTGTGATAGATTCTCTTTTCTCTCGGTTTGATGAAATAGCCATGATGAAGATCCTTTTTAGGTCTTAACCTTTTAGAAAGAACTTTTAGAAAGAACCTGCTCTGATAACAATTGTTAGAGGCTACACATCTACCAAACACAGTATGGAGGGACCTGGTTAAGTTTTAGTTCCCTTATGCAATGTAGTAAGTAAAATAGGCAAGATTTTATCGTGAAAACCTCATTGCTCAAGGGATTAAAAATCACGACCTACCCTAGTAGGATTTCAACTCCACTAACCGAGAAACTTCAGATTACAACCGATTGTAAGCTAGGAATTAACTCCCATAACCCCTCACCCTTAAAATAGCCCAACCGTAACCTTCACAATTGATTACCCCCTAGCCAAGCAAACTAATACACCTAGACTAACTCTAGCCTAGTGTACCACTCAAAGGCACCCTTTGAGAATTCAACACCGTGACTAACTCTAGCCACCCACATACTAATACGACTAACTCTAGCCTAGTGTACCACTCAAGAGCTTGTGGAAGCAACCTTGAGAATTTAGAACACCTATAACTAGCTTCCGTTTAGAGAAGAGTAGGTTTACAATTTAGCACAAAAGAATAAAGACTCAACGACCTAAGGACCTAAAGCATCTTCAGTTCTGGATCTGGTCCTTCGGCTTGTTGAGGCTTTGTTCTTGGGGAACACCTTGAGAGGTGAAGACTTGCACTTAGGATGGAGCAATTTGATTTGTGCAAGAATACTTCTTCATATGAGCATGGTGTTGTATATGTAGAGGGAAGGGGGTGAGAAGGTGACAGCCCATACTGGTCCTCTGCTGCTGTATTGCCGTTGCACTGATGTACTGCTACAGTGTCGGCAGCTTTACATCTGTAGAGTTGACTTTTCAACACTGCAGGGACCTGGTCCCTTATCTGTTCTTGAACGGGCTGCTACAACTCTACTAATACACTGTTGCAATGTCAGTTTGTTTACAGTTGTACAGTTGACCAAGAAATAACTGGGGACCTGATCTCATGTGGTCCCTCTGAATTTGTATTTGGTCCTTCATATATGAACATATCCTACTAGGAACCTGATCTCATCTGGTCCCTCTGAAAACATATATGTTCCTTCATATATGAACATATCCTGCAGCTTGTGTAGTGAGACTGATTGCATCTGTTTCTTCAAGGAGCATGTTAACATAGCAGCACATGAGATATCTGGTTCCTAAGGGTTTGTCAGATCATCAAAACATCAGGTATCATAACTCATCAACAGGGTTCTCATGGTGGTGATAGTCTTTACCTTGTTTTCAATTGAGTGTGGTGTTTCTTAGCACGTAAATTGATTTCAAGTGGTGACTTAGGGAATTTGTTGGTTCTTGATCATTCAAGAACACGTTTCTTGAAAACAAATTCATTTTATTTCATACCAGAACCCTAATTTTCTTTCCATCATTTCACCCTCAATATTTATTTTATTTAAATGAGTAAGTAGTTATTTCCATAGTTCAGATCATCATCTTTCACATAGTTTTTGAATCACTTAAATCTGAGGCCTATAACTTGAGATACGCCCGTTTCTTGAATCTACCCATCAAATCGCTTCAAGAACAAGATCCTGGTCAATTGTTTCTTTGTTAACTAGAAGAATCACATCAAGAGGGTCAATTGTTGATGGAAACATGAGAAAGTGCATTCATGACTTCAATTTCTCTTGTATGTTATGAAGCTAATATGGCTGATGTTATCATAACACGTGGTGGATTGATTCTGCTTCTACAATCCATATTATGAATTCCTTGCAAGGTTTGAGAAACCTGCGAAAACCAGTGGGGGCGAGCGAATCATCTATTCAGGAAACAAGATGCAGTTGCGTGTGGATGCCATTGAGACGTGCAGTTTAGTTCTTAGTAGTGGTTTCATTTTGGAGTTAGAAAAGACCTTTTATGTTCCTAATTTTTCTAGAAACTTAATCTCAGTTTCAAGACTTGTGCCCTTAGGATATTCCTTCTTTTTAGAAGGTTATTCCAACTTATTTTATAAATCTAAACTTGTTGGAAATGGTACATTGTCTGAAAGTCTTTTCTTTCTTAATTTTTAAAATGATTCCACTCATAATGCTATGCATGTCCAAGCTGCTACTAAACAATGTGTTATGAATGAAGATTCCTCTATTTTGTGGCATCGGAGGTTTAGGACATATCTCCATAGATAGAATGAAGAGATTAGTAAATGATGGAGTACTTAATACTTTAGATTTCACTGATTTCGATACTTATATAGACTACATTAAAGGCAAACAGACCAACAAGTCAAAGAAAGGTCCCAAGAGGAGTTCAACCATAAGATATATGTTGTTCAGACATGGACACATATGGTCAGAAATACTTCATCACCTTTATAGATTATTACTATCGATTCATGTATCTCTACATGCTTCATAATAAAGTGAAGCATTAGAAGCTTTTAAAATTTTCAAGGCTGTAGTAGAGAAACAATGTGGGAAGCAAATCAAGATTCTGAGAATTGATAGAGGTGGTGAGTTGTCACGACCCAACCCCGTAGGCCGTGACTAGTGCCCTACTTGGGCACCCTGACATACCTATCCATATCTGATCACATCCAAATAGCATATGCGGCCATAAGTACTATATGCCGTCTCAAATCATATCAAACTGTATCAGACACATTTCAACGCAACCATGTGCGAACATATATATATATATATCAAAAAGCCGGCAAGGCTGTCAAATGTATCAAAAGCCGACAAGGCTATCAAATGGCACAACGGCCCAAAACGCATATACAAAATGCACGCCGGCGAGGCTGCCATAACGAGTAGAATCATATAAACATAATTGTACATAAGTAGGCACACACACCCACAAATACGTCTACAGACCTCTAAACAGACCAGTCAAAACATATGGCGGGACAGGGCCCCGCCGTACCCCTGATCAAATATATACATACACAGCGAACAAAATATATATACCAAAATGTAGGCTCTGGAATGAGAAGAGCACTCCAAATAGCAGAAGAGGGTGTCCTAGACTGGTGGATCACCAAACTGTGCGTCTGTACCTGCGGGCATGAAACGCAACCCCCGAAGAAAGAGGGTCAGTACGAAATATGTACTGAGTATGCAAAACAGAATATACAGAAACAAACCTGAGACATAAACGAAATAGTAGTACAGAGAATAGGTACAAATCCATCGTATCAAAATGTTTACTTTAAAAATATGTAAGTCATGCAGAAGGTACAGAAGAATATGGTCGCCCGCCCGTCGATGGCGCCATAACACAGCATCACACCAGAAAGGTTTCAAATCTCCGAATCCCCGTCACATATCATAACCCAGCATAACGCCATACACACCATAACATCATATATAAGTGGAACCCGACCCTCTTTGGCGAGTAGCTCGGTGAACCATAAGCACAGCATAACTCCGGAGTATATCAAAGTGCGCACGACAACAGAACCGGCCCGGGACTCGGCGAAAGGAACAACAGAATGCACGAATAGAGTCGTGAGTAGTCATATGCATAAAATCATTATCATAGCTTCAAACATAAGTAAAATGATCATATTTGAAATCGGAGTAATGGTCATACCAAATTCTTTCAAAGATTCTCCGAATTACATAAAGGAAGGTCGCGGGACCCACGGACGGGTATCGACCCGAATCAGGCCCGCTTATGGAAAACATACACATTATACATCATGCAGACTCTTATGAAAATGTTGGAACAATCCGAGCCTTTATGCGAAAGATATGGCATTCAAAGATTACGAAATTCATTAAAGTGAAACCTTTTGTACAAAGTTTGGAAATCCCTTCTTTCAAAAACATAATGGTTCATTTTTCATCAAATCATACATAGGAGTGCCAAGGAATATATAGATCATATCATGCTCGGATGTCGGATTTGGAATTTCCTTAAGGCTCTAATCTAGCCTATGTGAAACTAAGGCATGCCAAGAAAAGAAGGTTGCTTTACATACCTCGAACGCACTCCAAGCTAGCCGATCTAAAGTTATTCCCAATCTACGCCTCGGGCTCCCCAAGGTCTACAAATATGCCAACGAAGATCCCATATTAACCATAGGCACTTAAGCAATTATTTATTCCAAACTAACTCTAAATTCTACAGAAAATTCGGTAGCATTTCCCCTGTAAATAGGCCAACCCGAGAATTTAACTCGCTCAAAATCAATAACAACAACCACAATAACCAACCTAGCAACATCGATAATCAATTCGAAAGGAAAAATAACATTAATAGCTCTCTTTTACACCATTCGACAACTTTACAAATATTCAATTCAACGGCTTACCTTCAAGTCAACATCAACGCTTATACATTCAAATACTAACCCAAACCCATACTAACCACATTCAAGAACATTCTAAACAATTCACATAATATTTCCAACAATCCAATAATTTTCCCAAGTTGGCCGAAAACAGTCCCCAACCGAGAACAGCCCTTTTTAACACATTCCTCATTTTCAAATCATGATTTGTGTCGACAATTCACAATATAACGATGTCATTTTCATGGATATACAAATTACATCAACCGCACAATAAGACTCAAATCAGCCCACAAAATCTCAACATCAATTTTGAGTCATTAATTGCTCATTTCCAACTAGAATTCATAACGACAACAATTAAAACGTTAAGCGATACTAATGCGATCTTCGACATATTATATGACCCACATTCGTCCACACTACACACACACACACACACACACACACACACACACACACACACACATATATATATATATATATATATATATATATATATATATATATATATATATATATATATATATATATATATATATATATATATATGTGTGTGTGTGTGTGTTAATGGTTCTCATATATAAGGATTGCATTAAATGCACAAAGTTCTCCAAATCAGTCCGCAACGCTTACTATATCAATTTGGGACATTAAACTCTCATTTCCAACATAAAAGTCATCACAACACCCATTCAAACGCTAAGCGACATTAAGGTTCCCTTTGGCATATAGTGTGACTCATGTTCATCTATCACCACTCATATATACATGATTCTTAGCTATCCTACACACTACAACAATTTAACATACAACAAGGAATTAATTCTTCACTTAGTCACAACACCCATTTACACAACTTCACACACCATACACGACCCAACTTTCAACATACTACATTTCATGATTTTTCATCCATATTGACATACTATAATATGCACACAACATTTATAACTCAAAAACAAGATTAGAACTCACCTTTCTTTTTCAATCCACCAAATAGGCTAGGGTTTGCAAATGGGCAAAATGAGTAGTTGGATGACCCAAACAATACTTCCACGTTACTTAGGGACCTCAATATAGTGGGTTTACACCAAGGAATTATTTTTGGAGTGGCTTGAAATGGGGTTGGATTTTTCTATGGTTTGGCCGAGAATGGTGGAGTTTTTCACCTTCTTGATCTATTTTTTTTAAGTGTTGTACAATGAGAGAAGATGACTTAAGGTCATCTTTTTTTTTAAGTCCCACAAAATATCTCTTATTGTCTTTGGCCCACACAATGTGTTGGACCAATTAAAATTGGCCACACAATGTGTGGGGACCATTCAATATACAAGGCCACCATGGCATTTTTGCACAACATTTTTAATTCCAATTTTATGAATTGTGGTCCCAATTTTTCCTAATTGTTCAATGCCCACAATTTCATATATAACTTATGTCTCACAATAAAATCAAGGGTCAAAAGTCCCGACTTCAAATCCCGGAATAGTCTTGGCCTTAATTTATCATAGTTAATCCGGGTTGTCCCAATGTATAAAAATACGGGACGTAACATGAGTATTATGGTAGACACACCGAGTATGGACAAGCACAACGTCCTTTTGCAAAGTTTCTTCAATAAAATGGGATTATTGCCCAATACACTATGCTTGGTTCTCCAGATCAATTCGTATAGCAAAAAGAAGAAACCGAACTTTGTTGGACAGGGTGCGTAGTATGCCAAGTAGCTCTAAGCTACCTAAGCCTTTGTGAATTGAAGCTCTTAAGACGGCAGTATATATATTAAATCGAGTTCCAATTAAGGATGTCCCAAAGACACCTTTTGAGTTGTTCAAAGGTTGGAAACCGTGTTTGACACATATACGCGTATGGGGATGCCCGTCTGAAGTTAGAATCTACAACCCACACGAAAAGAAGCTGGATCCTACCTAGGACCATTAGTGGGTATTTCATTGGATATGTTGAAAGGTCTAAGGGATACAAATTCTATTGTTCATCTAATAGCACTAGGATTGTGGAATCAAGAAATGCAAAATTTCTTGATGACTTAATTAGTGGGAGTGTCAAATTCTGTAAGAGATCAACCTTCTACTTCAAGAGAAAGATTGGTTATCGTTCATAACACCCCTTGAGCACAACTAAGTGTTGAGCATCCGATCAATGAAATTCCACAAGCTGCTAAAAATATTCCAGTAGATCAAGTTGTTGAAGAAATTCCAGAAATTATTGAACAACAAGTTGAACAACATGATCCTTAGGAAAATGTTGACACAAAATTAAGGAGATCTACTAGAGAAACAAAATCAACAATTCCTAATGACTATGTTGTGTATCTGCAAGAATCTGACATTGGAGTCGAAAATGATCCTGAGTCTTTTTCACACCACATTAGTTATGAAGAGTCAGAATTGTGGTATTATGCCATGAAAGAAGAGATGAATTCCATGTAAAGTAACGAAGTCTGGGATTTTGCCGAGTTGCCTAATGGTGTAAAAGCCATTGGATGTAAATGAAATATATAAAGCAAGACTCATTGCCAAAAGGATTCACTCAAAGGGAAGGATTATACGAAGATTTTTTGTTCTCCTGTATCTAAAAAAGATTTCTTGCACATCATATTGACATTAGTAGTCCATTTTGATTAAAATTGAAAGAGATTGATGTAAAAATCACATTTCTCAATGATGATCTAGAGGAAGAGGTTTATATGAAACAACCAGAAGGATTTTCTTATAGTAATGGTGAACATTTGGTATGCAAGCTAAAGAAATTCATAAATGGACTAAAACAAGCCTCCCGCCGGTGATATTTGAAATTTCATAGTGTTATGTATTCATTCAACCTTGTTGAGAATATTATAGATCAATGTATATACCAGAAGGTCAGGGGGAGTAAAATTTGTTTTTTATTTCTGTATGCGGATGATATCTTGCTTGCATCAAATGGTAAGGGAACAAATGAAAGATCTTCCATATGCTTCTATTGTTGGAAGATTGATGTATGTTCAAGTTTGAACAAGACATGACATTGCATTTGCAATTGGAATGTTAACAAGATATCAGAGTAATCTAGGTATTGACCACTCGAAAATTGCAAATAAATTCTAAAGATACCTTCAAGGTACAAAAGAAAACATGCTAATAACAAACGATCAGATGATTTGTAAGTCATTGGATATTCTGATTTAGACTTTGCTGGCTCTTTTGATTCATGCAAATCAACTTCAAATACATTGTTTATGTTAGCCAATGGAGTTATATCTTGAAAGAGTGCCAAATATAATTCAATTGCAACTATGATAGAATTCAATTGCAACTACCATTATGGAGGTTGAGTTCGTTTCTTTTTTAAAGCTACCTCACATGGTGTATGATTGAAGAGTTTCATTCCTGGGTTTAGAATTGTCGACTCTATCTCTAAGCCATTAGGGTTATATTGTGACAATTCAATTGTTGTCTTTATGGCTAAGAATAACAAAAGTGGTAGTCGAAGCAAGCATATCGACATCAAGTATCTAGCCATATCAGAACGTATTAAAGATAAGAAAGTGGTATTCGAACACATTAGCACTGAACTAATGTTAGCTGATCCTTTAACTAAAGGCATGCCACCATAAAATTTAAGGATCATGTAGTCACATTGGGATTTAGTTCCACTATGCAAAATTTCATTGTAACAACGAATATTATTGAAACTCTATTTTTATGATATTTCTCGTATTTGTTACTGTGTGCACATTCAGTTGACTTGAGAAATATCGCTAAAGTATGGACCAAGAATAAACATTAGGTTTATTACTTAAGTAATATGGGCTAAGGCTTAGATGCATAATTCATTGTGATACATGGGAGATACTACTCGCTCTTAGAGGAACTATCGCCACGATTCATGTATTATGATTCTTTTTTATTGTATACTTGGGCTTTGTGTATTCAGACCAAGTGGGATAATGTAAGTTCACGTTTCAAAATGGTCCTTATTTTTGGGACCAGTTGAAACTCCTTTCAACTTCTTTTCCAAATCTGAAATTGCTACCCATTTTTAGTCTGACTATTCTTGATGGTAGAACAGTATAAATGAGAAGCACCGGTTTTGGGTCCCTAAACACAGAAAATACCTCCTTATAAAAACTACACCATCTAGTGAAAATGCTGAGTGCTTAGAAGACTCACCGGAATTGGAAAACAAACACCGACCCAACTCAGACAACTCAGTGACAATGACTGGAGGTACATCGATCTTCTTTCCGCTGCGGTATTACTCTGTAATGTCTAACAAATTATCCTTAATTAAATAAGTATTGGGATCTGATCACAAGAACTTAATGAAGGCAAATCTGACAAAATAAAGTTAATTCCTTCTAAATTTTTTAAGTGGACACTTATTTTGAACCAGAGGGAGTATGCGATAAGACCCCAGTGGCAATGCCTCTCTTATGATTTTAATAGTATATAGCCTTTGTAAATTTGTTCCTTTGAGGAGTACATCAATGAAGCTACCTTGAATAAACAGTTTAAAATAAAGAAAACAAAGTCATTTCTCTCCCACTATTAAGAGATTTTAAGCCAACTTGTTTATACTTATTTCAATCTACTCAAGTTTTGATGCCTTTTGTCAAAGTTTCACCTGCTTGTTTCCACTCGTGGATTCTTTCAAGATTTTGTCAGCCATTGCATTTCTCTCTAAGCACTTTTAGGCCGACCAGAAATTATGTAACAAATTAGAAATGTCCAAATAGAATTTGACGTTTTGGAGTAGCTTATTTTGTTAAAGATTGACAGTTAAAAGCCAAAACACATTTATTTTGAACTCGAGTGAATATAATTGAGGCTAAAGAGATTTGAAAAGTGCATGTAATATATATATATGTGTGTGTGTGTGTGTGTGTGTGTGTGTGTATGTGTGTGTGTGTGTGTGTGAGGATAACAACAAAGTAATGGCTACATAAGTCCAACATCAAGATATTAAAGATTATAGATTAAGTGGAAGGAAAAGAATGCATGAAGATAGGCAACTGATCATGCTGTAAAACCACCCATACACTGTTTGGGGTGCAGATAGTTATTGAAAAGAAACAATTTGGATTTTTTTTTTTTTTTTAATGACAAGGGAACCCACAACTGCTATCCTTTGGGTGCGCACAGGGTAAACCCTGCTCCTATGCAATAACCCGCAAAATTTGGGATACCTTGTTACTACAAACAACAATATAACAACTATGCATAAGATTATTTTCAGATTTGAGTATTTTCATGGAGGCCATATGTTTTAAGAACCAAGATCTAAGCTTTTGGAAAGCTTTGCATAATGAGACAAATAGGATGATACAATATAATATGGTTAACTTGACGACCTAGTTTCTGCTAGTGCGTCGGAAGTCTGCAGGAAAACTATACAATTGTATCCTATATAAATGTTTGATGAAGATGATCTCACATCATTGCTATCGTCCTCCTTCTACTGTAATTGTCACTTGATTGTTAGAGACTTTCGGGGGAGAAGACAATGTGCTGGACGTGTGTGTTCTTATTACAAATGCTGGCCGAGTAGGTCTTGGAAGACTCATACCTTCCCCTACCAACATCACAATGACATCTGACATGTTAGGATGATCATTTGAATCTTCTTGCACACACAAGAGTGCGACATTGACACACTTTATCACTTCACTTCTATTGCATGATTCAAGTAATGACTTCTCTGTTAATTGTATTGTCCTTTCTTCTATCCACAATCTCCGTGCCTGTGATGATAACTTCCAATTTGGTGTCAAGACTATAAAAAAAGGATAAGGGTAGCGGCTGCGGGTTCCCATGTCATCAAAAAAAAAAAGTTTGAGTTTCTTCGCTTACATAACCTAACAAGTTTAAGGCTTCTTCTGATTGGTAAAATCCTGTGTTCTTTCTTCCACTGATTATCTCAAGTACGACTACTCCGAAACTGAATACATCTGACTTGATGGAAAACAATCCGTCCAGTGCATATTCAGGAGACATATAGCCACTAGATTTCACAATGTGAAAAAAGTGTTAGGTATAATAAGTATTGTGAAAAAAACAAAATGCCCATTGTAATTAGGATCATTTGCAAGAAAAAAATGATAGGAAGGGATGTTATACTTACTAGGTCCCCACTACTTTTTTTTGTATTTGCTTCTGTTAGTTTTCCTTCTACAATCCTTGCCAAGCCAAAGTCTGAAATCTTGGGATTCATCTCCTCATCTAATAAAATGTTACCAGTTTTTAAATCTCTATGAATGATCCTTAGTCGTGAATCGTGGTGAAGATAAGAAAGACCTCGCGCAATTCCCAATATGATGTCATAGCGCTTCTTCCAATCCAATAATTTGCAAAGTTTTCCATCTTGCATAAATATCATGACAACGAGTAGATGACATCAATTAACAAAAAATAAATCTTGTCAATAGTATAGGAGCTTGTGAATAAATCTTGTCAAACTTACCAAATATGAATGTATCTAAACTTTTATTTGGCATATATTCGTATAGTAAAAGTTGTTCCTTCGCGTTGATGCAATAGCCCAAAAGCCTGACCAGATTTCTGTGTTGAAGTTTTGCAATTAAACTTACCTCATTCTTAAATTCATCCATGCCTTGTCCTGAATAACTGGATAACCTTTTCACTGCAATTTCTTTTTCACCTGGAAAGATACCCTACCAAAGGTTTTTCATCTCATTACAATATGTCAATGTATCAGTCCATAGAGGTGCAAGAATGAAATTTTCTACCTTGTAAACAGGACCAAATCCTCCTTGTCCGAGCTTATTTGCATTTGAGAAGTTGTCTGTAGCTGCCAAAATGGCCTCTTAAGTGAAAGTATGGAACATCAATGACATCATCACTGTTTTCATTCATCAATATTTTTGCTTCTCCTCCAACTTTGTGCCAGTGAGATATTTGAGCCCCTTGAGTACCTTTTCTTCTATCTGAAATAGAGGGGGGTGGGAGGGGGGGGGGGGGGGTTTGGTTTGTTGAGAAGTAAAAATGACCTCATTACCTCAATTGGACTGAGAATGACCTTTGGAATGGTAGAAAAGAAAATTTGTTCCAGCATTAGATTCATTCAGAAATTACCTGCTCTTTTTGCCATTCTTCTTCTATAGTAAATGTAGCTAAAGCTGCCTATGAGTAGAAACATCAAAGCTGTTATGGATGAAAGGATAGTTTTTAGCTTCATCGATTTCTTAGGTTTTAACTTCATCGATTTCTTAGCCTTAGTTTGAGCTGAAAGTAGAAAACCAGAAACAAGTTAGTGGCTCTCAGAACTTATAGTTAATTTTTACTTTGCTCAACTAATTCTCAACACAGGAAAAGGAAAAGGAGATTTATCGCTGTTAAGCACTAATGTTATTAAGGAATTTTATCCACAACATAGGGATCTTTACCATTATGAAATTAAGAATCAATCTAAGTTATACTATGCTATTCTAACCTTCAGGTAAGCCACGTTTGATAAAGATAGTCCTTCCTGTTTCTTTTTTACCGAGTTGTTGCAGATTGAACAGATCCCCTGTCCAAATTGAGCAGGTGTCGGAACCATCATAAGTATAAGCAGTGCAAGAGCAACTGTTGAAACATGTAGATCGACACTGTGAGGCTTCCCTAATGGTAATAGTAGTATCTTGCGAAGCAGGTAATCTCATACTTGAGTTCATCCAAAAGCTATCATTGTCTTCAGTAATTGCATTACACTGCAATTTTTCGCCTCTTACACAGCCACCAGAATAATCATTCGAAGACCATTCTCTATCTGATCTTGGCTTGAAACCGCTCAAACAATTGCATGATAAATTAGCACTATTGCAAACTCCAAATGCCCCACATTTAGCATAAACATCACATTGTTGTCCTGGTTGAGACCAGAATGGAAGCCAAACATTTTCACTACCCAACCATGTTTGTTGCATAATTTGTCCTGAGACATCCATGATCAATCTTGACGCAATTGGACGACTAGTATAAAGGGAATATGTAAAATATGACTCATTCTCATTGTCAATATAGCTGTAATTGTATACTCTGTTCAACTCTTCAGGCGCTGAGTTGAATCTGCTTGTTGGTTTTTATGTTTTTTCCTAAGTTGTACGATCGTTGTTTCCTTATGTAATCTTCCAAGAATATATAATACGTCTTGTGTTGTTTAATTACGTATTTAATTTAACATTTACTATTCAGATAATGTGTGACATTTATTTAACTTATATTTTAGTTTTTTTTATGCTCACATATATCACACATTTTTTTTAATGCTCACATATATCACACATTTTTAATTATTGTATGACTTTGTTTGAGTTAGAATATTTGTTTGAGTTAATTATTGTATGACTTTGTTTGAGTTAGAATATTTTTAATTACGCATGTTTGAGTTAATTATTTTACAAAATCTTATTCAGACAGGCGAATTAAAAAAAAAATTACAATGTAAAACATTGGGTGACCAACGTTTTGCAAAATCTGATTTTGTAAAACGTTGGTGGCCAACGTTTTACTTGTAATTTTTTTTTTAATTCGTCTGACAAGTTTGAAAAAAAATTGGGGTATATCGTAGCCTCATCCACGATAAACCCCTTTTGATATATCATGGAAGGGCAACCCCATTTGATTTTATTTGGGCAAATTAATGTCCTTTAGGCTCCGAACTCACTATTTCCTCGTCATAATTAAGATTGTTACTATAATCCACGTTCATTCTGTCTGAGAAAATAAGACCTCTAAAGTATTTTATTTAATATAATAGTCTCTCTCTAAAAAATAACAATAGCATTCAAAAATATTAAATTTATTAGATGAAGTCGGAACTGGAAGAAAAAAGAAGTCTGGGAAGTGGTTGTTCATTTGCAGAAAATGAAGATGAGAAAACAAACGGCGTTACCTGTAATTACTGGAGCAATAAACCATAGCCTTTTGATTTCATTTTAATTACGTGGCACAATCTAAACCCTCATTTCCTTCTCAGTTCCTTTTTTAACCTTTTCCAAAATTACATATAATACTCCACTTAATTGCTCTTAATCAAATTGCAAATAGAGAGGCGGTGGGGCCCTATTGCATGCCACACAGTGAGAAATCACATAAATGCTTGCTTGGTTGTAAATAAAGGTAGAGCTTTGCTATCATTTTGTTTCATAGTTAGTTAGGATTCATATTTGGCATTATAGTATATGTAATGTTTATATATAGCTATACAGAATAAATATATTATCTATACACTGCAATTTGAATTGATTTCATGTGTTTATACATGATTATATGAAGCATATACATTATGTATAAAGAGTATATGTAATGTTTATATAAAGCTATGCAAAACATATACATTATCAGCTATGCAGATCATATATATTATCTATACACTCATGATACAATGGACTACATCGGTTACAAATTAGATGTGTGGACCGTATATATGAGTTATCCCTCCCCGCCCTTTTTTTTTTGGTGGTGGCCACATCATGTCTTTTTTTTTTTTTTTTTGTTTGTTTGTTTGAGAACCATGGAATCAGACCGTGGGGCCAAATGGCCTAAACGGCTATATTTTCAGGAAATGGGCAGATTTGGCCCCTTCTTTTTTTTTTTTTTTATTTAAAAACTAACCCCTCATAAGTACCGACCCCCACCCCTCCATCTCTCTTCATAATATCATTCCACACAATTCTCTTAGTAGGCGTTTGGCCATGAGTTTTGAAATCATGGTGGTTTCAAATCAGCGTTTGAACATGCATTTTTACGCATGATTTCAAACCATGATTTCAAACCCCAAATCATTCAAAAAGGCATGATTTGGGGTTTGAAACCGTAGTTTCAATTTTTTTAAATATAAAATGTAACCCATAAATTTATATTTTGTAAAAAAAGATTCATAAGTTGGTAGATATTTTTAACAATTACCCCCATCAATCATTTACCAATCTCATTAACTTCCACCAAATTTTATTTATGTCTACCAACCTTTTAATTTTGTAAAAAAAGACCCATAGTTTATTTTTATTTATTGAACTAAAATTTGATCAATTGATGTTGTATTTTTAGAAAGGTCTTCTAGTATTAATTTTGAGTCAGTTGTTATGAATTAGCGTATTAATTTTGTTATGAAATATGACTTGCTCATTTGGTAAGATTGTATAAGAATTGAGAATGTTTTGATAGTTTTTACAACTTGTGGGGTTTTTATGTCTATAAGAGAAATACTCCTTAAAATATCCAAATTGCATGTCCAAATATGGTTTCAAACCATGATTTCAAATCATGTCCAAACGGGGCCTTAGTCTCTATTTTCATCATCTTTTTTTCTTAAAGTGCTAGGCACAATTATTAGCTCTCTCAATTTTAGTTTTATTTTATTTATGGTTTGTTTGAAAAATTAAAAGTAGCAATGAGCAAGTGCGTAGAATTGTGGTAACTTCTTAGTCATTCAAGTACTAAACTTATTGTGGAAATTTGGTACACTCGTTCCATCTCTCTCTTCTTTAATATTTTATTATCGTACATTTAATTTTTATTATTTTTCTGTTTTGTTATTTTGAATTTTAAAGAGGGTTGCAAACTTATTCAGGGTAATAGTAGTACTAGCAGTGTTTTCAGAGGCGTTTTTGGGGCGAGCCTCGGGGCGGGGCTGACCGAAAACGCAATGGGGCGTAAATGAAAGGCGTAGATCCATAGGACGTACGCCCTAGAATTTGGGGCGTAAGTCGCGGGCGCAAAAGCGTAAGCCCCGGGCGTAAAGGCGTACGCCCCGGGTGTTAAATTTGATTTTTTTTTAAAAGTATTTTTGCTATAGATTATGATTTTTATTATTGGTATAATGATATTTATAATTTATATTATCATGTTTTCATGTTGTACTGATTTTTCCTATAATATATAAATAAAAAAAGAAGCTCACATAGAAAATAACACTGCCATAAAAAGTATTTTTTAGATGATTATGCCTGAGATTGATATGATAGAGATTTCATAACACTATGTTCCTGAAGGAACTTTATCCATTTGTTGTCATTGCTTTTGCACTTTTTGCCATTCTCCTTCTTTGGATATACAAATGAAGGTCAGTGCAGATATTAGTTGAGGTCGGAAAGGACTTATAGATCTTAAGATTGATGATGAAGTGAATGAAGATTTCATTTTAAAGATTATCTAGGCTATTATCGTTTTTTGTGTTGTTACCTTTGTCAAATAATAATTATAATAATTCTTTTTATATTATCGGTGATTATATTTGAATTTCTTTGCAGAATTTTTAATGAAAACTTTACTTTTGCTTGTTTTTTAGAATTAAAATTATAAAATTGAAGATACATGAGACATACGTCCCGTAGATCTATGGGACTTACGCCCCGTGTCTCAGGGCTTACGCCTCGCCCTGTGCTGTGTAAAATGCCTCGCCTCGCACCCCCACCTTTTAAAACACTGAGTACTAGTAATACTAATAGGGGTGGAGGTAGAAATTCAAGAGGTTCTTCTAGTACTTGTAATCAAAATGATTTTTTTACACTTGTTTATAAAAAGTCACCTGATAATATGAATTATGTATAAATGCTGGAAGATTGTGGCATAGAGGATGATGATGATGATTATGATGATGATGATGATGATGATGATGATGATGAAATTGAATTATGCAACAATGTTACACCACCTAAACCTACTAGTGGAGTTGGTCAGAGTCAATTAAGTAGGGGTAGTGTAGTGTTCGGGACATGCCACCTTTACCATATATATGCGAGAAATCATGAAAGAAGAAGTAGGGTTTGAAAGTTTTTACTGAAATTGAAAATACCAATAAGGTTAGATGTAATATTAGTGAACTGTCTTTTAAACGTGCCACCAGAGGTAGCAATGGGGGCACGAGCACACTTAGTAGACATTCGAAGGAAAAAAAACCTAGATGAATGTTGTGGTAGTTTAGAAGATGATCAAATAACCTTAAATCTAGGAACTAAAGGATACCATAAATATGTTAGAATGAAGGACCGAGAGGAGTTAGCAAAAATAATTGCTTTGAGTTGTCTACCTTTTTCATTTGTTTCATCGTCATATCTTATTACGTATATTCAAAGAGTTCATAATCCGTTATTTAAAGGTGTTCCTAGAAGTACTTGGAGAGTCGATATCTTTCGGCTTCAGGGACAATATATTTCTTTTACAATATATGTTTAACAACTTTGCTCGTATAGTTTGTCTTACTTCTGACATTGGTCATGTTGTTAATGGAAATATTTATTTGACAATTACATATCATTGGATAGATGATAATTTTATAATGCAAAAACGAACTATTGCTTTTAAATATGTTAAAGATCAAAGTCATCCACTACAATTGTTGAAGTTGTGGAAGATTACAATCTTGCTCAAAAAGTATGGTGTATGTCTTTTGATAATGTTTGTAACAATACTGTTGTTGTGCCACTTTTAAAAGTGCATTTGCACCCACCACTTGATGACATCTTTCATGTTAGGTGTGCATGTCATATTTATAATTTGATTGTTAAAAGTGACTTAAGTTGTTTAAACCTGATATTACTCGAGTTAGAAGAGTTGCTGGTGTTATTCAAGAAAAATAATAAAGCTTCTAGAACTAAAGATTTTTTTTTTTAAAAAAAAGTGTGGTAGATATATAGTTCCCCCAAGATACATGCTGGAAGAAGTTGTTACTAAGTGGAACTATATATATATATATATATATATATATATATATATATATATATATTCTTGAAATGCTGTTACAAATATAGAGACATATAACTGAAGTTGTTAATGCTCACTGTATCCAAGTCGTTTGTTAATACCTAAACTTTAGGTCACCATTGACGCAGTTATTAAATTTTTATGTAAATTTTATGTCGCTACTGTTGAGTTTTCTGGAGCTTACCCTACTATTGCTAATGCTTTAGTTCATATGCTGAAATTTCTTACCTACGTAGTAACTTGAAGAACGAAGACAGATATAGAGAGACAATTGAAAAATAAACTATTTTTATCCTATTCCTCTTGTTTATCTAATTGGTGCTATTTTAAATCCTTTTTATAAGATGAAATACTCATAATTATATTAGAAGCTTGTACGAACATATGGATATTGGACCAACTAAAACCTCGTGCGCCTTGACTTGTTTGAGTACCCTAAACACATTGCTACACCTGCTACACTTGACACAAATCTTCCTTGTAGTTCTACTTCTACATCTGCTTCATATGGTGACAATGAAGTTGTTGCTAATTTTTCTATCTAGTTTACTTTTCCTAGTTCCCAAACCACATAGTAGCAAGAACATTAACGCGCTTCAATTCTGCTTGCAGAAGGCGACCGTGCAAAATAAGGACTTTGATCCATTGAAATGATGGAAGGACAATGCAAAATAGTTTTCCGTTCTTTCAGCAATGGCTCGAGATGTGCTAAATGTGTCAATGTCAACCGTTGTATCAGAGCACATTTAACCAAGCAAGGTAGCAGCTAGGAGATACCCGCCACTCAATGGGTAGCAAAGCTTTGAAAGTTGGGAATATGACACAAATGGCCATCCGGGTGAAACTATTGACACCCGGTGGCCAAAGAATCTTAAAAGCCATTTCCTAGCTATTTTTCAACTAATTCTAACATATGTATATATGTTATTTTTAAAAAAAAAACAGTAAAATTGGTGTCCAATCATGAAATTAGTTCAGGCTACTATATTCCCATAAGAAACAAAATTAAAAAGCCAAATTTGGATAACAGTGCCAACAATAAAGACATCCAGAAAAACCTATTACTCTAGATTAGACTATTCTTCCTTAGCAGATTCCCCCACCGTGCTTGTTGTGCTTCGTTGCGTACCTCCAGTTCCTCAAGAATTTTCGATCCATCCCTTTGGTGGAGCTGTGACGGTGGGACTTGAGTTTCTTGATCCCATTTTTATGGGCTTTGTATGACTGATTGTGAGCATGTGGTTCTTCGACTTAGCCATTTTTTATCTTTGATCTAAAAAACAACCGGTGACGGCATTAGGGTTTGAAGTAGTAACTATGTAACACCCCGTACTTTCAGGCTAAAGTTTGACTCGTAAGATGAAGGTATAATGGAACCAATATGAGGTGTGCATAAAGGGTTTTGAAACCTAATCAAGGCATAAGAAGAGTCTTAGGACAAAGTAAAGTCGGAAGCTACTCTACGGAGCCTGTTTTCCAATAAGTTTGCACAAGGTCTCACTTCAAGCGAGTATTCGGAAAAACATATAAGGCATTTGGGAAAACTTCCTCCGTGAAAGTTATAGATCTTTGAAATATATTTCCATCCATATATGGTGGAGCCTAAATGGACATCTGTACCAAATATTATGTATGTTTTACTAAACAGTTTTCTGCCGACTTACGACAGAATTTACAGGCTGTGAATACGGGCTGTAAAAACTTTTACGTGTCGTAAATTCTGCCTAAAAATCACACACACTGTTACCAATTCACGGTAGGATTTGCGAGCCGTAAATCTGATTACGGGCCATAAAATGGGCTTTAAGTGGGTGTAAAATAGGCCCGACAGCAACTTTAAAACTTCGTTTATTTTAGCTTTTTCACTTCATTCTTCACATCCTCAAGCCCTAGAACGACCATTCTTTCTTCTCCTTATCCTCATACATCAAGGTAAGCCTCTCATATGTATTCCTAAGTGAATTTTAATAATTATACATGAATTCTAAGCGACATCTTATATAATCAACCTAGGGGTTTCAAGAAAACCCTTCTCCAAGGTTCAAATGAAGGTTTTTGAGATTCTTCAATGTTTGATTCTTCTTCAGGTGTTTTGGAGCGATTAAGACATGTAGAGCTTCTATACACATGTTGGAACATCGCTGTTCTTCCCCACACCACGTTAACTCATGAAAAACCCTATTTCTCCTCAGAGTTAGAGAATCATGCCTCAATTCATGAAATACCTCATACACAAGTTAATTATTTATATATGTATTCTCATGCTCAATCATGTTTCAAATAATTTTATTCATGTATATCATTACGATTGTCATGAACCTGTCTGTAATCTATGTATGCTCGTGTTATCTCTTCCATGAGCTCTGAGATATCAGTTATGAACTCATATTGTTCCATTCTATGGATTCTTACATGTTTTCATGTCTCATAAAGTAAATACATATATTGCTACGGATTTTCATTTAAAACTATATTATTTGTACATGTTATAAACTACATTATAAACTAGCTTTTGAAAACCATGGGCTCAGAAGCCACCTAATATTAATGTTTATGCTTTGGGAGTAGTACAGGTTACCGAGAAGGCTCAGACAGCTTGAAACTACGTATGCCAATGTAGGGTAAGGATTGTTGTGCCCAGTTAGGAAGATACCTTCAGACTATTGATTAGAGCATTTCATGTCATGTTCATGTCTCATATCCCGGCAAGTATGGGATTTCTCTGCTTGTCGGTCCAGGTACCAGACTTCACGTGCTCACGTGGTAATTTCATGTTGTCAGTTATACTAAGGCTCTCCCACTTAAAGTGATTTACTCACATTACAACTTTATCATGCTAGATCATGATCATGTCCATGTTTCAGTTTAAGCTTAAAATTATAGTTTTAGTTACATTTTCGGTTTCGTATTACTTCATGTATCCATGTTATTGATTTGGGTTCTCATTCCCCAAGCACCCCAGTTACTATTCTTTCATTCAATTGCTTTGCATACAAGTACAATTCTCGTGTACGTACGTCCCTATTGCGCTGGTTCTGCATTTCACGATGCATGTACTGATTTATAGGATGACGGATTCTGCTCATTAAGACTTCATCGTATCATCTATTTGGTGAGCCCCACTTCCTTCGGGGTGTTGTCTTTATTTTCAGTAGTCATGTCAAGTTAGATAGTCAGGTATGCTAGGGGCCTTGTCCCAGCAACAGTTCATTATTACAGACTCATGTCAGAGGTTTCATAGACTAGTTCAGTTATGTCATGTCGGATAGTCAATTGTGTTTAGCCCTGTTGGCTACATTATCATGTTTTTAGATTATTTCCGCACTTATGACTTAAACCAATATTTTCAGTATTATTATGATATCACATGTTTTACTTGAACTATTCATTTTTAAATTATATTTTGCATCAGTTCATGTCCCATGCCGATTCAGCCAGCCATATGATTCACTCGGTCACATGCAGTCAGGCATCGAGGGTCATGTTACGTCTAGGCCTAGGTTTGGGGCATGACAAACTAATTCCAGCATATGTATATAAATTGTACTCCATCTGTCTCAAAAAGATTATCTTCGTCCTTTCCTTTTTAGTCTGTCCCAAAAAGATTGGCACCTTTCTATATTTAAACACAATTTAACTTTATGAGATGATTTACAACCACACAAATATCTAAGGCTTGTTTTGGACCACCTATTTAAAAGTCTTCCTTTATTTCTGAAACTCTGTGCCAAGTCAAACTAAGATAATCTTTTTGGGACAGAGGGAGTATCATTTTTGTATATGTATCACTACTGTATATGTATAGAAATTGTATCATATATAAAGAAACTGTATCATTGTTGTATTGAATATGTATCCCTACAGTATATGTATAGAAAATGAATAGAAAATGTATTATATGTATGGAAAATGTATCATTGTTATATTGAATATGTATCCCTACAGTATATGTATAGAAAATATATCATACGTATAGAAAATGTATCATACACATGGAAAAGGTATCATACGTATAGAAAATGTATCATACGTATGGAAAATGTATCATATGTACAAAAAATGTATCATTATTGTATATATCCTCACAATATATGTATAAAAAATGTATCATTCTTGTATCATTTGTGTAAAATAAATGTATAATCAACGTATAATCAGTGTATAATGTATACACACTAATGACACATATTATATAGTTATTATACACTATTAACACACATGCCGCAAGGATTGTCGGAAAAAAAATTGTAGACCGCCGAAAAAGTTTAGCTGGCCAAATCTGTACGAATGACCATAGATCTAATGATTTCACAGTGTTTAGATGAACTCCGGCGAAAGCACATTCTCCGACAAACCAGCAAAACCCAGGCGACACAGATCTGGTCGGAAGAGTTCGAAGAACCTGCCCTCCGGCGATTAATGTGTGTGCACCGCCGTTTACATGAAACTCTAGTTATTTAAGTTGGCAATGAAAATTAGAAAGAAATTCAAGACAACTTATAAAAATTAAAGAAAAGAAAGAGAAGAAGAGGCGGAGGGCGGCGGTGGCGAAAACCAAATCCTGTGGAAGAAGAGGCGGAGGGGCAGCGACAAAAAATAGATCTAGTGGAAGAAGAGGCGGAGGGTTCTGCTTTGGGTTGGTACTTGCTAGATTTGGCATTAATTTGGTCCTCAGGTCTAATTCAGGTATTTATTCTCACGCGGTGTCTTTTTCCCTTGAAAGTTCTAATATGTTTCAGAGATAAATTAGATTGGAGTGAAAAAATCAAGGATGTGTAGATGAGCCGAAGGACGAAGTGATTGGAGAAATATTGACAAATGGAGGTCCAAATCAGCGTCCAATAGAACCAACACCTCATGTTGACGTAGAAGAACTTACAAAGATGGTGAATAAAATGTGAAGTATTGAAGAATATACTCTTTTTCACTTTAAGTCTTTAATTTAGATTTGCAAAGTAGCTACTTGGAGGCCTAGTTGAAACAGAACATTTTCTAGAAGGTGTTTGTTTAGATTAAGTGTTCTTCTTGTATTTGTATCATTGTGTGTTTAATTTGAAATTTCTATTAAATAAAGTTAAAGGTTTAATTCAGCCTTGAATTTTATTAAGAATTGTCTTACTTTATTAGTTTATAGGTCATATTTCATACTTGGTTACTTAGTTGGTAGTTAAAAATTTATACCTAATAAAATATGTTGCTAGAAGTCTTTATAAACTCAGTTATTGTTAGGACTTCGAGTTTTCAATTTATAAGTTACAACTAAATTAGAACAATTTATATTTTATAACTTCCAACTTACACGTTTCATAATATTCAACTTTAAAAAAAAAAAAACAAATTTTAATTTAATTTTAAAAAATATTTTTTAATAAAACCCGGCCCTGCATGGCCCCTTAACAGGTTAGTCAGTATGCCATTGCATTTCTTAGGTCTTTAAATAAAGACATTATTTCCTGAACTAATTCAAAATTTCTTTTAGTTTAAATTTCGTGGCATGTAATTTCTATTCGCTGGACATCTAGGACTGGGGAGTTTCATTTTTTGCTGGAAATAAAGTGATTAATACTCATGCCAGGTACTTTCTTAATCCATTATTCAATTTCTTACAACTCAAATAGGTTTACTTGTTATTTGTGTGTTTCTTCTAGTGGCAGTTGTCAATTACTAATATAGTGTATAATGTGTTTGTGAAAATTCCCAAGGGAAATGAGGGTTTGACCCATTAGAGTAGTTGAGAAGAGCCTATAAGTTCAGTCTTATTATATTCACTTATAGTAAACATTGAAAGATCCATGTAGTTGGAGCTTATATGTGGTAAAAAAAAATTGAAATCCACCATAAAAGAACAAGCTTTGAAGCTTTGGAATTGGTATTGAAAAGAAAAAAAATGAAATGATTGGGTTTCAATTTTTAGTGGGTCGGTGTGTCATTGGTCAGCGGGCGAGTTAAATGAGTTTAAATAGGTGAGTAGATTTAATTGAAAGAAAAAAGTCATGTAGGCGCTACATAGGAAAATATGTGGCGTAGTTGGAATTTCGAGAGTCAACTAAGTTTTTCTTTGACCGAAATTTTTTTGTGTTTTTTTAATATTTTAAGCTGTTAATTATTTGACTTATAATACTTTTCACGTAGTTTTTAAATATATATATATTTTATTTCAAAAAACTTAAAGCTTCTACGTCCGAATTCACGGTCAAAATTTAGAAGTTTGAATCTTGAAGGGTGTGTTCGGTATGGAGGAAAATATTTTCCTGGAAAATGTGTTCTTGGAAAATAAGTAAATTTCTATTTATTTTCTCATGTTCGATTGGATAGTGGGAAATATTCTACTTATTTTCTCATATTCGGTTGGGTAGTGAAAAATAAGTGAATTTCTTGCTTATTTTCTCATGTTCGGTTCGTTGGGAGAAAATATTTTTAGGAAAATACCCATCCAAGCCCGACCAACCCCCCGCCACCCACCACCCCACCCCAAGCACCCACGCAACTACCACCCTCAAACGCATTTCATCTTCACCCAACCCTACCCCACACCACCACCCACCCCCTCCCAAATTGTCTATTTCATATATTTTATTTTACTGTTATAAAAAATGAGAAATCCCCCCCCCCAAAACTACAACCCGACCCACCACCCACCCCACACCAAATTTAACCATGCAAAGTTTTCATTTTTATAAAAAATATTATAAAGGTAAAACTAAATATGAAGTAAAAATATTGGGAGGGGTAGGGGGTGTAGAAAATAAAAAAAGATAACTTTTCAAAACTTTTAATTTTTTTTTGGGAGGGGGTGGTTGGGTGTTGGGGCGGGGTAGGGTTTCGTAGAAAACCAAAAAATCAAAAAAAATTCAAAACTTTTTAAAAATTTTGGAGGGGGTTGGGGGGGGGGGGTGTGAAAAGAAAAATTAAAAACTTTTTATTAAGAAAAAATATTTTGGAGAGGTTTTTTTTTTTGGGTGGTGTGAAAAAACTAAAATTAAAAAAAATAATAAAAAAAAAAACTCTCTTTTCAGAAAAAATATAATTTTTTTTGGAGTGGGTAGGGGGTGGTGCGTGGGGTTGTGGGAGTGGACTTGTTTGGAAGTCATTTTTTCCATTTGTGAGAAACTTGTTTTCACAAATAAAACATTTTACAAAAATTTTGAGCAAACGAACATGAGAAATGTTTTCTTCCATACCGAACACACCCGAAATTTCAACTGCGCCATGTAAATTGTGACAGAGAGGAAGTAATAATTGCGAAGTAAAAGAAGGTTGCTTGCTATCTCCACTTGTATAGAACAATATGTTTCAAAATAGTGGCTTAGATTCATCTCCGTTCTTCATTTCAATAAGCAAGGGTGGCCTTTGGGTAAAGCTGCTGAAGCTTGGGCTTTAGGCCCCCAACTTTTGAAGGCCTCATTTTATATCACAATAATTATAGTATAAGCTTTTGTTTTTTTTTTTTAAAAAGTATTACATATTTTTACTAACAAAGGAATATATCTTTTATACTTTGATTTGACATAAAGAGGGCCTCAAATAAAGATTGTAAACGTGTAAACAAAGAATTTATGGAATGGAAGTAAAAAGTAATCATTAGTTTTTCTTTTTACCTTTTCAGTGAAAGCAATCAAGACTTTTCATTTCCTTTTTTGGGCTATGCAAAACTCACTCAATATCCTAAACATATGTGAAGACTTCCTCTCTTTTTATAGTTTCTTGGTTCCTTCAAGCTTCAAAAAATGTCTCTTTAGCAACATTATTCTTGAAACAAGCAAGAGAAAAGTGTGTGCAACAAAAGAAATTATTGATCTACTTTTTTTGGATATCAAGTATTATTGAAAGTTTATGAAGCAACAAGTTCTTATTTTGAGATGAAAGTTATTTGAATCACGTTTTGTTTCATCATTTTTATAGTATTATTTTTTCAATTAAAGTTTATTGTGCTTGAGATTTCTAGTACATAGGCATATATTGTTCTTTTATTATTATTAAAGTTTAAATATGTCAATTAGAAAATATGAATCGGGCTATTCGAAACTTAAAAGAAGAAGGAAAAATGAAGCTTTGATACAATCTCAAAAAGGAGTTCTAATTGAAATAATTGCAGAATTTGATCCAGTCATGCACGGACATATCCGACAAATTAAACATGATAAAGTTCATGATCATTACCTTGGATGTTCTTTAAAATATAATAGTCACTCTGATATTGATGGTTTAGACTTATTTTCAGAATTAAAAGTGTTAAGGGAGATAATACAAGTAGATGATATTACTTTAATTGATATACTCAATCAGATAAAAATACTTGTTTTTTTTTTTTCAGATGCCTATAGAATAATGTTAACAGTTCCTATAAGCTGCCTCAGGGGAAAGAAGTTTTTCAAAACTAAAATTGATAAAATCTTACTTAAGATCATATCTCAAGAGAGATTGAATGGATTAGGCATATCACTCATTGGAAAAGAAATATTAGAAGAAATTGATTATAAGACGATTATTCATAGCTTTGCATCTCAAAAAACTAGAAAAATAAATTTTAAATAAAAACTATATATTATATAACTTTATCTTTAAATAAAAATATTAAGGCCTCTCATTCAAGTTTGACTTTATGCCAACAATAGTGTTGACCGCCGACTGGGGAGTTTCATTTTTGGCTGGAAAAAAATGATTAATATTCACGCCACGTACTTTCTCAATCGGTGTCTCGGATCGGTCAATAGTCGGGTTAAAAGAGTTTAAATAAGTGAGTAGATTTAGTTGAAAGAAAAAAAGTCATGTAGGCGTCACATAGGAAAATAAAGGTGGGAAATGAGATTTGACGGAGTGGGATAAATATGATTTTTTTTTTTTAGAGTATAAGGGCAAATACGGCCCTAAAGTTGTATGGCAAGAGAAAATATATTAAAAAAGTATAACGAAAGGCAAATATAGCTTATTTGTAAGAATACAACAGCAAATCTGACCCTTTTCCGTTTTTTCTAAAAAGAGCGATTTGGGATTTCTTGTTACTACGATAAAGAAGTATTTCATGTTCGTTTAATTTATTACGTGGAAGGTTACCTGTCCAAACAACAAAATAACAATTATGCATAAGATTATTTTGATATTCTGAGAATTTTCACGAAAGCCATATTTTCTAAGAATCAAGTATCTATGCTTTCGGAAAGCTCGCATAAGGAGACAAATAGGATGAAACAATATAATATCGCTCCACTTTAAGACCTAGTTTCAGCTAGTGCTTCGAAAGTATGCAGGAAGAAATTACAAAATTGTATCATATATAAATGTCTGATTAAGATGATCTCACATCATTGCTATCGTCCTTCTTCTGCTGTAATTGTCACTTGATTGTTAGAGACTTTGGACGGAGCAGACGATGTGCCAGACGTGTGTGTTCTTATTACAAAAGCTGGTCGTTTAGGTCTTGGAAGACTCATACCTTCCCCGACCAACATTACAATGACATCTGACATGTTAGGACGAGCATTTGAATCTTCTTCGACACACAAGAGTGCGACATTGATACACTTTATCACTTCGCTTCTATTGCATGATTCAAGTAATGACTTCTCTGTTAATTGTATTGCCATTTCTTCCATCCACAATCGCCATGCCTGTGATAACTTTCAATTAGATATCAAGACTAGCCACAAGGATCAATAGGATGTACGGTTGAGTTTCTGCACTTACATAACCTAACAAGTTTAACACTTCTTCTGATTGGTAAAATCCTGTGTTCTTTCTTCCACTGATTATCTCAAGTACGACTACTCCGAAACTGAATACATCTGACTTGATGGAAAACAGTCCATCTGATGCATATTCAGGGGACATATAACCACTAGATCACACCATGTGGAAAAAGTGTTAGGTATACTAAGTATTTTTACAAATACAAAAAACAAAAAACAAAACACCCATTATAATTAGGATCATTTGCAAGAAAAAAATGATAGGAAGGGATGTTATACTTACTAGGTCCCCACTACTCTGTTTGTATTTGCTTCTGTTCTTTTTCCTTCAACAATCCTTGCCAAGCCAAAGTCTGAAATCTTGGGATTCATCTCCTCATCTAATAAAATGTTACCAGTTTTTAAATCTCTGTGAATGATCCGCAATCGTGAATTGTGGTGAAGATAAGCAAGACCTCGCGCAATTCCCAATATGATGTCATATCGCTTCTTCCAATCCAATAATTTGCAAAGTTTTCGATCTTGCATAATTATCATGACAACAAGTAGATGACATCAATTAACAAGATTAAATCTTGTAAACAGTATAGGATCTTGAGAATAAATCTTACCAAATATGAATGCATCTAAACTCTTATTTGGCATATATTCATATAGTAAAATTTGTTCCTTTGCTTTGATGCAATAGCCCAGAAGCCTGACCAGATTTCTGTGTTGAAGTTTTGCAATTAGAGTCACTTCGTTCTTAAATTCATCTATGCCTTGTCCTGAATGACTAGATAACCTTTTCACTGCAATTTCTTTTTTGCCTGGAAAGATACCCTGCGACAAGTTTTTCATCTCATTATTATAGGTGAATGCGGATGTACCAGTCCGCAAAGGTGTAAGGAGGAAATTTTAACCTTGTAAACAGGACCAAATCCTCCTTGTCCGAGCTTATTTGCATTTGAGAAGTTGTCTGTAGCTGCCAAAATGGTCTCCAAGTGAAAGTATGGAACATCAATGACGTCATCACTGTTTTCATTCATCAATACTTTTGCTTCTCCTTCAACTTTGTGCCAGTGAAATATTTGTGCCCCTTCAGTACCTTTTCTCCTATCTGAAATAGACTGCGTGGAAAAAGAAGAAGAAAAAAAATACCTCATTACCTTAATTGGATTAAGAATGACCTTTGGAATTAAGTCCTAAAAGAAAAATATCTTCCAGAGTGAAAGAAAAGATTAATTCAGCAAATACCTGCTTTATTTGTCATTCTTCTTCCATAGTAAATGTAGCTAAAGCAGCCTATGAGTAGAAACATCAAAGCTGTTATGGATGAAAGGATAGCCTTTATCTTCATCGATTTCTTAGCTTTAGTTTGAGCTGAAAGTAGAGAGCCAAAAACAAGTCAGATATATATAACATCTATCTTGAAGGACTTGATGCAAATCTTCGGTGGACCTCGGAACCAGTTGTTAATTTTTACTCTGCTCAACTAACTCCTCACATAGGAAAAGCAAAAGGAGAATTATTGCTGTTAAGTGCTAACGTTAATAAGGAATTCTGTCCACAACATAGTGCTTTTTACCATTATGAAATAAAGAATCAAGCTAAGTTATACTATGCTATTCTAACCTTCTGGTGAGCCACGTCTGACAAAGATAGTCCGTCCCGTTTCATTTATGCTGAGTTGTCGCAGATTGTACAGATCCCCTATCCAAATTGAACAGGTACCGGAACCTTCATAAGTATAAGCAGTGCAAGAGCAATTGTTGAAACAAGTAGATCTACACTGCGAGGCTTCCCTAACTGTGATATTAGTATCTTGAGAAGCTGGTAATGTCATAATTGAATTCATCCAGAAACTATCCTTGTCTTTAGTAGTTGCATTACACTTCACCTTTTGGTCTCTTACACAGCCACCAGTGTAATCATTAGAATTCCATTCTCTATCTGAACTTGGCCTGAAACCGCTCAAACAATTGCAGGATGCATTAGCATTATCGCATACTCCAGATGCCCCACATTTAGCATAAACCTCACAATGGTCACTTGGTTGGGCCCAGAATAGATTCCAATCAATGTAACCACTCAACCATGCTAGTTGCATAATTTGCCCCGAGACATTCATGATCAATCTTGATATGATTGTGCTATTAGTATTATAACGGGAATATGTAAAATATGACTCGTTCTCATTATCGGTATAGCTGTAATCGTATATGTAGTTTAACCTCATCTCAGGGATTGAGCTGAACGTTTGGCCATTCCATGGACCACTTGCCCAATACTGTGTAGTCCTATTCCATTTTATAACAAATTGATTATGTTTTGGGTCTAGTTCCAGGGAAAACAATCCTGGTGCTGGATCGCTCAAATTCTTCCATGAAATTAGAACCTGTTTTCTTTGTGTACGTTTGTCATATCCAAGCTTAGCACCAGGCAAAAATGTATCTGTTGGGTAGTCAAAACTTTGCCAAAGTAGTAAGGATTTTGATGTATTTGATAAATCACTCAAAATCAAATTTCCATCATCATGAAGAACTGCTATGACTGAATTATCTGGAGTTGTACTCTTAGCAATATGTGTTGACCAAACTAAGCCTTGAAATCTATCGAGAAGCACCAAGTTGCCTCGCATAATTGTCAAGTTAGCAGCACCATAATGAAGTGGTTTCTCCCTATTTGCTACCCAAACTACAGTTTGCAATGCAATATTCTTGTACCATATGCCTATGTAATATTTGGAAGAGTTACCTGGACTGAAGAAACCAAGCTCAAAATTCCCACCTGAAGAGATAATTGTTTGGCCAAATGAAAGAGATTTATTCACAGAAATGGTGTCCCCTCCGAGACAGAGATCACTGTTGAGAGTGAAGCATAAAAAGAGCACAAAAAGTACTAGGAACGAATGATTATTCTTTATTTCCATGGCTACACAATCTGTTAGTAGAACAGATGATGGCTGAAAGGATTAGAAAAAATTAGGAGAGTACTTGTGAAAGTCTTGACGGAAGGAAACTTTGGAGTCCAACAAGTTGATTGTCTCAAAATATCTTGTAATGTATCATATGGACGCAGTTCATTCTATTCTGACTGGTTGTATAGTAAGCATACAAAAAGCATTACAGTAACTTCCTTTATTGCAAGAAGATAGTTACACATTTCATTATTTTTAAATCAAGGTTTTCAATTGTTGAGTAACATTTTTATCGGATTATGGTTTTGACAAACAGATTCAAAAATACTACTCTAGAAAACTAGCTCGGAAGACGAACCCACGTATGTGACAAAGTACGGGATGACTTGTGGAGAGGGGTGATTGGCTAGATTGGATATAGTTGATGTTCCACGAAATCTATTTCAGTAGAGTGTAAGGTCAGTTTTTGGACTATTTATTATTCACTCTATCAATATGTGTAATGCACTTTCCTTTTTAGTCTATCCCAAATACTTTCTAGATAACCCAACTCAGAAGGATGGTTTTTGCATGGTTTACTGCTCCTATCAATTTATTTGATGCATTTTTCTTTTAAGTCTAACCCAAAAAGAATAATATATTTCTTTAATTAGTGAATAGCAATTTAACTCTAAACTTTTTATTTTACTCTTAATGAGATGATTTATTGCCACTCAATATCTATAAATTATTTTAGATCACAAGTTTCAAAAAACCTTCTTTTGTTTTTAAACTTCATACTCAATCAAAGTGCATCATATATAAGCCTGGCAACCAGTTCAAACCGGACCAGACCGGTAACCGGTTAGTAAACCGGCCGGTTTCCGGTCTAAAAACTAGAACCGGCCACCGGTTTCAAACTGGAAACCGGAACCGGACCTGTCCAAAACGTTAGAAAACCCCTTTTATTTTTGTTTTTTGTATAGTTTATATATATTATAGTATTTATTAGTATATTGTAGGTATATTTATATATGTTATATAAGTTTATAAGTAAAGTTTAAAAGAAAAAAAAAGAATTTTTTTTTATATATTTACTGACTAACAACATATACGTATATGTTTAAGTTATATGTATTATAACTTAAGTTATTTATAGCTTAAGTTTTTTCTAAGTTTATAAATTTCTATTTTATAAATTAAGTATATTTATATTATAAGTATATTCTTAGTATATTTTAGTTATTTTTCAAGTATATAACTTTCTAGTTTTTAATTTAAGTAGATGTATATTATAAGTATATTCTTAGTATATTTTAGGTATATTCCTAACTTAATATAAGTAAAAATATGAACACAAGTAAATAGAAGAAAGCTCAATGAGCCATATATTTTATTCATTCATGGATAACATTTATTTGCAAGTTGTATTTTTTTTTAACTTGCAAATAATACATGAGTTGCAAAGAAATAGTAGAATAATAAAATCAAAAAGTGTCAATCATTTGACTAATATCCGCCATATCATATTCGGTCATGGAGATATCTTCAAAGTCTTCCATTTGGTCCACTCCACTTGCTATGAAATCTTCAATCTCTTCCTCTTCGCCTTCCACCGCTTCTAAGTTTTGGTTGCATCGCTCGGATCTAATCCAATCGCGAATGCACACTAGTACTTGCAAGCTAAATCCGGATAATAAGTGTCTATGGTCTCCAATTTGTTGTCTTCCTTGGCTAAATGCACTCTCCGAAGCCACGTTTGATATTTGAACCGTAAGGATATCTCGAGCCATCTTGAAAGTATCGGATGACTTGTCTTGTATCTCTTCCACCATGCACTACAAGAAAGTATAGATATCGCAATAAAAAAAATAAAAATATTTGGCAACAACTTAGTTTTATTATTTGCAAATGATTTTTTTGTTGCCAAAGAATTTAATTTTGTTGTCATAGTATTGATTATTGTTGCAAAAAGTACCTTTGGCAACAAAAAACAAGTTGTTGCACGTTGTTGCAATAACAGCCGTTGGGAAAAGTTCATGCAACAAAAAATTTTTTTTGGTTGCCAAAAGTACTTTTTACAACAATAATCAATCTATGGCAACAAAAAAAAAAAATTGTTGCCGCATATATTTTTTCTTGTAGTGATGCTAAGACGTCCAAATCATCTAGTTCCTTGATATCCACATTTTGTTGCATCAAATAAAGGTGATATTCATCAAAGTTTGCATTATAAGGAGTTGGATGTGAATGTAAAACTTTTAAATGCGATAAATCCGACAAGCCTTTTTTGCTACTTTGAGAAGTAGTAGGGCGTGGAGCAACGGATGTAGCATTTTCTTCCAAATTAGAATAATGACTAAAAAAATTTCTAAACCCGGCATCAATAGCGAGCACGACTTCAGTTAAAGATGATTCAACTTCCTCTTCAACTTCTAAAAAGGTATAAATTTGATTAACCAATGGTCTAGTATATGACATTTTTAAACAAGGATTTAAAAGAGAACACAATATAAATAAAGTTGGGAAGGGAAAAAAATACTTCTTATTTTGTTGTCATATTAAAAATAGCCGCTTGATAACCGAATTTATTTTTATACTCTTGTAAAACTCTAGCTATTTCCGCTAAGTAGGCTAAAATTTCGGTTATCGTGGGATAGAATTGTCTAGAAAAAGCAAGAGTTGCATTATAAAAAATTTGTAAGAGTTCAACACATTCCTTAACATCTTCCCAATCGGTAATATTTAACCAATCATCACTATTCGTTTTAAAATGGTTGTGAACTTGTTGTATGGGAATCCTATAATCATATGTTTGTTTAAACATAATATAAGTGTAGTTCCACCTAGTGTCAACTTCTACTTGAATTTTTCCTAGGTCTAAGACCATTTTCCACACAAGAATTCTTAAAATCTCTCAGTTTTGCCCTAGTAGCATTACAGAAAAGAAATGCAACCACATTTCTAACTTTTTTTGAATAGAATCTTCAAAACACTCAAGACCATCTTTAACAATCACTTCTAGGAATACCCTCAAATAACAGATTATAACAACGTTGAATATAAGTAACAAACCCCAAACCCGAAGGAAAGGAAAATGGTAAAGCATCAAAAGCAACCATTTTAGCTATTTCTACACTCTCTTTTTTCTTGTCATACTTAAATTTTTTACCTGTTCGTGGGTCTATTGTCATTTGAATACCCCCAGATTTGAACCCGTTTGCTCTCCCCAATCATCCTTATGTTTACCTTTCATATGATTTGTTAGTGTACCCGTTCCACCATCTTTACTAGTTTGTTGCTTAAAAACAAATTCTTGTCTACATATATTGCATGTAGCTATTTGTCTTTCTTTATTCTTAGTCATAAATCTCCAGATTTTAGCGGTTGGCTTACGAGTTCTTGGCGGTTTATCTTGTGTATGTGATTGTGCAGGACATGTATCTCCTATGGGATTTTCGAGGGCTTGTGTTTCATCATCATCATCAATTTCATTAAAAGTGTCGGTATAATGTTGTTGCATTGCCTCATGATCTAAAAGTGGATTATTTCCACCAACATCAATACCTAAATTAGGTGTTTCGTTCACAAATGTTTCCTCATTAAACCCACCCCTAACAATACCACTACTACCGGTACCACGTCTAAATCTCTTCGCCATTATTAAATAGAATTAATTTAAATCACACTCAAATAAATCATAAGAAAATAAATTGCAACAAATTAAATTGCGTAAATTAAATAGCGAAAAATAAAGATAGAGTTGGAACGAAGGTACCAAATTGCCGGACTAATTTTCAACAAAGTGAAGGCGGCTAGAATTGCAAATCCACCAAAGCTACTTCGGATTGTTGCAAAATCACCAACTCCAACAACAATATTATAATTGCAAAATTAATAATTGAAACTAGAATAAAACTTTATAATATTTAATTGAGAGATTTAAAGTGGTTAATTGTTGCAAAGTAGCTATAATTGAGAGAAAGAGAAGAGTGAATTGGCGTGGATTAAAATTGGAAATGAAGAGGGATTTATATAGAGGTGGGGGATGGATTAAAGTGTAAAAAAAAAAAATTGGGGGGGTGGGGGGGGGGGGGGGGGCAGGGGAGAGGGGGACTAAAAGGGGCATTTGGAGCTGTTGGCAACGGCCATTTTTGCAAAATAGACCGTTGCCCAACGGTCCAGCCCACACAGTTAACGACTATATTTAAAAAAAAAAAAATGATTGGTTTAACCGGTCCGGTTCTGGTCCCAAAAAATCAAAATCGGACCGGTAGGTTTTAAACGGTTAACCAGAACCGGTAAACTGGTTCCACCGGTTACCCGTTTGAATCGGTAAAACCGGACCGGTTGCCAGGCTTAATCATATATACTGGGAGGGAGATAGTAATTTTAATCACCATTTGTAGCGTAAATTGAGAATTCACTTTTTAAGATGAAAATAAAATTTGGACAAAAATACCCTTAGCTAAATTATGGAGTTTTGTTTCAAATGTGCAGTTTTAACTCAAGGAAAAATTCATGGAGTTTGAACAAGTACCGGTTCAAATTGCAAGAAAAAGAGTTTGAACCTTTATCGGTTCAATTTTATATAGGCACCCGGCATGAAATTACTCCATTATTTTCTGAGGTACCACCACCTATGAAATTCCCCCATTATAGTTTTCTTTGTATAATTTAAATTGGATTATTTTATCTGGTACTGGTAACACCCATGAAATTACCCTATTGTGATTTTCTTTGTATATTTGAGAATATATAATCAATTTTAGACGCCATCCTTCTTGAGTTCAAAATGATACAAGTGAAACTCCAAGAATTTTCAAAATGGTGCAAGTGAAACTCAAAGTGATCTTTAGAATGATGCAAGTGGATCTTGAGAAAAAACTCCATGATATTATCTTAGAGTTCAAGAAGGAGACAGTTAGAGCTCCATGAAACTTTCTTGGAGTTTAAATTGCACATTTTAAACTCTAGGAATTATTTAGCTTCCAGCACAACTAGTTTCACATATAAAAGTTTTGAACTCTAGCACTCTATGCTAGAGCAGTGTTTTAGTTAGGAACATTATTGTACAAATTTTATTTCCGCATTAAAAAGCAGCTAAATGTTGAATAGCTTTGAAGCAGTGGTTAAATGTCAATAATTAACAGTCTGAAATGTGACTATTTGCTCATTTCGTCCAAGTACGAACTAGCCAGCCAATAATTTTCGAATACTAGATGATCATAAAGGTCAAGGGTTTGAGCTATGATAGCAATCACCATTGCTTGCATTAAGATAGGCCGCCTACATAAAACCTTTTGTGGTGCGGCTTATCCTGCTAACGCTGGATATTTTGTGTACCGGACTGCCCTTGGTTTATTTTACCAGATGATCATAAACAAAACCAATTACACAGATGGTCAAGACTCAAGAGGATGATGTTGATTCTTCAGAAACGACATGTTGATTGTTAAGAAATACGTGAACCAATACTCAACAAAAAGTGACTAAAGGTTACGACGATATTGCAATTTGAATTCTGTGGTGAATCGTTTTTAGAGAAAATATAGGATATAAAATGTTACTAAAAAGTTGATGAACTTCTTTGAAAAAACTAGTGGAATAAACCAGAATAAGAACTTACCTCGAGAAAATCTCGTTCTTAATTAGATAGAAATAGGATTATCTTATTATTACACACTGCAATATTAGAATAACACCCTGCATAGAAATCACATAAAAAGCATGGTAGCATGCAGTATCCAAAGTAGTATAACAGAGCAAACACTAGTGAATATATGCAAGAAAATATTTGAAACCAGTGGCCATGCCACTTATATTTTGATCACAATACAAGACTTCTTGTTTGCTGATAATTAGCGGAATTATTCAAGCTACCATTACTGAACAGTTTAAGATAAAACTACTAAGTCGATTTCGACCACTGTCGAGAGGTTTCCACTGCAACTCAGTTGCATCAGGATCGGGACAGCAAGTATATATAGCCATGGAATTGCCCGAATAAGACGTTGATGACGAAGCAGCTCCGATTACAAGAAGTTCATTTCCCAGTGACTTGAAAGCAATGCCCCATCCCCTGTTAAAATCAGCTTTCACTGGTACTTGCCCTAACATTCTCCAAGTGTTGCTTCTTTTCAAGTAAACCTTCAGCTGATTCGAAGAAGCCTCGAGCGAGTACAGCTCGTTGTTCACGACAGCTATGAGTGGCGGTGAGTGTCCCTCTGGTTCCGGATCGTCCCTCAACATGTCTGGAATCAGCTCCCATCTATTCTTACCCTCGTCGAAGAATTCTCCACATGTTAACTCACCGTTCTTGTTCCTTCCCCCGATCACGTAGAACTTGTTGTCCATGTAACATCCTGCACAGAGTTTCCTCTTCCTCTTCATCCTCGGTAGTGGGTCCCACGATCTGCTATCAGGGTTGTATTTCTCAGCCGTGTCATAGACCTGACTATTCGCCGTACTACCAACACCACCAGCAACAAAAGCAGAGGTACCACAAGTAGCTGATGCAAATAAACACCTAGGATTAACCATAGAGGGACCTCTGTACCAACTATTCGTTGCTAATTCGAACCTCCAAATAACGAGACCATCGATTTCCTTACCCGAGACGAGTAAATGTGTGCCTGCACAAAGCGATTCCTTATCGCCAAACGTAAAGCAAACATCTGAGGGTAAATCAGGGATTTTCCTCCGGGACTTGAACTCACGATCAAATGTCCACCAGTTAGTCTCCCCACTTGCTAACATAAATACTGAAGGTTCTTTGAATCCATTCTCTTTACGAATCTGAAATATATCACCGCTCTTTAGAAGCATCGAACATCTCTTGTTTACGAGGCAAAGTTTCCAGTACTCCCACCTAGGAAACCTGGCTAGAATCTCGCTCTCGAGTTCATAGCTAAGTGAGGGATAATCTGCATCCTGAGGTTCGCTACTATCAGAATTTTTAACTCTCGAAGATTCGGGTCGAGAGATTCTAACTGTTTTAGATGAATGGCTCTTGAAAGTGACCCAATCACCATATCTAAGATTATATTTGTGAGCAATATCATAGTTAGCAAGATGATCTAAATCTATCTTTCCTTCTTCAGGTTCTATTCTGTTTAAGTCCAACATCCTCAAAGACCTTCAGAGCCTCAAATCATCTGCAATTAGCCTGAAAATAGGAACAGAAATAATAACCTAAAGCTAAAATAGATAGACAACATGGATCACAGATTGATAAGGAGACACCCTTTTCCCTTAAAAAGTTAAAAATAGCAAAATCATGTGAATTCAAGATATAGCCTCAAGCGAATATTGAGTTTATGGGTTATCTTATTATTCTGTTATTGTTTCTGCTTGTTGCTACTGCCTCTTTTTTCATCGTTCTTTGGGCTGAGGGTCTATCGGAAACAGCCTGAGGATAAGTTCTGCGTATACACTACCCTCCCCAGACCCCACCTGTGAGATTATACTGGGTGTGTTGTTGTTGGGTTCTGAATTCTAAAGAGTTGCAACTTGCTCTATTCTGAATAAATTATTTATACATATAAAGTGACTTCTTAATGCTATACAAGATTTTGACTAGGGGTGTACATGAACCGGGTTGGTTCAGATTTTTTAAACACCAAACCAAATTAATTGCGTCGGATTTTTAAATTTGTACACCAAACCAAACCAATAAAATTCGGGTTTTTCAACCTCGGGCTTTCTCGGGTTATTCGGTTCTCTCGGATTTTTCGGGTTTTTTTCCCGGGAAAGTCTTGATATAAAACATACACTAACTTTTACTTCAAATATTCCTTTAGTCCTAGTAAGATACAACTATATAATTAAGGTGTTTCATAACAAAATAACAAAAAATGTGATAAGAGTGATGACATTGTATTAAATTATTCAACAAAGATAATAAAATCGGTTAAAATAAATATTGCTAATTAATAAGCCATAAAGAAAATGACTATAATCTAAAAATACTAAGTCATGCTAAAATAAGTACGACTAATAAGTATTAATTACATGACAAGAAAAAAAAGTTATGTATTTTCATTCTCTAAACCAGTCATGCTAAAATAAGTACGACTAATAAGTATTAATTACATGACAAGAAAAAAAAGTTATGTATTTTCATTCTCTAAACCAGTCATGCTAAAATAAGTACGACTAATAAGTATTAATTACATGACAAGAAAAAAAAGTTATGTATTTTCATTTTCTAAACCAGTCATGCTAAAATAAGTACGACTAATAAGTATTAATTACATGACAAGAAAAAAAAAGTTATGTATTTTCATTCTCTAAACCAATTATGCAAAACTAAATAATAGCTATTCAACATTATTGTCATTCCTAGTTGTAAATTGAATTTCTTTTGTTAGTATTAGTTTTGAGTTGGTTTTGATTTGGACTTTATATGAGTTACTCACATCCATAGGATATAAAACTTATTGACATTCAAAATTCTAAGTTCAAGCTTGAATAATATGATAATTATAGATAAAAAAAAACTACGAAAAAATTTAAGAAATATTTATAAATTACATTACAAATAAATATTTTTATGTATAAAATATTTTTAAAACTGAATACATGTGATGTCGGGTTGGTTTGGTTCGGTTTGATTTGACTTTTTTTAGCTAAAACCAAACTAAACCAATTATGATCGGGTTTTTTTTTCAACACCAAACCAAGTCAAATCAAACCACTAATCTGAGTTTTTTTTCTTGGTTTGACTCGATTTATCGATTTGGTGCGGTTTGTCGGTTTACTTTATACACCCCCTAAAGCTATTGAGCTTTCTCTCAAGCTTCACCCCTAGCCTCAAGAATTGAATTTCAAAGATGAAATATAGTATCTCTCATCCTTTTCATGCATTTGAGAAAACTAGCTATTAAGTGTACCCAAAAGATGGAGCAATAGATCATTTAAGTACTTGATTATGCTGAAAATTATATAAGTACATCCCACTTAGCTTTAATTGTACATGACCAGGAATTTAAATTGCTGATATTGCATAACTTGTAATGATCAAAAACTTCCGAAGAATCAAAGTATTGTGCTTGAAACAAATAAGTATTCAGCAGATTGTGCCTGTATCTCAAATGACCAAAATCAAAACGATTTAAGTTATATATTGGTTTTTTACACTCTAAGTGTAATTTAACATGTGATAATTAGTTTCCATTTCTACTAGGTCTCTAACTAATAATTATTATAATTTACAGACAAGACTCAAATATGTCATTCAACTATCGAAAATGGCTCATTTATGCCACTCACCAATAGTTTGACACATTTATGGCATCGAACTATCGGAAATGACTCATTTATGCCACTCATTAATAGTTTGACTCATTTATGCCATCGCCGTTACCAAAATCACTCATCCATGCCATTTTTCATTAACACCGATTTTTATAATACCAGATATGACACGTGGCCTCCAATTAGAGGTCTACGTCATTTAATTAAACCAACCCAATTTTAAATCCCAAATTAATAAAAAATCCGACCCACCCACAACCATAATCTAGTTGGAGGCCACGTGTCATATCTAGTATTGTAAAATCGGTGTTAATGAAAAATGACATGGATGAGTCACTTTGGTAACGGCAATGGCATAAATGAGCCAAACTATTGATAAGTGGCATAAATGAGTCATTTCTGATAGTTCGATGGCATAAATGAGTCAAACTATTGACGAGTGGCATAAATGAACCATTTCAGATAGTTCGATGACATATTTGAGTCTTTTCAATGGTTCATTTATGTCACTCGTCAATGGTTTGGCTCATTTATGCCATCGAACTATTAGAAATGACTCATTTATGTCACTCGTCAATAGTTTGGCTCATTTATGCCATTACCGTTACCAAAATCACTCATCCATGACATTTTTCATTAACACCAATTTTACAATACCACATATGACACGTGGCCTCCAATTAGAGGTATACGTCGTTTAATAAAACCAGCCCAATTTTAAATCTCAAATTAATAAAAAATCCGACCCATACACACAACCCACCCAACCATAATCTAGTTGGAGGCCACGTATCATATCTAGTATTGTAAAATTAGCATTAATGAAAAATGACATGGATGAGTCATTTTGGTAACAACAATGACATAAATGAGTCAAATTATTGATGAGTGACATAAATGAGTTATTTTCGATAGTTTGATGGCATAAATGAGCCAAACTATTGACGAGTGACATAAATGAGTCATTTCCAATAGTTCGATGGAATATTTGAGACTTTTTCGTATATTTTACCCGCATAGAACTTGATTAAAATAAAAAGACACATAATAGTTTCCGCATGCAAACTCGGTATGAAGGCTATTAGATTTCAAGAATTCATTAATGAATCTCAACAAAATCAGGAGCATAAAGCCACAAAAATAAAATACTCAAACAATATACAAACAAATGAATAATCAAGTTGAAAAATCCGAAATCTGTATTTCTTTGTTCTTAAGAGGAAAATAGATCGGAAAATCAAGGAAAAAGAACGTGAATTTATGAAAAAAGCACATCTAAAACTAAGAAAAAAGAAAAACAACAACACTCATCATATAATTACTCCAAAAAAAAAAAAAAAAACACCTAAAACTAAAGTAAAATCAATCAAATCAAGAGTTGTCCATGAATATTTTACCTTATAATTAATTGGATTTTTAAAAATCCGATTAGTTTCTCTTCCTTTATTTCATTCTCCTTGATAAGCTCCAGTTTTTCTTTCTCCTTCTTCTTGCTCTAATGTTTTTTTTTTTTCCTCTTTATTGGGGTTGGAGACAAGGCAATGGCAAGTGGAGAACTTCTCTACTTACTATACTATTTTATATGCTAATGGAAACTTATTATATTAAACCATCGTACTAAACACTTATGGCAGTGATAGAGTACTATATATTATAAAATATGAATTAACAATTCAAGCAGAAAAACAATTTAGCAATTGGCTAGAATCCACGAATCAGCTTATGGCATGAACCATCTACCTAAGTTGTAGTGGTTATTATTGCATCACAATCTACTACCAATGTTAAAATTTATAAAATGGATCAATGCACGTTAAACAAAATCTTATTCCTTTGATAAAAATAACTCACATGTCTCAACTATGTGAAGGTGTTTGATTGGATACGAAATTTAAGAATGACAGAAAGACTTTTGAAACTTATAATTTAAAAAAAATTATAGATATTTGTATAGATGTAAATCATTTCATTAGGATTAAAATTAAAATTAAATTATTACTACTAAAAAATAGAAAGGTGGCAACTCTTCTTTTTAATATTGACTAAAAAAAAGTGTGTCACATAACATAACAAGATGAGTATTAATTTGACGATTATCTTGAAAATACTCTAAGGGAGATCTGATATTGAAGATCTAAAGCATTATATTCACACTGTTCATTAGCGGATTTGAGCCTTTATTCCCTTTACCGGGTACGGTTAATACGAATCTAGATTAATTGGACGTAATGAATTCATATACCGGATGATTAAATTTCAAAACAGGTTATAGTACACTGTATTGCAGTTACAGGAAGCTAACAGCTTAGTAAAAAGTTTAAGTTATGATGCTTTCTGATTTTTAACCTTTTTGAATAGGCTTAATGCATATGGGCCCCTCTAAACTTATCTTTTTTTTTTTTTTTTTTTTTTTCATTTTGGCACCTCAACTAAGTGTTGTTCCAATTTAACCCCTGGACTTGGCCTGAAGTGTGTCTATCAAACACAATTCGACTTACATAACATATATGGTGAGTTTCATTTTTTTTTGGTCTTGCGCGTGAATGTCAATCGCATCCTACATGAAAAATTCAATCAATTAAAACACTCCACCCATTTAATTGTACACATCAAATAGGAAGAAGTGTGCTATTATGTTATACAAGTGAGGAACCACCACTTAAACCAATCAAATAACAAAAATGGAACATAACAAATCAAAATTGGAAACTAAAACTGAAAAATAAGAAACTAAAACTAGAAAATAAAAACTCAAAACTAAAATTGGAAAATCAAAAACTGAAAAATAAGAAAATAAAACTAGAAACCAAAATTGAAAACTAAAAAACCAAAACCAAAATTTAATATCTGATGTGTATAATTAAAATCGATAGGGTGTTTTAATTGGTTGAATTTTCCGCGTAAGATGCGATTGACATTCATACACAAGGCTAAAAAAATGAAACTCACCATATATGTTATGTAAGTCGGATTGTGTTTGATGGACACACTTGAGGCTAAGTTCAAGGGTTTAATAGGAACAACACTTAGTTGGAGTGTCAAAATGGAAAAAGGGGCAAGTTTAGGGAGCCACATATGAATATTCATCAGACCTCTTGATCATGTTATCAATAAAACTATTCATGTACAAATATGTCGTTAATTTTGTCCTCAATAAAAATTCAATGAAATTCAAAGTTGAATCTACTTTATAAAATATAACGAATAAGATTTTTACTATAACAAAAAGCGTATCATAAGAAAATTAGTTAAACTTAAAGATCTTAACATTAAAGCTAGGCGGATAAAATATTTTTTTCCCACGTCAGGGGATAAAGTGCTCCCTAACAAAGGTAACTATGTGTCCAACAAGAATTGAATCTGAAACCATTAATTAAAGATGAATACTTAACACTCCACCACAACCTTTGTTGGTTGGAGTCTGGTTGAGCTTTGTGTAGTGTAAAATTTGTTAAAAAGAAAAAAAAATATTAACATGGAGTCATTATGACTAGTACGAAAATGAAAAGAAGAAGAATAATAAGGAAATGAAAGATCTATCTTCTTTTTTTTTTGATAAATTATTCCGATTACATAGGAGATCAGGGAAAAGAAATGAAACTATTGAACTAATTTTACGACGTGAGAGTATATATATTTAGTTGTACGACTTGTTTTGATACTTGTTCTATACACAAATGCATGTACGGAGCTAGGGCACCGGAAGGGGGTTCATCAATTTCCATCGTTGAAATTTACACTGTATATAAGATCAATATTATTTTTATGTATATATAGTAGATTTTGAATTTTCTTGCTTCTTCATATATTTATTTCTGTATATTTTGAATCCTCTTATATAAAATTCTGACTCCACCACTGCACATATTCCACAAGTAAAAAAGTTATTGCCTTATTCTTAGAGGTGGGTAGTTTCATTCTTGCCAAACCTTTCCTTATTTGGTTTTCCGTCTTCATAACATAAATTAATTATAATAATCCAAATTAATTACTTTTAATATACAACCATGCGCAGAGGAAGTGCTATAGACGCAACCCTAGAAAGTGGAAGTCCCCATTGGATAAGCCCTCCCTTTATTTGTATTTTATTTATTCCAAGATTTCATGCTGCCTGTCCACTGATTAGTTGGTGGATTTGCCTTTTTAATCTTTTTTTGGTTCTGCTTTCTATACATTTTATATTCTTAATTAATGTTAAACCCCAAGTTTCACTGTCATAATCGTGTTGGCTTTGCATTTGCACAAGTAGGTGTGTCCCCCAAATTTCAAAAAGGTGAGATACTTAAATCATTAATCATATTCTTTTCTTCTCCCCTTTGTTTGTCTTTTTCCTCAAGTCCCTACTTGGAAAACAGGTTTGAAAAGATTGAAAAAATTTGAGAAGTAACCTAATTAGGCTTTCCTTAAGCAACACACAGTTCCTTTATCTAATTATAGTTATAGCATTTAGATTTTTTTTTTTAAACTTTATTCTTATGTAAATGGTTAAAATGTGTAAGTTATTAGTAATTCATTTACTAAACAAATTATAGTTAAAAACATATTTTCTACTTTCAGTCAAATGATACTTAATAATGCCCAAAAACAGGTGGATACAAATGCAACCCCCAAATACTGTGGATAATAGGAAGCTAGGAGCTAAATTCTGATTTCCAGTTCAATCATAATGACCACCTTATTGGGCTTTAGAAGGGGAAAAAAATGGGATTTTAACATTTTTGGCTATTTGGTTAAAAAATATTTGTCCGCTAACCATAATAGATTATAGTCATCAACAGCGTATACTTTGTGTATAACAAATGAATAATAAGTATAAAATCAATATATAATTTATTTGTATTAATGTACACATTAATTATACAGATTACACTGGCTAAAATTTATTTATTATAAATAAAGGCTAAAATTATTTCTATTGTGAATTTTGTTGGGCTGCTGTGTAATGCAACAATGCCTAAAATCAGTTGTCAACTCTTATAATAACTGCATGCATATCAAAATCCTTTTTTTCTAAACAACGTGCCACTAAAAATATCATGTTCAGTAGAATCACAACTACTAGGGACCTGGCAACACAGCCTAAACTGGAATTAAACACAAAGTTTAATATGCAACTGCTTGTAATCATGACAAGTCTAACCATACGTTTAGATGTGAAATATCAAACGTACTAAGACTCGGACCATTTACAACAAAATATACTGCTCGCTCAGTTTTAATTTGTTTGTCTTGTTTGACTTGGTACGGAGGTTACGAAAAAAAAGAACATTTTTTAATCTTGTGATTTTAAATTTAAGATATGTAAAATGTACTAAAATGTCATTTAATCTTGTGGTCTTAAACATGTCACGTGGAAAGTTGGAGTTAAAAAGTTGTCAAAAAGGAAAGAGACATTCTTTTTTAAGCGGACTAAAAAGAAAAGTAAGACAAACAAATTGAAACCGGAAGAGTATGTTTTTCAAAAACTAAAATGAAGTAGATCAAATATCATACGGCCGAAACTCTTACAGAGTAATAAAATAAATCAAAGACGAATTCAGAATTTTAACTGAGTTGGTATTAGTACCATTTATCATATTTATCGACAGGGGCGTCTCATCGATATTGGAGGCCTAAGACAAAACTCTAATGCGAGGCCTTAACTTAACTAAAGCGCGCGCACACACACACTCATTAAATGATTTTTCTTAGTTATACAAAGTGTGAATAAGCTTAGGATTTGATAATTAGAAATGAAAAATTAGATTTTATGCATCTTTTTTCTATACCAACGACATATTATTTAAATGTCACTGTTGCTATAGGTGTATAAAAATCATTTGCTATAGCAGCCAAAATATTTCGAACCCAATAATGTTACAGGGAGGTCTGACTGTTATAGTAAAAAGTGGGCCCAAAAATTAGTAGTACCTTTTAAAAAAAAAATCAAAATTAAATAATTAATACATAATAAATATATACACAGGACAAAGTGGGCCCCCAAATTATGGGGCCAAGGCAATGGCCTTATTGGCCTAATGCTCAAGACACCCCTGTTTATCGAGACATATTATTATAATCCACGTTCATGATTTGCATTGTCCGTTTTAGTCCCACGAACTTCACAAATTTGATTTTTTTTTTTTTAATAAAAGCAGACATACCATGTGAACTTGTAATCTATCATATATAGCACACTATTTTTTCCTTCACTTTCGATGTGAGATTTGTATAAGGTATTATATATGTCTCTTCTTTAGAAGCCTATCAATTCTTTTTTTTATATGACGTTTCTTAGGGACTCAACGTCCTCATCCAAGTTTGTTTCACCATCGCATTACGGGAGTCCAACTCAAACACCATTTTTGTCACATCCCAAGTTTAAGCATACACATAGTGTCGGCTCACGCTCATTAGACCTCGTAACTAGAGCCTAGAGGCAGAGCTAGGGGCGTAAGGGATTCATCTGTGAATCCTCTCCTTTGGAAACTTACATTGTATATAAAAATTTAAAATTATTTTTTAAGAATATATAATACTCTCTCCGTCTCAAATTAACAGTCACTTCAGCTCAAAAGAATTATCCCAAAGTAATTGTCACTTTACGAATTCAAGACTATAGTTGGTAATTGTTTTCAAATATACTCTTAACGACACGGTACTTAAGAAGAAGAAATCAAACTACTTTTATTAACAAGGGTAACCCAGTAAACTATACATTATAATGTTTTTTAATTAATAATGAATGTCAAAAGAGTTAAAGCGGCAATTAAAATGTAAGGGGAGAGTACATTGAATCCTCTTAGTGAAAAAATCATAGTTTACACCACTGCTCATGAAGTATTTGTTTCTTGGCTACGTTACGTCGAGCCTAAAAGTACACGCTTGTTCAGTGGCGGAGTTAGAAATTTAGTCAAGAGTGTTCGAATATATATATTTGTAATACGTAATAATTGACATGTCAATACTATATAATTTTTCAGCGAAGGGTGTTCGGTCCTGGGCTGTGGCTCTTCCATTGCGCTTGCCATGTGAATTTGTGTTCTGTTTAATATGACACTTTATTTTTTCCTCCCTTTCCTATATAAAATTTCCTTAAGGTGTTATATACATACACTCTTTTGTTAGAAACTCGCCACCAACTTAAAGCTTGGTAGTCTTTTCACTTTCGTTGATCTGCTCTCATCAGTCCGCCTTATGTCATTCAGGATACAACGACTCACTATTGATACCAATTACCATGCATCCGCCCCTAGAATAGACCAACAGATTTGCATTTCCAGGCTATCTTAATAGAATAAGATCTATGGCCACTAACTTTATTCTTGATTGGTTTTGCAATGATGTTTAGCATTACATCCTTATTGGAGCAGAAAGCAGATCTAGTCCTTAAATTAATCCTAGATAATCTCAATTTACCTAGTTAAAGTTTGTCATTCTTTTATTGCTGATTTGTCGTAGGAACTCTCAAAGTATGAACATTTAATATGTGGCCACACTAATCGATGATGGTTAAATTATTTTCTGTTTAATCTTTGGAAGGACACTACTACCAAGTTGCTCATCAAGACATCAACTCTTGGTGTTACATAGAGATCAAAGCAACTTAACTAATAAGTCTACATGCTTCTTCCTTTTTAAATTCTCGTCTTTTTTCCTTTATGAATTTGAAATATTACACTGATCATGGTGACGGTGTAAACTGTTTTTACAATAATATAAAATTTAACTGAATATGGCGAGTTATATTTTATTATCTAGGTTGCCATATTGGACTAACTACTGCAAGAAATGTGAAACAAACCCAAAGTAACCAACCCAACACTAATGTATATTATAACCACTGAGAATACAAATTACAACTGATAAAGGGAAATGATAAGCAATTAACTAGTAATAGTCATTTAGGGAAAATTGAGAAGAGGAAACTATAAGGGGATGAAAAACTTAGAGAAAGGAGACGAGAGGGACAGATGAGGAGGAGTATGGCTGGCAAAGTCTCAAGATCGCGAGAAGTTGACTGCAAAAGCGGACCTCGGTCAAAGGTTGACCTATTGCGACCACAGTTAAGAGGTCCGTGAAAGCGAAGCAGCTGGCCCTGTTGATTGTCGTGAAAGCAGAAATTTGACTCCTTGATAGCGGGCCTGTTGGGACTAGCATCTCCGCGGAAGCGAGGAATATTTTGTGATCGCTAGGGGTGTTCACGTTTCAGTTTAAATTGTTTTTTGGTAAAACAAAAATGAAATCAATTTAGTGGGTATTTTAATTATTAAAATCAAATCAAATGTAAATTTGTCAGCTGATTGTTGGTTTTTGTCGACTTTTTAGATTTTGGTTTTTGACAAACCTAATGGTACTTCTCTCTTTTTTCTTCGTGCAATCAAAAAAGAATTATCCTTCTTTTTTGATACTTTATTACCCTTTATTATGGCAACTATAACTTCATGAATTATGAAAACATGTCATGAGATCAATAAACTTTAATTAGGTGAATAAAATTTAAAAAAGATACAAAATAAGTCTAGCCATCCAAGGTTTTGATTAAAAAAAAATGTCTAGCCATCTAGGTAAAACCTCATAATGATGATCTATACTTGATTCAGTTTGAGAGAACATTTCTCTATTGACTTCATTTGTTTTCATTAAGATTAAGACTTCTGAATCTGAATACACATTTGAATATTAGGATGTGCATTAAGATTTATATATTTGAATCTGAATGGACATATGAATATTAAGATGTTGTATTAAGATCTGAATACTAAATAAGTAAGAATGTTTGTTTTTTCAATAGCTGAACGCATAAAACTTGTTTTTATTTAAAAAAACTATAAATATGTAATTTAATAAAATATTAAATTAATCTAATACATATTTTTAGAAAATCATATAGCGGTTGGTGGTGATGATGTCTAGCAGTGGCGGTTGTAGGCGTTGATTAGGAATGGTGTTGGTTAATGGTAGTGTTATGGGTAGTAACTAGTGATGGCTGACGGTAATGGTTGATGGTGCAGGCTGATAGTTATGGTGGATGCTAGTGATAGCCCGTGGTGGTGGTTGACAATATATATAACGGTGACTGACGGTTGTGTAGTTGGTTGTGGTTATGGTAATTGGTGGTGATGATTTTAAATTGTGTGGCGCCTGCGGACGTAGGATCAAACCACGTTAGTTATTGTGTTTTTTATCGTTTTCACGCTAACAGAGAAGGCATAACTTAAGTAGAAAGGAGGGATTCTGCATTGCTCACCTGGCAAAACAAGCTTAACCTTATTTACTCGCCTTTGCTAAATAGATCAGTTATTTATTTACTCGCCTTTGCTAAATACATCAGTTATCATCATTCTACATATAAACAAAATGATATTTGTCTCTGTACCTAATAGTTTTACATGCTCTAGAGCAGTGGCAGAGATAAGAATTTTCACTAAAGAAATTTATAATATAATGAAGTAAACACAGAAGAAGCCCAGAAATTTCAACATACATATATATATATATATATGTATAACAAATAATTTTGATCTATGCTCTCGAGTGTCTTTCATCCAAAATGCAGACACAACTAGCAAACACAAGTAACTATATGCAATTTCCTGAATTCATTGACGAACTATGAATACTAATATTCAAACTGCCGGATGGCAACGTTTCTTAAATGAACCAAAAAAAAAAAAAAACTCAGTTTCAATAAGCATTTGACATCATGCTATTACAGCCAGAAGACTAACAGATCTATATATTTAAGATTAGAGATTGTCCCCTCATTGATAAAAAAGTAAAGAAAATTGTTGGGATTACTATTTGACAGCTGAGTTAACGAGGCAGATAATTAAATCACTTTTTCACTAGTAAACGTCTCCCACTTCTTCCCACTGAATTTAAAATTAAAACATCCAGATAAGTTATGAATACATGCAAAACAATTCCTGCAAGAGAGAAAATACACCATATTCAACTAATTCATATGAAAATGGATGCAAATCTTTCACCAGATAAATTTGTGGTCATTACAGTTTATACTTGCTAAACATTAGAAAACAATTTGGTACAGGTTCAATTGGACTCATAACTTTCGATGTGGAGGCATGGAGCATAAATTTATATGCAAAAATTTACTGAAATTAGAATAATTAATAGCAAACATGAACCCATAATTTTAAAAATATAATGGGTTCAATGCTAAGAAATTTAAAAGATTAAACTCATAGAATTTAAATATGAATCCGCCTATGCTCTGCCTAATGGTGTCTGGTTTGATTTTCACACTTTCCAATTAGGTAGCCACTAGGCTAGTCAGATTAAAGGAAGAGGAATGAACATTGTTATTTAAATAGGGAAGATAGGTGTAATGCAACATATAAACTTGCATCACATTTGTTGTGTTATTAGAATAGTAACATCAACAACAGTTTGATAAGGCTGTGAAGTTTCAGGTTCAATTTCTAGCGGAGACATAGACGTTAGGTGATTTTTTTTTCCCTTTGTCCATGTTTTGATGCATAGAGTTACACGGTACCTGTACCTGTAGGAGGTAGCAAGTGCCCCGTGAATTAGTTGAGGTGCGCACAAGCTGGCTCAGACACCACAGTTATTCTATTAAAAAAAAAAAAAACAACAACAACACTATGATAAGGCTATAGCAATATACAGTACAGTATAAATTCCTGCAGGACCATAACTGCATTGATTTTTTACTGAGGTAAAATTATATTTTTCGTTTGGACCAAACAAGAATAGCGAGTGACTACGAATTTATCAAAGAGTCAATTGTTTCATTTTTTCGAGTTTTATATATTTCGTGTTGTTATTTTACTGATAAAATGTATTAAACATTCAAACCTCTACTTTTGATTCTTTCGAACTATAGCAAGCTTTTAAGTTCATGTAACCTTTTCGTTTTAGGCTCGTTCTTATGAATGCACAGGAAATATATGATCAACTCGTAAATGAAAATTCTAATAAATTAAACAAATTACTCTAAATACAGGAAAACACAGTTAACAAAAATTAGCACTTGTTAGGTCTTATCTTCATACCAAAAAGATCAACAGAATATGAAACATTTTGCTTCCTTATGTTGTTCAGACTCTCCAAAAATTGTTGTTATATCCGTGTCAGTCTGTCAGATCTTTCAAGAATCTACTACTTTTGAAGGATCCGACACACACACATTGACATTTTTTAAGAATCCGAGCAACATAAATACCGCGGAAACACCACCTACAAGGGTCAAAACTCGACATAGATATGTTTCAAGAGGCTTGTCCATCTACTATCCTATTCTATTTTGGAGAGAGTGATAATCCAATCCTCTGTGATTTCGGAGCTGTTCGGGAATATAGCAGCTTCCATTCCGGCATATTCGCCTCAGCTCCAAAATCACAGAGGATGGATTATCACTCTACCCAACAAATTAAAGAAAGTACATATTTCGGAAAGAAAAATACAAGGAAGAGCAAAAATGGTTTGAAGTCTTTGTTAGTCCCCTGTTGCTCTGCTTGTGGGGATTTTATAGAAGTATTTTTGAAATTCAAAAGGCTAAAAGAGCCGTTATGATCCCACCTGTATTTTTGGGAAAATGACAAAGATGGTCCTTAATGTTAGAGGCAGGTTTAAAATAGTACTTAAAGTATGCGTTCAACAGTTTTGGTTCTTTGTATTTGTCAAAACATAACACTTTAGTCCGTCAAATATTTAGCGAACTTTGTATGTTAGTTTTGACGGGAATTATGAAGAAAAAAATTAGCAGGAACTCACCTTAAGAGGTGCAATTTTTATAATATTTGCTAATTTCTATTTTATATCTTTTAGGGCCTGTTTGGAAAGCCACCTGATAATTGGAATTGCTGTAATTACTAGGGTAGTAATTACACAACCTAGTAATTACACAGTATTGTAATTACAACGACTTATTTGTTTGTCGTAATGTAATTACAGTGTAATTACAAGCATGTTGTTTGGTTGCACAAGTGTAATTACACAGTTTATTTAATTTTTTTAATTTTTTTTATCAAAATTTAAAATTAATATTAAAAAACATGTGTCTTTATAAATGATCTTAAATTAGTTATTTAATAACACATTGTTTCTTGAAAGTATATTAGTTAATAATTATATATTTGTAACTAATGTTGTAAAAAATAATTGATATATTTTTTTAAAATAATAATATTTTAATTTTAATTAATTATAAAACTTAAAAGAAGACTTTTTTTGTCGGAACATCATGAATGGGATGTTTGACAAAAAATATATTTATAAATATAATGCATAACATTAGTCAAATGTTTGACAAAAAAAATCTATCAACTGTAAGTAAAAAATAAACACATGCAATGTGAAATAACAAGTCAATAGTACTAAATCAAATAAATTAAAATTGAAAATATAACCTAAATTCAAAATCCAAAATCCAAAACAAAAAGTTTAACATAATACTCTTATGTCAAATTCCAACATTACATAAGTAAGTTCCAACGTGACTTAATTAAGTAAATATAATTCAAAAGAAAGGAAAAATAAAGTCTATAACCTCTTTCATAACGAAATTCTACTATAATAACGTCACTCATTATATGTCAAGTTTGTTAATGACTCATTCTTTCTAATATTAAGAGGTGTGGTTTCAAAAATTAGAATAATAGCACGGTTATGCTAAATTAATAAAATAAAAAATACGAGCAATTACATGAAAACACAACAAGTAAATGTTGGATTGAGAAGAAAGGAAATGAAAGATAAATAATATAAAAAATAAAAATATATTTTAAAAAATAAAAATAAAAACAATTAATAATAGAAATAAAACAAAAAAGAAAGAAACTAACTCTGAAATTACAGGATGTAATTACACCCAATTCTCAACCCCTCCTTGAGAATTAGGAGTGTAATTACATCCTCTCAATTACACTAAATTTTCACCTAACTATGTAATTAGGTTTAGAATTAGGAGTGTAATTACATCCTCTCAATTACACTAAATTTTCACCTAACTATGTAATTAGGTTTAGAATTAGGAGTGTAATTACATCCTCTCAATTACACTAAATTTTCACCTAACTATGTAATTATTTGGTCAAACAAACAGACCAAACTGTGTAATTACACCCAATTACTCATAATTCCAATTACCTGGGTGGCTTTCCAAACAGGCCCTTAGTGTCTAATGTAGGCTTTTGTGTTGCATATCTTAAATTTTGATGAGACTTTCTTGATATTTATGGTTAAACCTTTTTTTTTTCCACTAAGTCTATCAAATTTAACAAACAAGTTGCGTGATAGTTTTATTCCCAACAAATGAGAAGTTTTCAAGCATTTCGTCGAATTAGTATATTTTGCAAAAACTATTAAATATTTGACGGAAACTAAAAATGTTAACTTTTGCTGCTGGGCTTTTATACCTGCTGGGCCATAACTAAAAATGGGCAAATTTAGTTTAGGGCTTATGGGATTGGATCATTTGCACTTTTGTCCCTATTTTGTGTTGATCTTTAATTTTTGTCCTTCAAATGGGTTGATCTTTAATTTTTACCCTTCAAAATCGTACTCTTGCCTAGAAGGGCATAAGTTACGCATGTAATATCCACAAGTTATGTCAACTTCCTTAAAGAACTTATGACCCGCTAGGCATCAGTTCGCTTTGAAGGCCAAAAATTAAAAACCAACTTATTTGAAGGTCAAAAATTAAAGACCAGTCCATTTGAAGGAAAAACCATGCAATTACTTCAATGGGATTCCTATATGATATTTCGTGGGTCATTTGCACTTTTGACCCTATTTTGTGCTGATCTTTAATTTTTCCATTAAAATGGGCTGGTCTTTAATTTTTGCCCTTCAAAATTGACAGAATTTTGAAGTCTAGAGGCCGTAAATTCAACAATGATAAATTTTAGGTCCAAGTCTAGAGGCCATAAATTCAACAATGATAAATTTTGCAAATACTGCAAGAAGACAAACCACGTAGTTGGTGATTGTCATAAATTGAAGAATAAACTAGAGAGAGAACAAAATGCTGCAGAAAACCGCTGAAGCAGGAGTTGTTGAAAGTGATTCCAAAATGATGTTTTGACGGTTGTCTTTGTTGATAAGAAAAATTCTTCTGGATGGGTTTTTGATTCTGGATGTAAATATCACGTGTGTCCTCATAAGGACTAATTTTCAACATATGAGAAAGCTTGTGGTGTTGTCCTAATGGGGAATGACGCCCCATGCAACGTTATTGGGATTGGTACTGTAAACATTAGGACCCATGATGGTGTTATCAGGACCTTGACCAACGTTCATCATGTTCTGACTTGAAACGAAACCTTATTTCTCTGGGTACTCTTGAATCTCTTGGATGTAAATATTCAGCTGAAGGTGAAGTTCTCAAGGTTTCAAAAGGTGCTCTGGTCTTGATGAAAGGAACAAGACGTGGGACTCTCTATTACTTGCAGGGTTCAATTATGAAGGGGTCTGTAGCAGTTTCTAATTCATTATCCGACGATGATGTCACCCGTTTATGGCATATGCGTCTCGGCCATATGAGTGAGAAAGATATGACCATTCTGAGCAAAAGAGGTCTTCTTGGTAAAACTGGTATGGGTAAACTTTACTTTTGTGATCATTGCGTTTTTGGGAAACAGAAGAGAGGTAGTTTCTCCATAGCAAAACACCGTACACAGGGCATTCTTGATTATATTCATTCGGATTTATGGGGTCCCTCCAAAGTTCCTTCCCTTGGAGGAAAACGTGTTGACTTTCATTGATGATTTTTCTCGTAAGGTCTGGGTTTATTTCCTAAGACAGAAAAGTGAAGCGTTTCCCTATTTCAAGAAATTCAAAGCCTTTGTTGAGAACCAGACTGGCCAAAAAAATTAGAAGCTCAGGACTGATAATGGTTTGGAGTTCTGTAGTAATGAGTTTAATGAGTTCTATGTTATTTATGGTATTACTAGACATAAGACTCTCGTTCATAAACCCCAGCAGAATAGAGTTGCAGAACGTATAAACAGAATATTACTTAAGAGAGCCCGTTGTATGCTTTGAAATGATGGTTTATGGCACCGCCGTGATTTCTGGGCCGAAGCCGTTTCTACGGCTTGTTACCTCATCAATTTGTCTCCACATTCATCTATTGACTTTAAAATTTCTGAAGAAGTTTGGTCTGGTAATCCCGTTGACTACTCTATTCTTAAAGTTTTTTAATGCACTATTTTTGCTCATATTAATGATGGGAAGCTAGCCCCAGGGCTGTTAAGTTTGTTGACACCCAATTTTGTCCCGCCTCTCCCCCCGAAATACCTATTAATACTTCTAGTGTTTTGAGAAATTAAAAAATATGCATTTAAATTTTACTATAATTATTAGTCTTTTATTAACACCCACGTTTTATTATTCCGCTGCAGTTATTATTATTATTATAATTATTACTATTATTATTATTATTGTTATTATTATTCTTAAATTATCATTTTATTACTAATTGTCATTAATTATTATTTCTTGTTATTTCCATTATTATTATTATTATTATTATTATTATTATTATTATTATTATTATTATTATTATTATTAATTACTAATCATTATTATTAGCGTTATTTTTTATCAATTATTAATCATCATTATCATCGTTATTTTATTATTAATTATTATCATTGTTTTATCAATAATTGTTATTTATTATTATTATTATCATCATTATTATTTCTTATTATTATTATCATTATTATCTTATTATTACCACTATTATTGTTATTATTATTATTAATTTATTAACATTTTGCCACTATCAATAATTGTTATTTATTATTATTATTTTATTATTAATTATTATCATCTTTATTTTTATTAATTATTATCATTTTTAATTATCAATATTTGTTATTACTATTATTATTATTATTATTATATCTATTATTATTTTTTATCACCATTATCATTATTACCATTATCATTATTGTTATTAGCAGTATTACTACCGCTATTTATTTGCTGCTATTATTTAGTATTATTCAAACTTGCATTTCTCAACGTTTCTACCAACCTCCGCATACGCATCGCATTTACTTCGCACATTTTAATGATAGCGTTTGTTATTAAATATTATTGCACGGTCATTTGCGACATCATATAATTTTTACCCGGGTCTTTTTTATAATTACATATTTATGTATTAGGTAATATTCTGGCACCCTTAGTACATCGTTAATCAAAATGTGTCTCTTATTCAAATTTAGAAGCCAAACTATTTCTTGCACTCAGTCCGTATTTGGACTTACCGGACCTCAAATCAAAATCCGATTAATTCCTAATATTTTTGGACTAGACCATGTTTTTATCTCAATTTTTTTTAGACCAGTACATGTTTTAATTCACTAGTCCATCTTTTCAGAACCCAGTCTAAAATTGACCCGGTCCACAAATGGACCGGGTCCGATATATTTTCATCAAAATAAGGGAAACCCTAAAAAGGGTTCCCCTCATTTTTTTCCGCTTCCGCCTCTTCTTCTTCCTTTCCTCTCCATCTCTTTCCTCCCCTCAAAACCCTAGCCGCTATCTCCTCTTTCCCGCCTCTCACGCCGCTCCCCACTCACCCCCCTTTCCCTCCTTCTTCTCCGCTCCCACTTCTCCCTGTTTTCCTCTCTCTGTCTCCCACCTCTTTCTATTCCCCACCTCCGCACTTCCCTTCCCCGCTCCTCTTTCCTTTTTAAGCAAAAAACCCTATAAATAGAGGGTAGGGGGAAATCCCTCAGGAGAGGTGCTAGAACCCCAAAAAAATTGCCTCGCAAAGAAAGAAAATCTCAAAGGAACAGAATTTTTGGATTCGAAAATCCCCTGAAATTATAAGTTCTTCAGTGGCTGAAACCCCCTTTAAAAAGAAAAGAGTGTTTTTCTAGCCGTCTCAATTCCCCCTAAATATCAGCTCACTTTTTTTTTAGTCGAAGCGTTGGATCGTTTGTTTTAGTCTCTTTTGTTGTTTCTGTTACTGTTTCGCATCCGAGTCTACACAAACTCGGAAATTCGAGGTGTTCGAGCGTGAATCGAAGACCCCGCATCCACTTCGCTGCACCCGAAGAAGGTGAATTCTCTTCCTTCAAGTTCTTTAGTAATCGTTTGAGTGTTTTAAGCTATTTTGTCGATTTGTTTGCGTAGTCGTATTTTAATTTTGTTTTTTTAGTTATTCTGGTCGAATTAAACATGTTCGATCCTGTTTAGTTTTAATTCTGGGAGCATGTTAGCCTTATATACAAGTTTAGATTCACCCGGTGCTTATATTTGTTTGTTAGCATTGTCATTAGATTAATCATGTGTAGGTTCAGATTAGGAGACCTGTTAATCGTGTTTATGTGCATTAGTTTTTTTTATGATTGGTTAGACTGTATCTCATCCGATTAGGATCTAATAAGGACCATTATAATGCCTATTTTGTTTGCTTCCACATACTGTTTAGAAGGGTGGTGACAATCCTTGCTTGCCCTCTAAAATCTGGGGTTGTCGTTTCACTATTATGACATCTAATGAGTCCTGTGTTCATTTATATTCCAGAAGCCTATCCATCCTGCTAATATGGTTTTAAATTTGTTATGCCTGTAAATTGCTTATGTCAAACCTGGATTAATGGGTGCTGGATTTGATCAGCTTAGTTAAATACATGTTAGATAATACATAAGCTTTCCTGCTTGGCATCATGATTAGCACACTCGACCCTTTGTCTGTTTTCTTTTAATTAGTGTACAAGCTGATTTTGAATATCTGAGATGTGTCCGTATCTGTTAAGTCAAGTTCAAGATCATTTGTGACCTATGTGTTTGATATACTGAATGGTTCTTTTATTGGTGTGTTGCTTCATAGTCTGCAAACCTGCACCAATGCCCTATTAAGTCCTGTAATACTGTTTAAAGTCCTTTGTTGACAAAACTGTTAGTTGTGTACTATATGATCATTTCTATTTAAATTTGTACCTGATCAGGCTCATTTAGCCATATTTGTTTAGTATTGAATCTGTAGTTTACTGGATAAGCTCAGCTAGTTGTTGGTTGCCTAATTGTGTACATGCCCAATCTTAGTCACACCTAATGTAGATTGTGCATGTTCATCCTAGTTGCCTACTGTTCATTTTATCTATGTTTAGTCTTATATTATTTGGTAAACTTTCTGACAGAATTAATTTCTCTGGGTTTAGTTGAACTTAGATTAACCCCTGAAAATGAGGTGCTATCTGCCTAAGTCATCTTCAAAGATCATATTAGCATACTTGAATGGTCTAATCTTGCATGTCTAAAGCTCACAACTTGTTTAATTATACCCATATCATTGGTTGTGTATGATTCATTAAATTATGCAACTTATGAATTAATCAATATCACTAGCGAGAGTTACATGTTTTTTTTTTTACTATCATAAAAAATTGTCAGCTGTTTAGCCAGAATTGTGAGCTAGTGTGTACTTAAGCATAAGCTTCAATTGATCTAAGATTTGTTGCCTTTTTTTTTGCCAATGTACTATGTGTTCATTTAAGATGAGTTTTTGAAAGATTCATTAAACTAGAAATAATATGCTCAAATGCATTTGCAAGATTTGTTTACAAGGCCAAGATGGATATTTTATTAAGCACCCCTGTTTGATTGTTCAAATTGAAGCTTGGGTTCAGAATCAAAAACATGTTTTAAGTTCAATATGGGAGCTGTTGACTTAAAAGCATGGTGTATATATATGAACTGTGTCGAATAAAGTGTAATGAAACAGTCTCTATAGTTGAAAAATGTCCTTGCCTCTTGATAATTCACTTGCATATGCTTGAAACTGTCCATTCAGGAGTATGTATTTATTTTCTTAGTTTTGCATCTGCTTTGCCTAGTCATGTCCATGCTGCAAGTTGTGAAATAGTTATAGATTATAAATAATCTCGGTCTTTAATATGTGGCTGCTAAATCTCTCCAGAGGATATCAAAATGATATCAATATCCCTTAATTTAGTGCATCTGTTTCAGTTCTCCATATGATGGATTACTTTGTATGATCACTTCTGATTCAGAATTAAGTCTACATGTTAATGGAGTGTGCTCGGATCACTGGTTATATACTTGAACCATGATAAAACGTCTGGGAAATTCTTCTGATCATAGCCATAGCTGTCCATTATGTTTGCTTTGGTATATCTGTTTTGATATGTCCTTAGGGTAGCCTCTGAAGTACCCCTTTGGTTCTAACTCCTTTCCCTTTTCGTTTCATGCATGACCATCGCATACGAGTCCGAGGGACTCGTTCTTCTCCTGCTCTGTGTTGGGCTAAAAGCCCGACGACGTCTCCTCCGTATCCAGTTCTGCCCGCAACAAACAATAGAAAACAATATTCTGGGCCAAAGCCCAATGCACAGGAACAGCAGCAGCAGCCCAACAATATGAAAATTGCTGGGCCGAAGCCCAACAGAAAAATGGGTCCAGCAGTGCCCAAACGGGCTGGCCCATTTGATACTTATTACCCTCTTATTTTATTTTGTGCATATAAATTTGTATTATGCAAACTAATTCTTTGTTTATTTTGCTTTCTTAGTTTAGATAAATCTTAAATAATTAGTAGGCTTAGTTTTAGTAATGGGTAGTTAGTTTAAACAAAACCAATAACTAATCCCATAAGTTTTTTTCAGTTTTTCTTCTCTCCACATTAAATTATTCATAGAATATATGATATTTGCTTCTAGAATAATTGATGGCATAAATTCATATTTTGATTTCCAAAACACCACTGTTACATAAATGTAAACTCAAGCATATTTTCGCAAATAACTCTTCAAATTTGGAATCAATCATACATCATTTTGGCTAAGTATAATTAATAAAGTTAATGAAAAAGAGGGAAACTCATGTCCTTTTTTCGTCATAATTGTCTTCTAAGCAAAAATAAGTCTAAGCATTTCTACATCATCATGTTGATATAATATAAGTTTATTTAAGATTCACATTAGCTATCTTATATTTGTTCATGCCCTTAAAATCGCAAGAAAAGAATTATTAATATCTTACTATTTGGTTTGTTTCAAATGTCTATTAAAATACTGTACAAACCCGCTCTTCTTCTATTTATATATTCCACGCAAATCTTATTTTAAGAAGCATCATTATTTAAAGCTTTTTTAGCAATTTTATAAGTTTTATTCGAAATGGCATTTAAAATCTTCTTTTATGTAAATTATTATATTTTCTCTAAATCTTATATTAAGCAAACAGTTTATATTTTCTTTAAAACTTTAGCAGTATTATAAGTTATTTTCTTTAATTTCAAATATTATATTTGCATCTTTAGCCCTAATTAATTAACCTAAGTTTGGTCGGATAACCGTAAGTTAACGGATTCTAAAGGATGCCTAACCCCTTCCCTTTAGGATAATATAGAGCCCTTACCTAGAATCATACTGGTTAAGCAGACTATTAACAGAGGTTTAGCTAGCTTCACCTTAGTTAATAATCAGGTGCCCTAATTCACCTTAAAATCAATTAGGTGGCGACTCCTTAAAACAAAGCAATAAATAGGAATCACCAATATGTTGTACTCCGCTTCAACCCGGTTAAAATGGGGTATAACAAAGTTCATGTTTCTTGGTTATGCTTCTGAGTTTAAAGGATATCGTTCGTTGTGTCCTAGCTCCAAGAAAATTATTCAGAGTCGGGATGTTACTTTTAATGAGGCTGTTATGTTATCGTCAGGGAAAGAGTCTATTGTTTCCTCTATGGATAATGATGATATGAAAGATGCCAGTGAGAAGCTAGAGGTAGAAGTGAGCCATAAAGCTCACGAAGTAGGCCCTATTCCTTCTATAGTTCGTCAGGCTAGCGAGGAGGCTCCTAATGATGAGCCAAGTACTAGTACCACACGTCCCGTCAAACCACAGGTGGAAGATGATCATGTTATTTCTTGTGATAGACCGAGACGAGTTATAAAGAAGCCCACTCGATATACTGATACTGATGATGATGATGGGCTTATTGCTTATGCTCTTTCTGTTGCACAAGAAATTCCCGAAGGAGTTGATCCTTCTACTTACTTTGAGGTAATTTTCTGTCCTAATTCCTCAAATTGGTTAGTGGCTATGCAAGAAGAGATGGAAATCTTGCACAAAAATACTACATGGGAGTTATGTGAGCTGTCCAAAGGACGTCGTACATTGATTGCATGTAACGACCCGTTTGGTCGTTATAGTCTTTCGGGCATTTTCGCCCCTTTTCGAGCTTGGTTAGCTCACTTTTGATCGAGGGGACCGTTGGCATGCTTCTCGAGGTGTCTAGACTTAATTTGGGCGACTTTTTGTGAAATTTGAGCTTTTAGTTGACTCAAAGTTGACTTTCGGGTAAACGGACCTTTTTTCAAAAATTTGTCAATTCCGAGAGGTCCAGATGATCATTTAGAACTTGTGTGTGCATCTGTTTCGGTTCCCAATGCACTCGGATGCATTTTGGGACTTGGGTTGGGAGATTGGAATTAAGGTATCGGGGGTTGACTCGATCAACGAGACCTCCGTTGGGAATTCTGAGGCCACGAACCCGTTCGTAGCGTGTTTTTATATGTGTCTATGTATTTGGTATGTGAGCAGATGGCCTCGAGAATTAGTCAAAAAATCATATTGAAGTGTGAAAATCGGCTTTGGTGGCACCAGCATCGCGACAGTGGTACCGCTGAAGCGGTCATCTTGCCACTCAAGCAATCCTGGCCATTTGGGCTTGACCGCTGGAGCGGCACCGCTGTAGCGGCCTTGGCATCGCAGAAGCGGGTGACGGGCAGTGAATTCATTTAATGAAGTATTAAAAGCCCTTAGTCTATCATTTAATGCCATTTTGAAAATAGAGCTATTGGGGACTATTCTTGGGGATTATTGGTGAAGGTTTTTGGTGGTAAGATCTCCTAATCCTCTTGCTATTTCATTTCTCCTAATTATCTTAGAATTTATCTTTCCTTGTTAGTTCCTTAGTAATGGAAGATTAAAAGTGGGTTTTGATAGATTTTCTATCTAGACTTATTAATGATGAAATTTTTGGAGTTTATGCTAGATTATGATGTATCTAGGATTGTTAATCATATATCTTTCATTATTAGTGTTGGATTCTTGAATTTAAGAGTTAGGGTTTATACCCAAAATTGAGGGGTTTACTTGAAATTTGAAATTAGGTTAATCCTTGAGTTAATTTAGCAATTAGTTGTTGGGTTTTGATCACCTAGTGTTTAATTTGATATTTTACTCCTGAATTTCCCGTTTTGACCTTGTGGGCCCCGTTTCCCCAAATTCTAGGGTTGGATTTAACCTAAATTGAATGATAGCAATATTAGTATCTATCTTCATGATTTCTAATTTAGATTTCGAAATGCCTAGGCTTCTTTGATCTTGAGGCTCAACAAAAGGGGAAAACAAATGAGTGATTGTTGGTGTTTGCTGTTCGGCCATCCAGGTAGGTTATGGCTTACCCTTGGTGAGACTTCGTGTAGCGAAGCATATATTTAGATTATATTATTGGAGAAAGCATGTAAACCTTCTGATATAAAGTTGAGTTGGATACTGTATTAGGTTGGGCCCTTTTGTGTGATTGGGGCTAGCCACCCCGTTGTGTGATAATTGATTTGTCCTATTGACTGTGGGTTGATGCCTCATAGCGATAGTGGATATTAGAGACTATTGAGATATGTTGTTTATGACATTGTGGTGCCCCATTTGTTGGCATTTGATTTTGAGGATAGTATTCTATAATACTTGTGTAGTCTTTCATGATATTGTTGGCGTACCCATGTTTGGTACTTGTGATGTTGATATTATTATTCATATTGACTCATACATAACACGCATTCACATCTCTCATGATATATTACTGACACATTATTGATACGTGATGATACACTGTGATGAGTTGAGCTTAGTTTGCATGAGCGTGATGTGAGTGGTCCGATATCTGATATTTGTCGCGGAATCGTGGATTGTGTGCGAGTGATGTAAGTAGTCCGATGTCCGATGGTTTTCCCAGAATCGTGGATTGTGTGATGCTAGAGTCCGACGTCCGATGAGTTTTTCGGAGTCGTGGATGAGTGAGTACATGGACTTCGCGGGTCCCCCATGGGATGTGCTACCGAGACGTCGATACTTCCATTCGGAGTATATGTGTACACTGCATTGTATTGCATTGGCATTCTTACATTATTGCATTGCATTGCATTTTGACTTATACTGTGGTGATTCGGTGTTGTACTTGTGTTGATTGATTTCGGATTGGATATATATAGAGACTCGGCATACTTGGGTTTAGATATTTCAACCTAGGTGATGACGGATACTTGTTTCTAATTGTGTTGACTTATACTTTTTGATTTATCAGCCTATCCTGCTTTATTGTCTGAATTCTGTTAGCTATGCTTAGTCGGCTGATGATACCTACTAGTACTGTGGTTTTGTACTGACCAGCACTTGCTGCATTCCTTTATGAATGTAGAGTTTTAGGTTGGGTCTGCTTCCATCTCCCGTGGCTAATTGTAGCCATCAGCATAGTTTCGAGTTTCCAGGGTTAGCACGCGACGTTCACTGCCTTGAAGACTTGTCTTGTTATGTCTTATTTTTCTATTCTGAGACATATACGAATTTATGTATTATTATATTTCAGACTTGTATATTTTCATTAGATGCTCTTGTATGGCTTAGATCAGACCCTGGGGGTATTTTCCTTATTTCCGCACTATTCTATTATATATATTATTGTAAGACTTACGTAATTATTCTCTTATGATTTATTTATTTATTTACTTATGTCTTTATTTACGTTGGGTTGAGAGTTCGCTTATCGAGGTGGGAAAGGTAAGTGCCCGCACGACTTGGCCAAATTGGGTCATGACAAGTTGGTATCAGAGCCCTAAGTTACCCGGTCTATAATACAAGAGCGTGTCTAGTAGAGTCTCGTGGATCGGTACGATGAGTTCCGCACTTATCTGCGAGAGGCTATAGAACATTTAGGAAATCTCACTTTCTTTCATTTTTTTGTGCTACTTTATTGTAATTGGTATCTGAAACAATCAAATTGGTATCTCACTCTTATTTATTCTCTCACAGATGGTAAGGACTCGAGCTACTACAGCCCGAGGTCAGGTGCCAAAGCCCGTAGCTGTGGCTGGCACCAGAGGGCAAGTGACAGCCAGAGGGCGCGGCTGAGCTAGAGGCCGCGGGGCTGCCCCAGCCAGGGGCAGGGCTCCTGCGGTAGGACAATAGCGCGAGAGATCACCGTCTCCCGAGCCCAAGTATCAGCATGATCGAGACCAGGCCGCAGAAGATGGTCTAACCCCAGCATGGACACAGCCCGAGGTTATTTCTGATCAGGCTATGCATGACACTATGGCCAGAGTCCTACTTCATCTAGATGCCCAGCAGGCTGCCGTTGGTGTTACTACTCCTGGCGGAGGTTTACAAACCAGAGTTGGGGCGCAGACCCCTGAGCAGAGACCTACTTGGGTAGCACACCCTGCTGCAGCTATGGCTCACCGTATGGATGCGGCACCTGCTCCTGGTGATGATATTAGGCCCATGGAGCGCATTATTATGACTGTGTCTGATCAGGACCTTGTTGGGAGATTCAGGAAGTTAGAGCCGCTGAGGTTTTCGAGTATTTTTGCTGAGGACGCTTATGAGTTTATCCTGGATATGTATGAGTTGCTACATAAGATGGGGATCGAGAAGACCCATGGAGTTGAATATGTCTGCTACCAGTTTCGTGGTGACGCGAAGACATGGTAGAGGTATTTTGTTGCTTGCAGACCTGAGGTTTCCCCTCCCCTGAGTTGAACTCAGTTCTACTGAGCCTTCCTTGAGAGGTATGTGCCCTGGTCTTTGAGAGAGACGCGTAGGGAGGAGTTTCTACATCTTCAGCAGAGAGATATGTCGGTGGAGGCCTATGTGACCCGCTATCTGTATCTGGCTCATTATTCCACTTCTTTGATCCCTATTGAGGCTGACAGGATCACGCGTTTTGTTGGTGGGTTGGTCGGTTCTCTTCAGATTCCTTGCCTTCAGATGGAGGCTATGGGGGCTTCCTTCCAGTCCATCGTCGAGCATGCTTCTGTGGTTGAGGGCGCTAAGCCCCGTGCATGTAGTGGTGGTGACAAGAGACTGCGTTAGACCGGGAGTTATGGTGGTTCTAGTTCAAGGGGCGCCAGTCAGTCTTCTAAGTCATATCAGCCATATACCGATCGTCCTATGCATTCAGCTTTGCAACCTTTCCCAGTGACCCACCCAGACAGAGAGCTCCCGAGAGCTCATTTTCTCTCCCGATCGACAAGTTTGTTTAATCCGGGTCCTCAACTTCAGTTTATCAGCCTCCGACTTCTTTGACCTATTATTCTTGTGGAGAGGTTAGGCATGCTTCTAAGAGATTTCCATGACCCAGGCGGGATTATTAGCCACCGAGGACTCTGACATCATCTGGTGGTCGATGTGGTGCTTCTCAGAAGGGCGATGCTCAATCAGGCCGTGGTGGTTCTCATGGTTCTAGGGGTGGATCCCAGGCAGTTAGAGGTGGTTCCCAGGGTGCGAGAAGGGGATCTCAGACTCGATGTGGTGGGGCCTATTGTTACTCGTTTTCGGGTAGGCCTGAGACAGAGGCCTCAGATGCTGTGATTTCAGGTACCATTTTATGTCCGTCATAGAGCAACATCTGTGTTGTTTGATCCTGGATCCACTTATTCGTATGTGTCTGCATATCATGCTGTTGGTTGGGATTTGCCTTGTGATAACATAGATATACCTGTTTATTTGTCTACTCCGGTTAGAGATTCTGTGATTGTTGATCTAGTTTACCGGTCTTGCTCGGTTACTTTTATGGGGTATGACACTTAGGCATATTTGATGATTCTAGATATGGTGGACTTTGATATTATATTGGAGATGTCCTGGCTTTCTCCTTATCACGCGATCTTAGACTGTCGCGCCAAGACAGTTGCTTTAGCCATGCTGGGCATTCCTAGTGTCACGACCCAACCCCGTAGGCCGTGACTAGTGCCCTACTTGGGCACCCTGACATACCCGTACATATCGAATCACATCCAAATAGTATATGCGGCAAAAATGCTATATGCCGTCCTAATCTATCTCAAACTGTATCAGACACAAATATATACATATACATATCGAAGAGCCAGCAAGGCTATCAAATACGTCAAAAGCCGACAAGGCTGTCAAATATATCAAAAGCCGACAAGGCTATCAAATGGCACAACGGCCCAAAAACATATACAAAATGCATGCCGACAAGGCTGCCATAACGAAAGAGATCATATGGACACAACTGTACAGAAGTAGGCACACATACCCACAAATAAGTCTACAGACCTCTAAACAAACCAAACGAATCATATGGCGGGACAGGGCCCCGCCGTACCCCGGAACAAATATATATACATACGTAGCGAACAAAAGTATATACCAAAAGTGTATGCTCTGAAATGAGAAGAGCACTCCAAACAGCTGAAGGGGATATCCTAAACTGGGGGATCACCGAACTGTGCGTCTGTACCTGCGAGCATGAAACGCAACCCCCGAAGAAAGGGGGTCAGTACGGAATATGTACTGAGTATGCAAAGCAGAATGTAAGGAAAGCAAAAATCTGAGATATAACGAAATGGAAGTATCAACATAAGTGCAAATTCAACATATCAAAATTTGTTTACTGTCAAAAATATGCAAGTCATGCATAGGGTACAGAAGAATATGGTCGCCCGCCCGTCGATGGCGCCATAACACAGCATAACACCAGAAGGTCTCAAATCTCCGTACCCCCGTCACATATCACATCACAACATAACGCCATATACCACACATCACCAAACATAAGTGGAACCCGACCCTCATTAGCGAGTAGCTCGGAGAACCATAACACAGCATAACTCCGGAGTATATCAAAATGCGCACGATAACAGAACCGGCCCGGGACTCGGCGAAGGAATAACAGAATGCACGAGTAGAGTCGTGAGTAGTCATATGCATAAAATCATTATCATAAATTCAAACATAAGCAAAATGATCATACTTGAATTTCGAAGTAATAATCATAACAAATTCTTTCAAAAAATTTCCGAATTACATAAAGGAAAGTCGCGGGACCCACGACCCGAGCCGGGCCCGCCCATAGAAAATATATTCATCATATGCCATATAAACCCTTACAAAAATATTAAAGCAATCCGAACCTTCCGGAGGAAGATATGGCGTTTATAGTTCGGAATTCTTTAAATCAACTCATTGTGCAAAGTTTGGAAATCAAATTTCTTCAAAGGCATAATAGTTCATATTTCATCATATCATCCATAGGAGTGCCAAAGAATATATGTAAAGATCATAGCGAACTCGGATTTCGAATTTAGGATTTCCTTAAGACTAGTAGTCTAGCCCATTTATAACTAAGGCATGCCAAATGAAAGAAGGGTGTTTTACATACCTCGAACGCACTTCCAAGCTAGCCAATCTAAAGCTACTCCAAATCTATGCCTCGGGCTCCCCAAGGTCTACAAAATGTGCCAATGAATATCCAATATTAACCATAGGCACTTAAGAAATTATTCATTCCAACTAACTCTAAATTTTACAGAAAATTCAGCAGCACTTCCCCTGTAAATAGGCCATCCCGAGAATTTAACTCGGCCAAATCAATCAACAACAACAACCAATCTATCAACATTAATATCTCTCTTTTCCATCATTCTATAACTTTCATGATTTCAATTCGACGACTTGTCTTTAAGCCAACATCGATGCTTATTTATTCAAATACTAACCCGAATCCATACCAACAATATTTAATGACATTCTAAGCGATTCATACAACATTTCCGACAATCCAAAATTTTTCCACATTAGCCGAGAACAGCCCCTAACCCGAGAACCTCACTTTAACCCACTCCTCATTTTCAAATCATGATTTGCATTCACAATTCACATTCTAACAATGCTATTCTCATCAACATACAAATTACATTTAATATACTATAACCTCCAAATCAGGCCGCATCAATTACAACATCAATTTGAGTCATTAAGCATTCATTTCCAACATCGAATTCATAACGACGACGACTAAAACATTAAGCGACATTAATTTATTCATTGCCATATAAGGTGACCCATTTTCGGCTAGCACACCCACATACACATATGGATAATTCTCAATCATTCCTTCACCCTACAATGTTCATAATATACTAACTAGGCATTAATTCATAGTTTCAACACAACACAACACACACATACTTACACGGCTCAAGCACCACACACACAACTCACTTCCAACATTCCATATTTCATGATTTTCCTCCATTTTAACATACTACAAGATGTATACAACCTTCATAACACATAAAACATAATCAAATCTTACCTTTTCTCTTCAATTTCCCAATAGCCTAGGGTTTTGCAATTGGACACAATGAATGGTTGAATGATCCAAACAATACTTCCACGCTACTTAGGGTCTTCAATATAGTTGATTAACACCAAGAATTTATTTTTAGAGAAGCTAGAAATTGATGTGGTTTTCTCTTGGTTGGGGCCGAAACAGTGGGGTGGTGGAGCTCTCAATGGCTTGCTATTTTTCTAAGTGTTGAATGGGGAGAGATGAATTAAAGTCCTCTTTTTCAAGTCCACAAAAATATCTACCTTGTACTTGGCCCACACAATGTGTTGGACCAATTAAAATTGGCCACACAAGGTGTGGGACCATCTCCATTGTACATGGCCACATGGCATTTTTTTGGTGCCAATTTTTTTTTTTTTTTTTGAATTGTGGTCCCAATTTTTTCTAAGTGTTCAATACCAACAGATTCATGAACAACTTATGTCTCGAAATAAAATCGAAGGTCAAAATCTCCGACTTTATATCCCGAAATAGTTTTGTCCTTAAATTATCATAGTTAATCCGGGTTGTCCCAATGTATAAAAATACGGGACGTAACATCCTCCCACCCTTAAGAACATTCGTCCTCGAATGTTGGATTAGTTCTACGGATCTTACTCAAATTCGGGGGAGTTTCTTTTATAGCCAACATGTCCAATTCATTCATAGATCAACATAAGCAAACAAAGAATTTGGATTACCTGAAGGTGCCGGAAATAGGTGAGGATACTTTTTCTTCATCTGCTCCTCAGCCTCCCAAGTCATTTCTTCTCGGTTATTATTCCGCCACAACACCTTAACAGAAGCCACATCCTTATTCCGCAACCTTCTTACCTGACGATCCAATATGGTTATAGGTTGTTCTTCATAAGATAGCTCCTCTGTGACCTTTATATCATCTGTAGGAAAAACTCTGGAAGGGTCACCAATACACTTACGAAGCATAGAAACATGGAATACCGGGTGAACCGCTCCCAAGTCAGCTGGCAAATCCAATTCGTAGGCCACCTTGCCTATTTTACTAATAATCAGATAAGGCCCAATATATCTCGGACTGAGCTTTCCTTTCTTGCCAAATCGCATAACACCTTTCATAGGTGACACTTTCAGGAACACCCAATCGCAAATCTGAAACTCTAACGGTCGACGTCGCTTGTCAGCATAAGATTTCTGTCGACTCTGGGCCGCTAATAGTCGCTCTCGAATCAGTTTCACTTTATCGACTGCCTGCTGGACCACATCTGGACCAATCAACTGAACCTCACCCACGTCAAACCAACCGATCGGAGATCTGCATTTCCTGCCATACAAAGCCTCATATGGTGCCATTTGAATACTAGAGTGGTAGCTGTTGTTATAAGCAAACTCAACAAGCGGCAAATGGTCGTCCCAGCTACCCCTGAAATCAATAACACAGGCACGCAACATATCTTCCAATGTCTAAATGGTGCGCTCTGCCTGTCCGTCGGACTGAGGCTGGAATGCTGTACTCAGACTCACCTGGGTCCCCAATCCCTCCTGAAATGATCTCCAGAATTTAGCTGTAAACTGGGCACCTCTATCGGAAATAACGGACACAGGAACTCCGTGCAGTCTCACAATCTCCTTAATATACAGCCTGGCATAATCTTCAGCTGTGTAGGTAGTCTGAACTGGAAGAAAATGGGCTGATTTTGTCAGCCGATCAACGAGAACCCAAATGGAGTCGTACCTCCGTGGAGTGCGAGGCAAGCCTACAATGAAATCCATATTAATTATCTCGCACTTCCACATTGGTATCTTCATCTCCTGCAATAACCCACCAGGTTTTTGATGCTCAATTTTCACCTGCTGACAATTAGGGCACTGGGCAACGAACTCTGCTATGTCCTTTTTCATACCGTCCCACCAATACAGACATCGAAGATCATGATACATTTTCGTCGACCATGGGTGAACAGAGTACCTGGCATGATGTGCCTCACCCATAACCTGTCGTCGCAGTCCCGCAACGTCAGGTACACATAATCTGCCCCTGTATGATAGCACTCCATCGGATGTAATCTCAAACGGGGTCTGCTCTTTTTCACGGACTGCATCCCTATACTGTATCAGAACAGGATCATCATACTGACGCCGCTTTATCTCACCCAGAATGGAGGAGTCGGCCACCCCTCGAACAGAAATCCCAGTATCTCCAGAATCGGCCAAGCGGACTCCCAAACTGGCTAGCTGATGAATATCACGAACCATTTCTTTCTTACCAGACTGTACACCAATCAGACTGCCCATGGACTTGCGGCTAAGCGTATCTGCTACGACGTTGGCTTTCCCTGGATGGTATAGAATATCGACATCATAATCCTTCAGCAACTCTAACCACCGCCTCTGTCGCAAATTCAATTCTTTTTGTTTAAAAATGTACTGGAGGCTCTTGTGGTCCGTATAAATATCAACGTGGACCCCATATAAGTAATGCCGCCAAATCTTCAAAGCATGAATAACCGCGGCTAACTCCAAATCATGTGTAGGATAATTCTTCTCGTGCGGTCTGAGCTGCCGGGAAGCATAGGCTATGACTCGACCGTGCTGCATCAACACACAACCCAAACCCATACCAGAGGCATCACAATAAACCACATACCCGTCTGGTCCTTCTGGAAGGGCTAAAACTGGTGCTGTAATTAATTTTTGCTTCAACATCTGAAAGCCGCGCTCACAGGCATCAGTCCACTGAAATTTCGCTGCCTTCTGAGTTAACTTTGTCAATGGTGCCGCAATAGAAGAAAAATTCTCTACAAACCTTCTGTAATAACCGGCCAACCCTAGAAAACTGCGTACCTCTGTAGGTGTAGTAGGCCTAGGCCAATTCTGTACAGCTTCAATTTTCTGCGTATCAACTTGAATACCATCTGCTCCGACAATATGCCCCAAGAATGCCACGGAGGTTAACCAGAATTCACATTTTGAAAATTTAGCATATAATTGCTGCTGCCGAAGAGTGCCAAGCACTGTCCTCAGATGATCAGAATGCTCCTCTGCTGATCGTGAATAAACCAATATATCATCAATAAACACAATCACGAACATATCGAGGAAAGACCGAAATACCCGATTCATCAAATACATGAATACCGCTGGAGCATTAGTCAGCCCAAAAGACATAACTCTGAATTCATAATGCCCATATCGGGTCCTGAAAGCAGTCTTCGGAATATCAGACTCTCGTACCCGTACCTGGTGATAACCCGAACGCAGATCTATCTTCGAGAAATATTTGGCACCCTGCAACTGATCAAATAAATCATCAATCCGGGGAAGGGGATATCTATTCTTGATGGTCACCTTATTCAATTGCCTGTAGTCAATACACATCCGCAGTGACCCATCTTTCTTTCTCACAAATAATACCGGCGCTCCCCAGGGCGATGTACTGGGTCTGATGAAGCCTTTATCTAATAAATCTTTCAACTGCTCCTTCAATTCTTTTAATTCTGCCGGTGCCATTCTGTACGGAGGAATAGATATTGGCTACGTATCTGGCAACAAATCAATAGCAAAGTCTATCTCTCGCTCAGGCGGAAGACCCGGAAGCTCATCTGGGAATACATCTGAAAATTCATTAACAACCGAAACTGACTGCAAAGTAGGTGCCTCGGCTGTCGTATCGTGAACACGGACCAAATGATAAATATAACCCTTCTGAATCATCTTCTTAGCCTTGCGGTATGAAATAAACTTACCCCTCGGCGATGCTGTACACCCGGACCACTCTATAACTGGTTCCCCTGGGAACTGGAAACGAACTACCTTCTGCTGGTAGTCAACATTAGCATAACAGGACGCTAACCAGTCCATGCCCATAATAACATCAAATTTAAACATATCTAACTCTATCAAATCATCCTTAGTGCAACGATCAGATATAATAACAGAACAATCTCGATAAACCTGTCTGGCTATAACAGAATCCCCTACAGGTGTAGCTACCTCAAAAGGATCAATCGGCTCAGACTCTATTCCAATTTCATTAGCAATAAGTGGAGCAATATACGATAAAGTCGAACCAGGATAAATCAATGCATATACAGATCGGGAGAAAACCAGTAAAGTACCTGTAACAACATTTGGCGAAGCCTCCTGATCCTGGCGGCTAGCCAATGCATATATGCGGTTCGAAGGACCGCTGGAACCTGAAGCACCACCACGGCCTCGACCGCAACCCGTCTGTGTCGGAATACCTTGCCCCGCAGGGCGCACAGCTGAGGGAGTAGAAGATGAACCTGCGGCTGATCCCGTCGGCTGAACTGTACTGCCAGAACCACTCTCCATCGGACAGTCACGCATAATATGGCCCTGACGGCCGCAAGAAAAACAGGCTCCAGTACCCCGATAGCACTCCCCTGGGTGCGATTTCCCGCAATAAGAACAACGGGGCCTGGGTGGTCTGGACTGGCTGGAACCTCTGGCTGTCTGGGAACCTGATGCTCTAGAACTCTGACCGGCCCCAGATGGTCCTGCACTGTCAAATCGTCTGCCGGCTGACTGTGTACCCCGGCCTGGCGAAGGAAAATATCTGCCCGACGACTGCTGCTGAGGCTGTCCGCCTCGAGAATCTCCAGAATACCCCGCGGACCTGGCCCTCTTGGGCGGCCTCCTGTCTCGCTCCCTACCAGCATAATCGACCCTATGTCGGTCCTCCATACTGTGAGCATGGGCCTGTAACCGGGCGATATACATATCTGTCTGTGACGCCATCGCCATGCAACTGTCAATCAAGTAGCGGTCCAATCCTATCACATACCGGTGCATACGGTCAGCCATATCCGCTACTATAGCAGGGGCATATCGGGCCAAGGAATCAAACTCCAGGTTATACTCGCGAACACTCCGGTCGTTCTGCCGAAACTATAAAAATTTATCAACCCGTGCCCGCCGTAACTCCGGGGGCAGAAAGTGGCGGAGAAAAGCAGTCACAAACTCATCCCAAGTAGCTGGGGAAGCCCTCTCACCTTTGGACAGCTCCCAAGACTCATACCAATTGGCAGCAATATCTCGTAATCTGTGCGAGGCTAACTCAACAGACTCGGTCTCTGAAGCCCTGACCAAATCCAATGAGCGCCGCACTCCCCGAATGAAATCGTGGGGGTCCTCCTCGGGCTTAGACCCGAAGAACTCTGGGGGACGGCATATTAGAAAATCACGACCCCTCAGGCTATCACGCCTGTCATCATCATCATCATCTCTCTGCCTGCGTTTGTGAACCTGTCCCGCTACCAAAGTAGTCAATAGCTGCACGGCCTCCCTCAATGTCCTATCCTCCGCCCCTGGATGGGGTGCTGGAGGCGCGGGAGCTGGAGCCTCTGGAGCTAATGGTGAAGCTGCTCCAGACTCCTCTGATGATGAAGACGTAGCAGCGTCTGTTGGCCGGGGCGCAATATCACGCATCATCTGAGCAAGGGTCCGGGTACCCTTCCGAGCCCGGCTGGTCTCTCCTACCACGCCCTTTTTCTTCTGGGCGGCCGTAGCCTTTTTCGGAGGCATCACTGAAAGAAAAATAACAACGGATCAGAACAGAATCATCCTACTAACACAGCTCTATCGCACGATCTAAGATTCAAAGAAGGGAGACACCCTAAATGTCCTGTAGCCTCCTGTTTATCGATGTGGTGCACAACACACCGATAAACAAGACTCTACTAGACACGGTCTGTAGACATCCCAAGGACAAACCGCTCTGATACCACTTCTTTCACGACCCAACCCCGTAGGCCGTGACTAGTGCCCTACTTGGGCACCCTGACATACCCGTACATATCGAATCACATCCAAATAGTTTATGCGGCAAAAATGCTATATGCCGTCTCAAACTATCTCAAACTGTATCAGACACAAATATATACATATACATATATCGAAGAGCCGGCAAGGCTATCAAATACGTCAAAAGCCGACAAGGCTGTCAAATATATCAAAAGCCGACAAGGCTATCAAATGGCACAACTGCCAAAAAACATATACAAAATGCACGCCGACAAGGCTGCCATAACGAAAGAGATCATATGGACACAACTGTACAGAAGTAGGCACACATACCCACAAATAAGTCTACAGACCTCTAAACAGACCAAACGAATCATATGGCGGGACAGGGCCCCGCCGTACCCCGGAACAAATATATATACATATGTAGCGAACAAAAGTATATACCAAAAGTGTATGCTCTGAAATGAGAAGAGCACTCCAAACAACTGAAGGGGATATCCTAAACTGGGGGATCACCGAACTGTGCGTCTGTACCTGCGGGCATGAAACGCAACCCCCGAAGAAAGGGGGTCTGTACGGAATATGTACTGAGTATGCAAAGCAGAATGTAAGGAAAGCAAAAATCTGAGATATAACGAAATGGAAGTATCAACATAAGTGCAAATTCAACATATCAAAATTTGTTTACTGTCAAAAATATGCAAGTCATGCATAGGGTACATAAGAATATGGTCGCCCGCCCGACGATGGCGCCATAACACAGCATAACACCAGAAGGTCTCAAATCTCCGTACCCCCGTCACATATCACATCACAACATAACGCCATATACCACACATCACCAAACATAAGTGGAACCCGACCCTCATTAGCGAGTAGCTCGGAGAACCATAACACAGCATAACTCCGGAGTATATCAAAATGCGCACGATAACAGAACCGGCCCGGGACTCGGCGAAGGAATAACAGAATGCACGAGTAGAGTCGTGAGTAGTCATATGCATAAAATCATTATCATAAATTCAAACATAAGCAAAATGATCATACTTGAATTTCGACATAATAATCATAACAAATTCTTTCAAAAAATTTTCGAATTACATAAAGGAAAGTCGCGGGACCCACGACCCGAGCCGGGCCTGCCCATAGAAAATATATTCATCATATGCCATATAAACCCTTACAAAAATATTAAAGCAATCCGAACCTTCCGGAGGAAGATATGGCGTTTATAGTTCGGAATTCTTTAAATCAACTCATTGTGCAAAGTTTGGAAATCAAATTTCTTCAAAGGCATAATAGTTCATATTTCATCATATCATCCATAGGAGTGCCAAAGAATATATGTAAAGATCATAGCGAATTCGGATTTCGAATTTAGGATTTCCTTAAGACTAGTAGTCTAGCCCATTTATAACTAAGGCATGCCAAATGAAAGAAGGGTGCTTTACATACCTCGAACGCACTTCCAAGCTAGCCAATCTAAAGCTACTCCAAATCTACGCCTCGGGCTCCCCAAGGTCTACAAAATGTGCCAATGAATATCCAATATTAACCATAGGCACTTAAGCAATTATTCATTCCAACTAACTCTAAATTTTACAGAAAATTCAGCAGCACTTCCCCTGTAAATAGGCCATCCCGAGAATTTAACTCGGCCAAATCAATCAACAACAACAACCAATCTATCAACATTAATATCTCTCTTTTCCATCATTCTATAACTTTCATGATTTCAATTCGACGACTTGTCTTTAAGCCAACATCGATGCTTATTTATTCAAATACTAACCCGAATCCATACCAACAATATTTAATGACATTCTAAGCGATTCATACAACATTTCCGACAATCCAAAATTTTTCCACATTAGCCGAGAACAGCCCCTAACCCGAGAACCTCACTTTAACCCACTCCTCATTTTCAAATCATGATTTGCATTCACAATTCACATTCTAACAATGCTATTCTCATCAACATACAAATTACATTTAATATACTATAACCTCCAAATCAGGCCGCATCAATTACAACATCAATTTGAGTCATTAAGCATTCATTTCCAACATCGAATTCATAACGACGACGACTAAAACATTAAGCGACATTAATTTATTCATTGCCATATAAGGTGACCCATTTTCGGCTAGCACACCCACATACACATATGGATAATTCTCAATCATTCCTTCACCCTACAATGATCATAATATACTAACTAGGCATTAATTTATAGTTTCAACACAACACAACACAACACAACACACACATACTTACACGGCTCAAGCACCACACACACAACTCACTTCCAACATTCCATATTTCATGATTTTCCTCCATTTTAACATACTACAAGATGTATACAACCTTCATAACACATAAAACATAATCAAATCTTACCTTTTCTCTTCAATTTCCCAATAGCCTAGGGTTTTGCAATTGGACACAATGAATGGTTGAATGATCCAAACAATACTTCCACGCTACTTAGGGTCTTCAATATAGTTGATTAACACCAAGAATTTATTTTTAGAGAAGCTAGAAATTGATGTGGTTTTCTCTTGGTTGGGGCCGAAACAGTGGGGTGGTGGAGCTCTCAATGGCTTGCTATTTTTCTAAGTGTTGAATGGGGAGAGATGAATTAAATTCCTCTTTTTCAAGTCCACAAAAATATCTACCTTGTACTTGGCCAACACAATGTGTTGGACCAATTAAAATTGGCCACACAAGGTGTGGGACCATCTCCATTGTACACGGCCACATGGCATTTTTTTGGTGCCAATTTTTTTTTTTTTGAATTGTGGTCCCAATTTTTCCTAAGTGTTCAATACCAACAAATTCATGAACAACTTATGTCTCGAAATAAAATCGAAGGTCAAAATCTCCGACTTTATATCCCGGAATAGTTTTGTCCTTAAATTATCATAGTTAATCCGGGTTGTCCCAATGTATAAAAATACGGGACGTAACACCTAGGCTCGAGTGGAGGGGCACTCCTAGTCCCGCTCTGAAGAAGATCATATCCTTTCTTCAGGCGAAAAAGTTAGTAAATAAGGGGTATTTAGCCTATCTGCCTCATGTTCGTGACACGACGGTTGCATCTCCACCCCTTGAGTCCATCCCTATTGTGAGTGAGTTCGCAGAGGTATTCCCGTCGGGTCTGCCGGGTATGCCACCCGATCGCAACATTGACTTCTGCATTGACTTGGATCTGGGCACTCGCCCTATTTCTATTCCGCCATATCGGATGGTACCTGCTGAGTTAAGAGAGCTTAAGGAGCAGTTACAGGATTTATTAAGCAAGGGGTTCATTAGAATGAGTGTCTCCCCTTGGGGTGCCCTGTGTTATTTGTGAAGAAGAAAGATGGGACCATGTGGACATGCATTGATTATCGCCAGTTGAACAAGGCTACTATTCTAAACACGTGCCACATGCCTCGTATTGATGATCTGTTTGACCAGTTTCAGGGTGCTTCAGTGTTTCGAAGATTGATTTGCGTTCAGACTACCACCAGTTGAAGATCAGGGCATGGGATACTCCGACAATAGCCTTTTAGACGTGATATAGCCACTATGAGTCTCTAGTGATGTCGTTTAGGCTTATCAATGCCCCGGCTGCATTTATGACTTTGATGAATGACATCTTTAGTTCATTCCTTGATTCCTTCGTGATTGTGTTTATTGATGATATCTTGGTGTATTCCAAGAGTAGGGAGGAGCATAAGAGCCATCTTCGTTCTGTTCTTAGGTTGTTGAAGAAGCATAGCCTGTTTGCTAAGTTTTCTAAGTGTGTGTTCCGGTTGGAGTCTGTGGCATTCTTGGGCCATGTTGTGTCCAAGGATGGGATTATGGTTGACCCATAGAAGATTGAGGTTGTGAGGGGTTGGGCGAGGCCCATTATTATTACTGAGGTTCATAGTTTTGTGGGCTTGGCCAGCTATTACTGTCGCTTTGTGAAGGGTTTTACTACTATTGCTTCATCCTTGACCATATTGACCCAGAGGATGTTCCCTTTCAGTGGTCCGATAATTGTGAGGAGAGCTTTTAAAAGCTCAAGCTTCTTTTGACTTCAGCCCCGATCCTAGCATTACCTATGGAGGGTAAGGGTTTCGCGGTCTATTGTGATGCCTCCCGTATGGGTTTAGGTGCTGTGTTGATGGAGGAGGGTATAGTGATAGCCTATTGTTGACACCCAATTTTGTCCCTCCTCTATTCCAATTTATTTTCTCGGGCTTCTAAATTTATTGACGAGCAAAACACTTTATTTTCACTATTATTTTTATTGCTACTACTATTAACATCATTACTTTCATTACTTTATCACAAATTTTAAATGGCTCGTCATCATTTCATTTTCGGATTTTATTAAATCCTTACTTTCTACATATCAATTTTTAATTATCTTCATATAGTATATATGGTACTAGTTATTAAATTATAAGCCCAAAGAATAATTAAAATAGGGGAGAAAAGATCAACACTTTTTGAGCCAAAACAGGCCCAATTCGTGACTAACCCATAACAATCCGTAGCCCATTACCCATTTCCCCTCCTACCCAAACTAACCAGCCCAACGCCTTACCGACCCGACCCGGCCCATCTTTTCTCATCAGTTGAAGTTCTAAACCTAACAAAATCAACAGGCCGCACATCTTCTCTATGCTACCTCTCTCTCTGTTCTTCATCTCCCTTTCCATTTCAAGTTAAGCCCCAATCACCCTTTCACCATTCCAGATTTTTGCCTCCCCATTTCCACACAGAATCGTCCTCTCCTTTGGATTTACTTACTTAGTCTGTCGTTGAAAGGGAAAGCTTCCCATTTTTTTCGTTTCGAACACAACAGATCCAAAAGAACAGAAAAATTGAACCATTTTCGGTAACCCTGAATCAAATCAAGTGAATGAAGCCTCCTAACGTTCTGATTTTTTTTAAACGATTTTGACTTCGAATCCCGCCCAAAATGATTGACAAACCCTAGTTTCATCTCCTATAAATACCATCTTATGCCTCAGCCGAAAGGGGGATTTTTTCTGGAGCAGTTTGGAATTTTCTGGAAAAAAATACACAAAAAAGTCTCACTTTACCTCTTGATATCGATTTTTAAAAATACAAACATTTTACTCTGTTTTTACTCGATCATCATTTTGAATCCGAGTATACGCAAGCTCGGAGGAATTAGCATTCGACTTTTACTTTGGAGTCGAGGGTAGATTCGAGGCTCAACACCTAGTTCGCTGAACTCGAAGAAGGTCCGTAAATTTCTTGCCTCTTTTAATTCTTTTGTAGCTTTTATATAATGGTCAGATACTAATCATGTGACTAGCTTAGATCGATTCTGTGTTTACTATTCTGTCTTAGTTGAATGTGTGATATTGTATGATGATGGGTGGTTGTATGGTTACTGTTAACTTTAAGTGGAGCATATAATGTAGCCTAATCTAGCTTTTGGTTTAGTCGACTAGTTCACTGTTTGGATTTGACTATGTGTTTAGTTTATTAATTATGGGATCAGTATGTCTATTAGTTAACCTTTAGCCAAGTATATGTCTATTTACATGTTACCTTAACGCTATGCTTAGTATTTAAATACCTATTATATGGTTTAAATAGGATTGAGGTATAGCCTATAACAGACACTTATGTATGATTTATAGCTCTGCTTCTTAAGTTATCTGAATTTATCCACATGTTTGATTAATTTAGTACTAGTAATGAATTAAACTCGGCATATATAGGTGTTCAGTGTGTGGATTTCTATGTTATATAAGTTCAGAAATGTGTGAAAGAGCATATTGTTTCTGCTTCTTCCTGAGTACTGTCCATTTGGAAATGGTCTAACTATGTGAATGAGTAATGTGACAAATATTATGCCAATCTTAGCACCCTGTTCAGTTGAAACTGCTAAAATATTGAGATATCTAAACAACATGTTTGATGATTCACCTGATCTATATGTAACTAAGAGTCTGCTACTTAATAACACAAAGTCATATCTAAGTATAGGTATATTTGGTTTTCAGTCAATCGAGTGGGTATTTCAAAACGATGTTTGCTTCGAAGTGTTTAATTGTCTTTGTATGCCTATATTGTTAAAATTTGATGGTAAGCTGCATATAGGTCTATGTAAGTCTATCCAGACCTAAGATTATGCCCAGTTGAGGTTACATGAGATACAAGTTGATCTATAAACTGACCCTGACCTTTGAATGCTCCCTCTTTGGTGATTTTGTTCGAAAGCTATGAGGCTGGCACCTTTAATTTGCTGTTGGTTCTGGTACTGTTAAAAATTAGAATGGATTCAAAAGAGTCTAAGCATTTAAAAACCCAGTTTAACAATTTTAAATCTATCCAAGTGACCTGCTGGTTTTGTTCTATAAAAGAATAGATACTACATCCGATAGACTTGCCATACATGTGGTTGAAATGGCTCCCCATCCTTGGTACATGTTGCTGTCCTTTAAAGAAAACACAGTGGCTGCACTTGGAGTTATGCTAAGGGTTGTTGTGTATTGTCTACTGCCCCCTGTGGTTGTTATTAGAATTATTTGTTATGTTCGATCATTAGTCATCATAGCTTTACCCTTAAAAGAACAAACAGATTGCCACCTTGAGCTGACTCTCACATTATGTGATTGAGCTGCAGCCACGTTTGTAGCTTAAGTCGCTTGAAAATTAACATATATCGCACTTGATAAAAGAATATGACTGTTGCTATATATGGCTGCCTGTTACTATAGTTGTTTACTACAATATACTACCGATGGTTTGCTTTTCATTTGGGCTGAATTACTGCTGCCGTATATCACTTTGAAGGCAAAAAAGACTTATTGGTTTCAGGTTCTGGGGCCATTACTTTGGCTAGATATCTTTTGACTATTGTTGGTTGTTGCTTAATTGTTATGGGTTGCTGCTCAGTTACTCTTGTGGCCTTTTTCCTTCTTTGTGGGCGTCTAAATTCAAATGTGGGCCTGCTATCCCTGATGTTTTAGCTATTTATAATCCGGATTGGTTTTGTTGTGTCACAAGAATTAGCTGAAAATAAATCAGTGCCTATGTATTCACGTTAAATTCATGTTATGTGTGCATTTCTTAAACCATGATATCCTCGAGTGAATTTCCTTGTCGCTAATCTTTATCTTTTTGTTTTTTTTTTACATGTACACATCGGGGAAAATGGAGTCCCAATTCGGGACTCGCTCAAAACGGAGTTTCAAATTGAAATCCGACATTAATACATTACCCGTGCATAGAATCGCCATTCCTTAATCTCATCCCTCAGCAAGAGAACAATGAAATTCGCTTGATGCTCGCCCATAGCGATTTCCTTTTCTTAAAACTTTCAACTCCTTACTCTTTTTTTATTTTGTTTGTATGTGTGTTTTGAATGATTTCTTTTGGTGTGTGTTTGATATTCTTGGTACATGATATAATGGGTTTAGGATTAGCATGTGATTAACTTTTAAATGTATAATTACACCAATCGAGTTTGCTAAAGAATTAGGTCCAACTTCAAAACGATTCACATAATATAATTATTCTTCAAAACATCACAAATTTTACACTAATGTTGGTTTATTTTGAGAGATAAAAGGCAAACTAATTCTGTGGGTAACTTCTTCACTTTAACTCTTTTCCAACACTTGAAACATGTATTTGTTAAAAAACTTTACATAATTGAACTAATAGTATTTCATAGGTCTTACTTTTAAACAATACTTAGAATCCTCTTTCATGCAAATTACTATATTTTCTATAAATCATATTTTAAATAACATTATTATTTAAAACCTCAGCACCACTTACAAGATATTTTCTTAAATATTTTAAATATTATACCTACATTCTTAGTCTAATTAGATATAAGTCTGGTCGGTCAACCATTGTTGATGGACCTTAAAGGGTGCCTAATACCTTCCCTTTAAGTTAGTTGAACCCTTACTTAGAATTTTGATTTCGTAGAATTTTAAAACAGAGTTAACTTTAGATAATAATTTTAATTACCTTAGGATCCCTAATTCACCATAAATAATTAGGTGGCGACTCTCTTACTTTAATTAACCCCGGAATTACCGGAATGTTGTAAACTATTTTGACCCCGGTTAAAATAGGGTATAACACCTATGCTTCCCGTCAGTTGAAGGTTCATGAGAAGAATTACCCTACCCATAATTTGAAGCTGTTGGCAGTGGTCTTCACTTTTAAGATTTGGAGGCATTATTTGTACGGTATCCATTGTGAGATTTTAACCGATCATCGTGGTTTTCAGCATGTCTTTACCCAGAGAGATCTTAATTCCAGGCAGCACCGATGGATGGAGCTCCTGAAGTACTATGACATCTCTATTCTTTATCATCCCAGGAAAGACAATATTGTGGCTAATGCCTTGAGTCGCAAGGCAGAGAGTATGGGGAGTTTAGCTCGTTTGATTGTTTCCGAGCGTCCGTTGGCCATAGAGGTTCAGACTCTAGCCAACAGTTTCGTTCGCCTTGATATTTCATCAGTTGAGCAAGATTCAAGATAGAGTTTTGAGGGGTGAGGTCAAGGAGGCCGTGATTGATTCTGAGGGCATTTTGAGGATTAGGGGACGCGTGTACGTTCCTCGTATGGGTGATTTGATTCAGTTGATCTTGTCTAAGGATCATAGCTCTCGCTATTCTATTTATCCGGGGGCGACTAAGATGTATCGTGCTATGGGATCAACACTTACCATTGGTAGAGTTTGCGTACAATGACGCCTTTTGAGGCTTTATATGGTAAGATATATGGATCTCCGGTTGGTTGGTTTAATGGATTTGAGGCTCGACCTTGGAGTACGGATCTATTGAGAGAGTCCCTTCATAGAGTGAGAGTTATTAAGACCAAGCTTTTGGCAGCTCAGAGTCGGCAAAAGATGTATGCGGAAGGTCCGGGATTTGGAATTTGCTGTTGGTCACCAGGTTCTATCGAAAGTTTCACCTATGAAGGGTGTCATGAGGTTTGGTAAGAGGGGCAAGTTGAGCCCCAGGTATATTGGCCCATTTGAGATTGTTGACCGTGTGGGAGATGTTACTTATGAGTTGGCATTGCCGCCAGGCCCGGCGGGAGTTCATCCGATTTTTCATGTTTCGATACTGAAGAAGTACCATGCCGATGATACTTACATTATTCGTTGGGATTTGATATTACTTGATGAGAATTTGACCGATGAGGAGGAGCCTATTGCGATTTTGGATAGGCAGGTTCGAAAGTTGAGATTAAAGGAGATTGTTTCTGTAAAGGTGCAATGGAAGCATCATCCTGTTGAGGAGACTACTTGGGAGACTGAGTCCGACATGCGTAGCCGATATCACCAGTTATTCGCTGATTCAGGTATTTCCCCATTCTTTTCCCTTATTCTCTCGAGGACGAGCGATGGTTTAATTGGTATCTGATGTAACGACCCGTTTAGTAGTCTTTCCGGCATTTTCGCCTCTTTCCGAGCTAGGTTAGCTCACTTTTGATCGAGAGGATTGTTGGCATGCTTCTCGAGGTGTCTAGACTTGATTTGGGCTACTTTTTGTGAAATTTGAACTTTAAGCGAAAAATAGTTGACTCTTTAAGCAAAAAACAGTTGACTCAAAGTTGAATTTCGGGTAAACGGACCTTTTTCAAAAATCCATCGATTCCGAGAGGTCCAGATGGTCATTTAGAACTTGTGTGCATATTTGGTTTGGTTTCCAATGCACTCGGATGCATTTTGAGATCTGGGTTGGGAGATTGGAATTAACGTATTAGGGGTTGACTCGGTCAACGAGACCTCCATTGGGAGTTTCGAGGCCACGAGTGCGTTCATAGCATATTTTTATGTGTGTTTATGTATTTGGTATGTGAGCAGATGACCTCGGGAATTAGTCGAAAAATCGGATTGTAGTGTGAAACTTGGTGTAGTTTCTGGTGTCTGGTGTCTGGTGCCCGCTTTGGCTGCACCAGCACCGCAGCAGTGGTACCGCTGAAGCGGTCACCCTACTGATGGAGCGGTCCTGGCCATTTGGGCTTGATCTCTGTAGCGATCATGGCACCGCTGGATGGCCTAGGCATCGCGGAAGCGGGTGACGGGCAGTGAGTTCATTTAATGAAGTGTTAAAAGTCCTTAGTTTATCATTTAATACCATTCCGAAAATAGATCTCTTGGGGACTATTCTTGGGGATTATTGGTGAAGGTTCTTGGTGGTAATCTCTCTTAATCCTCTTGCTATTTCATTTCTCCTAATTATCTTAGAATACCTTTTTCCATGTTAGTTCCTTAGTAATGGAAGATTAAAAGTGGGTTTTGATGGATTTTCTATCTAGGCTTATTAATGATGAAATTGTTGGAGTTTATGCTAGATTAAGATGTATCTAGGGTTGTTAATCATATATCTTCCATTATTAGTGTTGAATTCTTGAATCTAAGAGTTAGGGTTTATACCCAAAATTGGGGGTTTTACTTGAAATTTGAAATTAGGTTAATTCTTGAGTTAATTTAGCAATTAATTGTTGGGTTTTGATCACCTAGTGCTTAATTTGATTATTTTACTCTCGAATTTTTCGTTTTGACCTTGTGGTCCCCGTTTCCCCAAATTCTAGGGTTAGATTTGACCTAAATTGAATAATAGCGATATTAGTATCGATCTTCATGATTTGTAATCTAGATTTCGAATATGCCTAGACTTCTTTGATCTTGAGGCTCAGCGAAAGGAAAAAGCGGCGAAGTAATTGTTGGTGTTTGTTGTTCGGCCATCCAGGTAGGTTATGGCTTACCCTTGGTGAGACTTCATGTTGCGAGATATATTGTTATGGCTTATCGGGGAAAGCATGTAAACCTTCGGGTATGAAGTTGGGTTGGATACTGTATTGGGTTGGGCCCTATTGTGTGATTGGGGCTAGCCACCCCGTTGTGTGGTAATTGATTTGTCCTATTGACTGTGAGCTTGATGCCTCATAACGATAGTGGATATTAGAGACTATTGAGATATATTGTTCATGACTTTGTGGTTCCCCATTTGTTGGCATTTGATTTTGAGGATAGTATTCTATATGACTTGTGTAGTCTTTCATGATATTGTTGGCGTACTCATGTTTGGTACTTGTGATATTGATCTGATTATTCATGTTGACTCATACATCGAACACATTTGCGTCTCTCATGATATATTGTTGATACTTGATGATACATTGTGATGAGTTGAGCTCAGTTTTCATGAGAGTGATGTGAGTAGTCTGATATCCGTTGGTTGTCCCGGAATCGTGGATTGTGTGCGAGTGATGTGAGTAGTCCGATGTCCGATGGTTGTCCCGAAATCGTGGATTGTGTGATTCGAGAGTCCGACATCCGATGATTTTCTCGGAGTCATGGATAAGCGAGTACATGGACTTCGCGGGTCCCCCATGGGTTGTGCTACCGGGACGTCGATACTTTCGTCCGGAGTACATGTGTACACTGCATTGCATTGGCATTGTATTTTGACCTATACTATGGTGATTCGGTGTTGTACTTGTGTTGATTGATTTCGGATTGGATATATATTGAGACTTGGCATACTTGGGTTTAGATGCTTCAACCTAGGTGATGACGAATACTTGTTTCTGATTGCATTCACTTATACTTGTTGATTTATCTGCCTATCCTGCTTTATTGTTTGAATTATGTTAGCTAAGCTTAGTCGGCCGATGATACCTACCAGTACTGTGGGTTTGTACTGACCTGCACTTGCTGCATTCCTTTATGAATGCAGAGTTTTAAGTTGGGTCTGCTTTTATCTCCCGTGGTTAATTGTCACCATCAGCATAGTTTCGAGTTTCCAGGGTGAGCACGCGACGTTCGCTGCCTTGAAGACTCCTCTTGTTTTGTCTTATTTTTCTATTCTGAGACATAGATGTATTTATGTATTATTATATTCCAGACTTGTATATTTTTCATTAGATGCTCTTGTATGGCTTAGACCAAACCCTAGGGGTATTTTCCTTATTTCCGCACTATTCTATTATATATTATTGTAAGGCTTACGTAATTATTCTCTTCCGCATGATTTATTTATTTATTTACTTATGTATTTATTTTTGTTGGGTTGAGGGTTCGTTTACCGAGGTGGAAAAGGTAAGTGCCCATACGACTTGGCCAAATTGGGTCGTGACACTGCAAAATGGATCTACAAACTAAAAGATGGTATTCCCGAGGTTGAAGTAGCAAGATGGAAAGCTCGCTTAGTGGTTCGTGGTTGCCACCAAAAGGAAGGTATTGACTTTAATGAAGTTTTCTCTCATGTTGTTCGTAATACCCCCGTTAGTTTGTTACTTGCTATTGTTGCTCTTTTTAACTTGGAGTTAGAGCAACTTGATGTTAAAACTGTGTTTCTTCATGGAGAGTTAGAAGAAGAAATTTATAGAGTTAGAAGAACAAATTTATATGAAGCAACCCGAGGGTTTTGTTGTTCCTGGCAAGGAGGAATTTGTTTGTCGGTTGAAAAGATCTCTTTATGGCCTTAAACAAGATCCAAGACAGTGATACAAAAGGTTTGATTCCTTTATGATTGGGCAAGACTACACACGTAGTAAGTATGATAATTGTGTGTATTTTCGACAGTTTTCTGGTGGTTCCTTCGTTTACTTGTTATATGTTTATGATATGTTGATTGCTTCTTGATCAACAAGTTAAAATCTCAACTTAATTCCGAGTTTGAGATGAAGGACCTTGGTGCAGCTACGAAGATTCTAGGTATGGAGATTCACAAGGATCGAAAAGCTAGGAAGCTTTACCTGTCTCAGAGGAAGTATTTTGAGAAAGTCCTCGATAGGTTTAATATGTTTGATTGTAAACCTGTTTCTACTCCGTTTGCTGATCATTTCAAACTATCTACTGACTCTTGTCCTAAGTCTGAGGAGGACATTGAGAGGATGTCTACTATCTCGTATGTTAGTGTTGTTGGTAGCTTATGTATGCTATGGTCTTCACTAGACCTGATTTAGCTTTTGCGGTAAGCATGCTGAGCCGATACATGCATAGTCCTGGAAAGGATCATTGGAATGCCGTGAAGTGGATTCTTCGTTATGTGAAAGGGTCCGTTGATATTGGTTTGGTATTTAATAGAGCCAAGGCTTCGTCTTATGATGTTGTTGGGTTCGTTGATTCTAATTATGGTGGTGATCTTTATTGTAGGAGGTCTATTTCTGGTTACATTTTTTCACTGTGCTCTGGTGCTATCTCTTGGAAAGCACAATTACAGTCTATCGCATCTCTTTCTACTACCGAAGCTGAGTATATCGCTGCAACTGAAGGTGTTAAAGAAGCTAAATGGTTGTGAGGTCTTCTTATTGATCTTGATGTTCAACAGGGTACTACCATTCTATTTTCTGATAGCCAGAGTGCTATTCATCTTACCAAGGCCGATTCTCATCGCTCGAAGACCAAGCATATTAGCGTTAAATACCACTTTATCAGAGATACAATTGCTGCAAGGGATATTGTGGTAAAGAAAGTTCACACGTCAGAGAATCCCACAGATATGTTAACCAAGCCGTTTGCTATTACTAAGTTTAAGCATTGCTCAGACTTAGTTGGTGTTCTTCATGCTTAAATTTCCCTTCAGAGCTTGCCCTTTAGGGCTTTATGGGGTGATGAGTGTTGATATTGATGTATTTTGGTCCAAGGTGGAGATTGTTACAATATGTCCCAAAAGGGCTTTATGAAATTGTCCCATTCCAACTGGGATTCGACTGGCTTGTCCCATTCCAACTAGATTTTGAACGTCTTCAACCCCTATTTAAAGGAGATTTTCAGCCAGAACATCAAGAAAAAGAGAACAACTATCAAGACTACACACAATACTATATTCCACACTTAGGTTAAAGAGAGTTTTCATTGAGAGATTGTAATCTTTCGTTTCCTTTGAACTCGTTGTGCTTCGACACCCTGTTGTGATCATTTTGTACTCCTTACCTTATAGTTGATTTCTATGCGCTTCGCGCCCCGTGGTTTTTGTCGTCTTAGGTTTTCACGTAAATCTCGTGTTCATTACGTTTATTGCTTTCTTGCATTATTGTTCTTGTGTTGGTGCATCCTAATCGGTTCTGTTGCATTGTTCTTTTAATTCTTAACACAATCAAGCACCATGTGATGATGTGAAGCAATTGCTGCTTTGCTTGAGGACACATGATGATGTTATAATTCGAGATTAATGGACCATTTAGGGAATTCTTCATGATCTCGATGTGAATGAACTCTAAAATTACCTGCAAAATGTGACGTGAATGTTTGAAGTATCTATGTGATTGAGTTAGTTACTGATCCATTTCCAAATATTACTTAGATGACTTTGCTTACACTTTCTTATTATATGCTCAGGACAAAGTTGGTCCTAAATACAAAAGGGAAAATGACATAGGGTACCTACTTAAGACTATTTATTACAAAATATATAGATTCCCTTTTTCTTACTTACAAAACATAATGATATTTTACGAAACATGACGAATTTTCATATATTTTTCGTTTTTTTTTTCAGAAAATAATTTTTTAAAAAATTAAAATTATTTTTTTTAAAAATTAAATAATTTTTATATTTTATTAAAAATTTATTTTCTAAAAATTAATTTTTTTAACTTTAAGGCTTAAAAAATTACCTAAATTTTTTGTGTATGAAATGTGTATGTGTGAGCAAAATTTTTAAAATAATTTTCATACATGATAAGTTGGTATTTTCCAACTTATTTCTTCTTTAATCTTAGACTTTTGACCTGTTTGATTGAGAAAATAGTGCATTTAATATCGTTTACCTCCATTTTATAAGTTTTACATGCTTGAGAAGTGATCGGAAAGAAATCAAGTGAAAAACAAGTCAAAAAGAAGTCAAATTGAAGAAAATGAGAAAATAGGCTAAAAGTGCAAAAATTGGCTGGAAATGCAAATCTGAAAATCTAAAATTTGAAGGCCATTTTCGTCACTTTTTATTGGGGGAAAGTTGTTGAACTATAAAAACAAGACATGGGAGAAAATATTGTCATCTTTGGCCACATTTCAAGCTTGGAAGCTAGAGTTCATCATCAACCACACCATTGGAGGAGAATATTGGAGTACTTTAATAAGAAATCTCTTAACTCTTTCTTCACCTCCTTGCCTTGTATTGAATATTTAAGTGTGTAGTAATTCATTCCTTTACTTGAATATTGTTTACGGAAAAGGTTTTGAATTGAAACTCTTGTTATGCTTATGTATTGAATGATTTTTATTTCTAATGAAGTGGGTCTTTGTTTCTTTAATTAATCTTGCTCTTTAATGTTTCTTAAGGGATTAGCTAACTCTAAGACTCGCCCATTTACTTCGATTTGATCTTGGAAGAGGATAATTGAGGTTGGGAAAGGTTAATTAAAAAGGATTTGGGGCTTTAAACCCCATCTAATTACATGAGCTAGGAATAGGATAGTTACTTGAGGTTAAATTGATTGTGCCCAATATCACACTCTAAGGCTTAGAAAAGATTAGAGTGAAATTCATTGATTTGGTTGGAAGACTTTCAATGAGATTTTAGAAATCATTATTGATGAGTTATAGCATTTCATAAATTTTGATAATTGACAAAAGATCCAAGGACCGGGTCCTCCATCAGGTCCCATGAGAGTAATGCATGGTACTTAACAGTTGTAAAGCTGTTGCACTGTTCAGGCAGAACTGCAGCAGCACAGCTGTATGTATGATGGAAACTAAAAGCCCTTGAGATGTCATTATTCATGGTCACATGTGTCTCACATGCGCTCTATTTTGTCTCATATTTATACAACATGTTGGGCATCATTTTGACCTGACACTTACAAATTCAAAAAGATATATTTTTCCCAAGTGCAGCCGTTACCCCTATCAAGGTGCTCTCAAGAACAAGCCTCAACAAGCCAAAGGACCAGATCCCTGAATTGAAGATGCTTTAAGTCCTTAGGTTGTTGAGTCTTTGTTTCCTTGTTCTTTAAATTGTAAACCTACATTCCTTCGAGAAGGGTTGTTTGTAGGTATTTTCTTGATCCTTGTTTTCAAATAGTGTGTTAACACTTTGGCTAGAGTTAGTCGTTATGGTTTGAATTCTTAAGGGGTGCCCTTGAGCGGTACACTAGGATTGTATTATATTCTAGGTGTATTAGTTTCTCAGCCTAGAGGAGTAAAAAGGGTGAAGGTTGCGAAGTTGTTTGTGAGGGGACATTAGTGTTCTAGATTCACCTACAATAGAGGTATTTTGAGGGGTCGAATTAGGAACTAATTCCGAGGACAAAAAAAAACTTGTAATCTTACACTTTGCTCAGTCTAGTGAAGTTGGATATCCTATTGAGGTAGGTCGTGGTTTTTAATCCCTTGAGCAAGGAGTTTTCCACGTAAATACCTCGCCTCATTTACCTTCCATTATTATCTGTGAAAATAGTTCAGGGACCAGGTCCCCTAGACTGTTTTGACTAAACTCTCAGGCTGTGAACTAGTCAACGGTGAACCCGTAGGTTCTATCAATTGGTATCAGAGCAGGTGCTTTCTAAAAGGTTAACACCTAGAAAGGATCATCGTTATGACTAGTTCACCAAACCCAGAAAAGAAAGAATCTAGCACAAGACCACTAAGATTCAATAGAGAACATCATAAGCGGTGGAAGGCAAGAGTGCAAGGGGTTTTAGAAAGTGAGGACAGTGAGTTTATTCAAGATCTAAAAAAAAAAAGGAAGCCAAAGAAAGATGAGCACCTGGTTCTCAAAACTGCTGAAAGTAACTCAAGCAGTGACGACTACGATATGGTGTATCTCACTCGAGGATTTCAAAAGATGGTTTGAAGAAATGGTGAGGTCCCAAAGAAACAAAGTCCTAGTAGGAGCTTAAAAGGATGTTATTGTTGTCACAAGTGTGAGAAGCATGGACACTTCATTAAAGAGTGTCCTCTTCCTAAGCTCGACAATTACAAAAATAATATTGAAAAAGCGGCTAATCGGAACCAGGTCCCTAATGAGAAAATCATCAGAAGTAATGGTCTTGACAACTTGGCTAAGCAAGTTGTGGCTGGCTGGGAAAACTTCTCCTGAAAATCTCAAGATGTAGATGACCAAGGAGACACATCTATGATTGTTGTTGTTAATGAACCTTCAGGATATGAGTCAACTTTTGCACTCATAGTCAGATCTGTTGCTATCAATGATAATGAGGATGTTGAGATTGGTTTAAGTGAAGAATTTTGTGTTTCTGAACATGAAAAGGATGACCTGGAAGTCTCCATTGTAGATCTGAAGGAACAAGCTGTTGAGTTAAGAAGAGAGACATCTCTGTTAAAGATTCAAATAAATAAAAAGGTGAATAATCCGAAGAAAGTAAAAGAGATTTGTGAAACCCAACTTGAGCATGAAAAGGAGCTTAAGAAGATCGAAGTGAGTCTCACCTCTGAGCTAGATAAGAGTAGACAACTACTAGAGTATAGTATGAAGGTTAAGGCAGATCCTGATAAGTCACCTTGTTGTACCTGGTCCACTGTGAAATTGCTTCTATGTACAAGGATGTCGGTGGCACGCAGGTGATTAGCTTTCATAAGGCAAAAATCCCTTGCAACTCATGTAGCAAGCATGGTGCCAACTCTGAAACTTCGCGATGCACTTACTACGGTCAGACATGTCTTTATAAAGATGGATGCAAAGACAAAATTCAAGCTATTCAGATAAATAAGAAATGTTTTGAAAAGGAATTTAGAACAAAGGACCTGGTCCTCAAAAGAGAAAAACTGTTCTATTTACGTGGACTAAAATAAGCCTAATTCACTTGTTCTATAATTTTGAGGTACCCAAACTGGGTTGGGTTCCTAAATCTAATGAATGACTTAGATTACAGGCTGGAGTGAGAGGAGGCAGCCAAAATTGGTATACAAATAGTGGTTGTTCGAAGCATATGACTGGAGGAATGGATGATCCACTACAACATTAGACATCTATAGCTACGAATTCGTAGCTATGAATTTGAAAATCGTGGCTAATACTTAGCAATAGCCACAAAAATTAAAATTTCATGGCTATTTACAATTTCGTAAAATTTCTTAGCTACAAAACTCACATGGCAAAGCTAATTCCTCAATTTTGCTATAGTTGCCAACTATCGTGGCAATAATTACCCAAGTAGCTACGAATTTATTGCTACAATAAAACGTCGTAGCTAAACCGCATGTTTTTGCCACGCGTTTGAAGTTGCTATAGCAATAGTAATCTTATAGCCATAGAAAAAAATACTTGAAACAAAATATTATAGCTAAATAGATATTTTTGCTTCAAGTTATAAAAATCCGTGGCAATAATTACCCAAATAGCTACAAATTTGTTGCTACAATAAAATGTTGTAGCTATGTAGTATGTTTTTGCCACGCATTTGAAGTTACTGTAGCAATAGTAATTTTATAGCCACAAAAATTGCTTGAAAAGAAATATTGTAGCTAAATAGATGTATTCTTGCTTCAAGCTATAAAAATACGTGGCAATAACTATCCTAATAGCTACAAACTTATTGCTACAATAAAATTTCATAACAAATAATATATTTTTGCCACGTATATGAAGTTACTGTAGAAACAATGATCGTTTTAGCCGCAAAAAATTATTTGAAATAAAATAATGCAGTTAAACTGATATTTTTGCCTCAAGTACTAAAAATCAGTGGCAATAATTAGCTTAATAGCTACAAACTTGCTGATAAAATTTTATAGCCAAATATAAGTTTTTGTTAAGCATTTCAAGTTATTATCGCTAAATATTTTTACGTCATGTTATAAAAAAAAGTAGCAATAGTTGGATAACAACTACAATTATTTTTTACGACAAAATGATATATCCGCAAAATCAGAAAGACGATAAATTTGCATGGCGAGATATAACTTTTCTTCATGCGCTTGAAGATACTATGATATCATATTATATTGTTTTATTTAATCATAATAAATTAATTACATAAATATTTTCTTTGGTTACAAAATCATGACAACAATTTATCCAAAAAAAAAAAATTAGAGAAATTATTTAGAGTTTTCTTATATCTGAAATATTATTTTTATAAAAGTACTCATATTATGAAAACTTTAATAATTTGTAGAGAGATTTATGCATGTGTGGTCCTTAGTTATTTTAAATAAGTACTTCGAGTAATTTAATATATCTAAACACTTATATTTATAAATATTAATATACAGAAGAATGTTGTGGTAATTTTAGTGCATTTAATTTTGACAAATGACCACAAGCTCAGAATACTTAGAGGAACATGCTAACACTGCAAAAAGAAAAATAAATAGATTTACTGACATGTGACATTTTGTAACTAATTATCTAGATAAAATTTTTATTTTTTCACTAATAAAAACATATATATATATATATAATTAAAATAGGTATGCATTTTCGACGAAAAATGAAATTTGTTGCCAATTTTGGTGCTAACATTTAACATGAAATATCCTTTCTAACAATATAATAATATTTCAAATTTTTTTTAAAGAAAAAACTATGTTTTTCTAATTATGTGGAACATAAGAATATATTTTTCTTATATCTAGTGGCACTAAGAATTAGGAATTTAATACGGTTAATATTTAAGTCCATAACAAAAAAAAAAAAAAAACACTATGTTGTAATTTTTATTAAGTTACCTATGATTTAAAATCACAATTAGAAAAAAAAATGATTTATATCTTATTAATGTGTAAATGACTAATTATATAAAATTTAAACACCTATAAGCTTGTGTTGATTACATTGTCTAATTATTTGTATTTATTTAATATAGATAAATAAAAAAAGTTCCCATGGCATGGTCCTTTTCAAATTTAATATTATTCATTATCATAAAACTCATTGCCCATCTATTATTAGATCATAACTATAAAATCATAATTTATATCAAATAGAGTATTACTTGTAAGATTCTACATAATTTAATTTTATTTAATTAAACTTGAATATCTTATTATATAACATTTAACAATTATGTGCTTGTATCTAGTTATAATCAATTTAATAAGCAAAACAAGTAATTGATGTTATTGTGTATTATTATTATTATTTTAATAAATTGATACTACTACAACAACAAAAACACCAGTTTAGTTCTACCAGTGGGGTTGGGAGAGGGTAGAGCGTACGCAGACCTTACCCCTACCTTGGTAGGTACAAAGCCTGTTTCCGATAGACCCCCGGCTCAAAGAAAGCATATCAATTTCAATAACTTGATAATTGTGATAAATCTAAGCAAATATTAAAATTAATAATCTAATATAATTAATATAGGAGCATATGACCCAACAAAAAATACCATAATTCAGTATAAAATATAATTAGTCGCTGACTAATTATATTTTATTATACTTAATTTGGGATAAACCTCTTAATGGGTGTAAGGGTAGAATTTCCGTGATATAGAGAGTCTAAGTGTTTTATTTAAAATACAGGGGTATATTATATTAGTGTTTAGTGTAATTAACACTTCTTCTTTTTATAGGCAATATATTTTAAGTTTTTAACTATAATTGTTACTACATTTCGTTTCATTTATGGTATTTTTATACAAAAAGTTAAAAAAAATATATAAAAACAAGAATAGGTACGTCCAATATCCCAAAACCTAAGCCCTTAATCCTTTTCATCCCAGCAGCCGTCACACCCCTCACCCACTTCCCCTTTGCTTCGTCAATCAGTATCAAATTTTCAGTTGTTCGCAAGTATTTTCTCTAATTTTCTTTCCTCTCCACTTATTGTTCACAAGTATTTTCTTTAATTTTCTTTCCTCTCCACTTGTTGTTCACAAGTATTTTTACTTTCTTCTTTTAAGTGGCTATAACTGTAGACATTGAAGTAATTGTCTTATTTGTTTATGTAGATTGGTTCTCATCATTTTAAAGCGAGCAATGGTGATTCCATTTATATTGAGAGTGAAGTTCTGTGAAGTCGAAGACAAGGTAAGTTGGACTTTTGCTTTTTGGATGGTGTGGACAAAGTTGATTTTTTTTGTTATACATACCACTAACAAAAGCTAAGTTAGTCTCTAGTTGTGTCGTATAAATATTTATGTTTCAAAAATTGTTCAACAGTCATAATGTAGTTAAAATCAAATGCTTATTATTATTGTAAATGTTAATATCGGTTCGGTAGGGTTTTCTTGTTATGGATCTATAATTCTTCCATGAAGGATAATGAAGTGTTGCATATATTGCTTGTTCCTTGATTAAGACTTTGTTAAAAAAGGCTTATAGTGCAACAAATTGAATTGCTTGGAGCTTGCGATCCATTTTAAGATTATTGAGTTTCATTATCTTACAAAATTGGTCATATAAGAATGTACGGGAGATTTTAGCAAAGATAATCTATGTTGCTCGGACTTTTCAAAAATATCGACGGGTGCGTGTCAGACACTCCAAAAGTAGTGCATTTTTGGAGAATCCGACACGGGTGCGGCAACGAAAGAAAAGAGTCCGCGCAACTTAGAAGATAATGCTTTTCTATAAAATATATGATCATATGTACCTGTTAAAATTATATACATGGTACAATTATTTTTGCTTTTTGATATTAATTTACTTTGTTGAAATTGATAGGTACATTTGTGAAATTTTTAGAGCAACAATAATAAGTGACCGATATTGATCAAGCTATGGTACAATTGTAGACAATGACGGAAGAAAAAGGAGCAGACTATGCGACTTTATATCCCAAGCAAGACACTACTATTGTAATTGTTGTCATAGAAAATTATGTATTGTGAATATTTTGAAATTCAACTATGTAATTATGTGTAAGTTGAAACCTATTTGGAATCTAAAATTTTGATTTTTCGGTAAGTTATAGAAATTCTTGAGTTAACGATGCTTATGGCGTATTCTTCAATTTGTATCAATGGAGTTTCTGTAATCACGACTAAACCTTTATATAATTGGAAAAAATATGGTAATACATTTTCACCATTGGTAGCAATTTTAAAAATAAAAAAAAATAGCCATATTTTTAGGTAATTTGTGGCAAAAAGAATAAATATGTAGCTACGAACAAAATGTTTGTGGCAAATATTTCAATTCATAGCTATGGCTTTCGAACTCGTAGCTAAATACAAATATTATTGCCACGAGACTAGAATATAAAATAGCCACAAAGTTTAAATTTTCATAGCAAACATATTAAGTCTTTTGCCACAAAAGAATATATTGTGGCTACAATATAAAGATTGCTACAAAATTTATTTGTCGTGGCAAAAGAGTAAAACTATTTGCTACAAGTATATATTTCGTGGCAAGAATTTTTACAGCTACAATACAAAAAAAATTCGTAGCAATAAGTATTAGTCCTTAGCCACGGACCATGTAAAGTTTGTAGCTAACTTTTAGCTACGCTACTTCTAGCTACGAATGCTACGGAAAAACAATTATAGCTAAAGTGTTTAGCCACGAAAATTTTCATATTTAGCTACAATGTATTTCGTAGCTATATGTACTCTGTGTTGTAGTGTGAAGTCCTCTCACTCAAGGCCTTCTAAGATGGGAGTATGTCTTTTGAAATGACAAGATAGGTTACTCTTGGAATTGGCAAGACACTCTCCCATACAATCGTCAATGTGCACTATGTGAATGGCTTGAAGTAAGTTATTTAGTCTGTTCCCAATCCGTGATAAAGGAAATGGAGTGAAGTTCTTTTCTTGTTCTTGCATTGGCACACATCTCAAAAAACTGTGAGCAAAAAGTTGACCAGGACATGCGAGCTTTTCCATGTTGAACAGACTTGTTATGAGGACCTGATCCATGTGCTACCAAATATAAAATTCAAAGATCACAAGGCACGTGATGTTTGCATGAGACGGAAGCAGGTGCATGATCAAGTTTCTGCTTGAGAAGATCCCCTATGAATTGCTGAATGGAAAGAAACTAACTTTTCTAAAGGCCTAAAGGCATTTGGACGCAAATGTTTCATTCTCAACAATGCTAAGGAGGAGTTGGGAAAGTCAGATGCTAAAAGTGGTGAAGCTGAAGACGGCGTAGCTGACGACATGTCAAGCACTCATGGGGCCAAGAAAAGAAGTGAAGATCATGGGTCTGTAGATGCAAATGTTGGATCAAATATGGAGGCACCTGGTCCCTAGATCTTCAGACAGATCAGTGATTGGGACTAGGTGGGTGTCTCGCAACATGCTTGATGTTTTTAAAAATACCACAAGAAACAATAACTAGTTCTTAAACACGTGCAACACCATGTTAATCAGTATAAATGAATAGAGATTGAAAGAAAAAAAGAAAGTTGGAGAAAGAGAACTGTAATGCCCATCTATATGATTATGACGGGAAAAAAATAAATGGACACTATTTCATACCAAAAAAATAGTAGATTGTGATTGTTAATAAAATTTTGCATTATTATATCATACAATTTCATAAATACTCATGGAAAGTAAAAAAAAAAAAAAAAGGAGAAATGAGCTTATTTGTTAAATCTGTAATTCTAATGCTCTCGTCTATTGTTTCTCCTTTTTGTTATGCATATCTGATATTATTATTATACTAAACAATGAGAATGAGAACTTCATAGCACTACGCTACATTGAACTGTATACATCAAATAGTATTAACTATATTAAGGCATGGAGAGAAAGAAATAGCCATACCTTTACACGAATGGAACAGTCACATCAAATTCTCTTAAGATAAACAAAACTAAATCAGAAATTCAATTAATATCACTTACAATAATACAACTCAAATCATTTTGAATCAGTTTAAATTCGAGAAACGATAAAACGAGTAGAAAGCCAAAAAACAAATTGAACTTCACGAAGCAGAAACTTTGAGGACTTATGATATCGAATTTCTTCTCCTTCTTCTTCTTCTAACAATGGCTGCAAAAACTCAATGTTGGGGTTCCTTTTGCGTAAAATAATGTAACTCAATACTTTATGTACTCATTTTCTTCTCGTATTTAGCCAGAGGGATATCTAGCGTAAAAGGTTGGGGTTCAATTGAACCCCAAATTTTTGATGCGGAGCCTAAATTTATATGTAAAAAATTATTAAATTGTAATAAATAGTAGATATGAACCCCTAACTTTAAAAATATGATGGGTTCAATGCTAAAAATCTTAAGATTGAACCCATAAAATTTAAATATTGGATCCGCCTCTGTATTTAGCAATAGAAATCTTCAATAAGAGAGCGTTGTGTGCTTCCACACTGTGTGTGCATGTTATTTCTCTTATTTATTTCATCATCTTTCAAGTAAATGGGCTCTTTAACCTATAAATAAAATGCATTATAAGATTCTAATTTCGAATACGTCCATTCACATAAATACAAATAAACAAAAGTGGGGATGAATGCTTACCAGAAAAAGAAGGAAGATTTGTGACAATGATATTTGGCACAAATATCATGTTTTGTGTCGTATTACAACTTCTTCTTATGACTTTTATCGCTTAATTCATGAAGTAACCGTCGTATTTGAACTTATGTCGTTATATTTTATGTGTATAGGTACGATGACGACAAATGATGGGAAATGTGCTTGAAGTGATTGGAATTCGTAGCATATGTCGATTGGCTGAGGTGAAGAGTCGACGAACGAAAACGAGGAACTGAAAAGGAGAGTAAATCGACTGCAGATCCTCGCTTTCCTTCCGCATCGCGGAAGGATCGCGAGAAGCTCCATAAATTCAGGCCATCGACCCGCATCGCGTGAAGAAAACGGAACAACCAAACTCAGTCATCAGGGTGCGCGATCGACCCGCATCGCGTGAAGAAGGCGAGAAGCTGCAGATCATTGCGCGATCCTTCCGCGATGCGGAAGGAAAGCGGGACTCTGCGGATGCTTTCCCGATTAGACTAGGATTTGGATTCCTTATTTATTATTTTTACCCTAGCCTATATATACACGTTTTTATAGCTGAGAACGGTATTCTGGGATTATTCTCAAGGATTTGTAAGCCACCGTTCTCCTTTTTATCTCTCTAGGTTATTTTATTTTTCATCTTTTTTAACCCTAGTTTATTCATGGCTTCTTTTGTCTATGATCGAATCATGAGTAGCTAAATCTCCTAGTTCTAGGGTTGTCGTGAAAGACTTGAAAGTTGATTTGATGACAATTATTATCTATTGATTTTCCATATTGTGGGTTGCTTATTTATTCTTGGTTTTAATTGTTTGATTATCTGGCCAATAGTTAGACACTATCTGTGGTGCGTGGGTTGAACTTAAGAAAGGAAATTCACGTACGTAATAAGAATAAATAGAGTTTGTTCGATTTAATCGTTTAGCTAATGAGGATAGAGATATACCCTTTAGCCCTACTTAGTTGAATACGGTGGAATAAAGGTGTTCTTGTTACATCTAATGATCATAGAGATATAGGTATTAAAGTAACACCTACAGGCTTGTGAGTAGTTCGAGAGAATATCATAAAGCATAATCAACCCGTCAACTAGTAACCCAGGAAATAAAATAGGTGGAATTGTCTGAAGATCATCTGGATTGTCGAAAGCCACAACCTTAGATCTTTCTCTCATCTGAAATTTCTTACAATCTTTATCGACGTAGTCCCAGTCATAAAAACACCCATCACAAATTGTTTACTTTTCTGTTTTAGTTTAGTACCACAAACAATCTTGATTTTCACTTTCTTGAATAGTGTCAGTCGAATTTGAATTAGTTAAACAGTAGAATCTAAGTCTCTGTGGGATCGATATCTGGACTTAACAGTCTATATTACTTGTACGACCACGTATACTTGCGTGTGCGTTTGGGAGCAACAAGTTTTTGGCGCCGCTGCCGGGGACTTATAAAAATTCACTGTTTTTCTAATTTGGGTTTGTTTTTCTATTCAAGTCTTTACTTTTCTTCGTTGTTCTACTTGTGATTCTTCAGGCTTCTCTGGTTTATGCCAAGCACTAGAAGTTCAGGACAACCGTTAGTTGATCTTGATCAAGAAATCGAGAGAACCTTCCGACGACAGAGACAAATGGCTAACGAAGCAGCAAGACTTGCTCTTGAACAGGCAGAAAGGGATAGAGCAAGAAACGCAGATGAACAGGGAGAGAGAGCAGCTGCGAGGGCACAAGAACAACGAATTTTGTTATCCAGTTATGCTAGGCCAAGTCTGGCGACCATTGCTAAAGCTATTGTTAGGCCTGACATTACTGGAAATTTCCAGCTAAAAGAAGGAACAGTACGGCTGGTGCAACATACGTGCCAGTATATGGGTAAATCTAGTGAAGACCCGCATAAGCATTTGATGCAGTTCGTGGAGCTGAGCGAGAATTTCCAATATAGATATGTTCCCGATGATTATGTGAAGTAGTCCTTATTTCCGTTCTCACTTATTGGCGAAGCAAGAGAATGGTTGACGAATCTACCTGCCGGTTCTATCACTTCTTGGGAGATATTATCAAATAAGTTTATCGACAGGTTCTTCTCACCCAAGAAGACAAAGGAGCTGCGAGGAAGAATTGCTAACTTCACTCAGAGAGATTCTGAATCTCTACCACACGCTTGGGAAAGGTATAAGGGTTATCTGCGAGATTGCCCCCATCACATGCAGCCAAAGGAGATCATTGGCAACTATTTCGTGGAGGGTCTTAACCATGAATCAAGGGCCCTGCTGAATGCTTCAGCTCAAGGTCAGATATTAAACAAAACATATGAAGAGATGGAAGATCTCCTTGAGATGATGTCTGAGGGTCATCATGAGTATAACGAGACTAGCCGGGTGGTACCACAAAAGGCCGCTGGAGTCCTTAAAGTTGATGATGTTGCAGCTATTCGGGCTGATATAGGTACTCTTACTAATGTGATGTTGAGGGTGTTTCCTCAAGCTCAGCAGATTCAACCAGTTCAGCACATTCAGCAGGCAGCATGTGTAGGTTGCGGTGAACCTCATAATTATAACAATTGTCCATTGAATCCAGAGTCTGTCTATTTTGTGGGGCAGCAGAATCGCAGTATGGGTAATCGGGGAAACTATTATGGGAATAATTACAACACTTCATTTGGGAAGCAGGATTTCCACAAGCCGAACAATTATCAGCAACCTCAAGATCAACCAGCCAACAATTTAGAGGAAATGATGAAGCAACTCATAGCTCAAAATCAGGCGATGCAGCAGCAAAATCAAAAAATTCAGAGTGAGATGCAGAAATCTATTCACGAGCTTGAGCGTCAGATGGGGCAGATGACTCTTATGCAGAATGTCAGACCTCCGGGTGCTCTTCCGAGTGATACAGAAAAGAATCCAAAAGAATGCAAAGCAGTCACCCTGAGGAATGGTAGAGAGCTAGAAGAAGTGCCACCGAAAAAGAAGAACATAGCAGAGGCAGAACTTATCCCTGCTAAGCGAGCTGAACCAAAGCAAGCAATCGCAGATCAGCATGTAGAGGAAGTGGTGCGACCACCCCCTCCCTTTCCACAGCTACTTCAGAAACAGAAAGCAGATTCGGCTTGCAGGAAATTTCTTGAACTCTTAAAACAGGTACACATCAACATACCTTTGGTGGAGCTTCTGCAAGAAGTCCCATAATATGCGAAATATATTAAGATGTGGTCGCGAACAAACGGCGTTGGACAGAGTTTGAGTCAGTTGCACTTACTGAAGAGTGCAGTTCTAGAGTAAGGAGTAAGATCCCTCCAAAGTTGAAAGATCCGGGCAGCTTCACAATTTCGATTACGATTGGAAACATTGAAGTTGGGCTAGCATTGTGTGATTTGGGTGCTAGTATTAACCTGATGCCCACCTCTGTGTTCCGGACGTTGGGTTTGGGAGAGCCTAGGCCAACCACTATTACTTTGCAGTTGGCTGATCGCTCTCTTGCTTATCCTGATGGTATTATTGAGGACGTTCTTGTGAAGGTAGGCCCATTTATTCTGCCGGTTGATTTTGTGATACTCGATTATGAAGCAGATAAGAATGTTCCACTCATCATGGGGAGAGGATTCTTGGCTATTGTTGATGCTGTGATCCGAGTGAAAGATGGAAAGATGTTCATGACAGTTAATGGGAAAGAGGCGACTTTTGATGTGTTTAAAGCCACCAGACTTCCAGCCCATTATGAGGAGTTGAAGATGATTTCTGTGGTGGAACCCGATCTCACAAATGCCGAATTGGATCACTTTCTAGCCTCGCGAGATCCGTTGGAAACAGCTTCGGCGTATGGGGAAGATCTGAAGATAGATGCAGAAGTGGAGGAGTGTCTTAGCATTCTTGACACCTCATGTGCTTATCTATGAGCAAGGACACCGTTTGACGAGCTAGACAGACCAGAGTCATGGAAGAAGCCGAAACCGTCTATCGAAGAGGCTCCCGTTCTTGAGTTGAAACCATTGCCTCCTCATCTTTGCTATGCTTTCTTGGGTAGTGGAGACACATTGCCCGTAATCCTCTCTGCTTATTTGACTGATGTGCAGGTTGAACGTGTATTACGAGTGCTAAGAGATCGCATCTGAGCCCTCGGGTGGTCTATAGCTGATATTCGAGGTATTAGTAGCTCGTTTTGCATGCACAAAATTTTATTGGAGGAAGGCAGCAAGCCCAGTATTGAGTGTCAGAGGCGACTGAACCCGATCATGAAGGAGGTGGTAAAGAAAGAGGTAATCAAGTGGCTTGACAGCTGCATTATTTATCCTATCTCGGACAGCAATTAGGTGAGTCCTGTACAATGTGTCCCGAAGAAAGGGGGCATAACTGTGGTGGAAAATGAGAAGAATGAATTGGTGCCTCAACGAACTGTTACGGTCTGGAGGATATGTATCGACTATCGCAAGTTGAACAACGCCACCAGAAAAGATCATTTCCCTTTACCCTTCATGGATCAGATGCTCGACAGACTGGCTGGGCACGACTATTACTGTTTTTTGGATGGTTATTCAGGTTACAACCAGATCATGATCGCGCCCGAGGATCAAGAAAAGACCACCTTCACATGCCCATATGGCACGTTTGCATTCCGGAGGATGCCCTTTGGTTTGTGCAATGCTCCAGGTACCTTCCAGCGATGCATGATGGCTATCTTCACCGATATGGGGGAAATTTATGTGGAGGTATTTATGGATGACTTCTCTGTCTTTGGAGATTCTTTTGATGACTGTTTGAACCATCTGGATGCCGTGTTAGCTCGTTGTGAAGAAACAAACTTGGTACTTAACTGGGAAAAAATCCATTTCATGGTTCGCGAGGGAATTGTTCTTGGGCACAAGATATCGGGCAAAGGAATAGAGGTTGACAAGGCGAAGATTGAAGCAATTGAAAGATTGCCACCACCCGTTTCAGTTCGGGGAGTGCGCAGTTTTCTTGGGTATGCTGGCTTCTACCGACGGTTCATCAAAGACTTTTCTAAAGTTGCTAATCCACTGTGCAAGCTTTTAGAGAAAGATGTGAAGTTCGTGTTCAATGAAGCCTGTCTGACGGCTTTTGATGAGCTGAAACGAAGGTTGGTGTCTGCTCCTATTATCGTTGCACCCGATTGGTCTCTACCATTTATTCTAATGTGTGATGCAAGTGATTTTGCTATGGGCGTTGTCCTTGGTCAGAAAAGGGACAAGATCTTTCACTCTATTTATTACGCCAGCAAGACACTTGATGCAGCCCAGATGAACTATACTGTCACAGAGAAAGAGTTATTAGCGGTTGTCTACGCCTTTGACAAATTCCGATCATACCTGGTGGGCACGAAGGCGATTGTCTACACTGATCACACGGCAGTTCGTTACTTTTTTTAAAAGAAGGATGCAAAGCCGAGGCTTATTCATTGGGTGTTGTTGCTGCAAGAGTTCGACATCGAGAATTTAGATCGAAAGGGCATAGAAAATCAGGTGGCAGATCACTTATCGAGGTTAGAAGATCGGGAACATGTGGATGAAGCAGTGGGGATTAATGAGACTTTTCCGGACGAACAGCTTTTTGCTCTTAAATCAGCTGAGGTGCCATGGTATGCAGACATAGTGAACTTTATAGTGAGTGAAATTTACCCCTGGTGCTAATCACGAGAAAAAGAAACGGATCCTGCATGATAGTCGTTTCTATGTATGGGATGAGCCCTATCTTTACCAAGTTTTCACAGATCAGCTAATCAGAAGGTGTGTTCCAGAGGAAGAGGTCTCAGCGATTCTCGAGAAGTGTCACTCATCACCCTATGGAGGACATCATGCTGGGGACAGAACAGCTGCCAAGGTACTTCAGTCCGGATTCTACTGGCCAACTTTGTTCAAAGATGCTCATGAATTTGTGCGAGCATGCGATAGCTGCCAGAGAACCGGAAATATTTCCAAGCGTCATGAAATGCCTTTGAAGGGCATCTTGGAAATCGAGTTGTTTGATGTGTGGGGTATTTATTTCATGGGCCCCTTCATACCATCCAAGGGAAATAAATACATATTGGTGGCTGTAGACTATGTTTCGAAGTGGGTGGAGGCCATTGCACTTCCCACCAATGATGCGAGTGTGGTGGCGCGATTTCTAAAAAAGAACATTTTTACGAGGTTTGGGACCCCGCGGGCCATCATCAGCGATCAAGGTACACACTTCTGCAATCGGCTCTTTGATAAATTACTGCTCAAGTATGGGGTGAAACACAAGGTAGCGACTGCTTATCACCCTCAGACGAGTGGTCAAGTGGAGGTATCGAACAGAGAAATCAAGAGGATTCTGGAGAAGACTGTGAGCGTAAGTAGAAAAGATTGGTCATTAAAGCTTGATGACGCTCTGTGGGCATACAGAACAGCGTACAAAACTCCGATTGGTACATCCCCCTATAAGCTCGTTTTTGGTAAGGCATGTCATCTACCAGTCGAGCTTGAGCATAGAGCAAATTGGGTGATCAGGAAGCTGAATCTCGACATGGTTCAAGCTGGAGAGAAGAGACTGTTTCAGCTGCACGAGTTGGAGGAATTTCGCTATCATGCTTATGAAAACGCGAAAATGTATAAGGAGCCCACTAAAAGAATTCATGACAGGCGCATCCAATCTCGTGACTTTGAGCCTGGGCAGTTAGTATTGCTGTATAACTCCAGGCTGAATATTTTCGGTGGAAAGCTGAAGAGCAAATGGTCCGGACCATTCGAAGTAGTTCGCGTGACTGCACATGGTGTAGTCGAGCTTAAAAGACCCAACTCAGATGAGACATTCTTGGTTAACGGGCAGCGAGTGAAGCATTACTACGGGGAAGCCACTGACCGTGCCAAGACCACCATCGATCTAGAAGAGGCTTGAGGAGAGCCTGCGTCGTGCCGCGACGTTAAATCAGGCGCTCCTCGGGAGGCAACCCGTGTAAAAAAAAAAGTGTCGTGCCACGACCTTAACTAAGGTGCTTGTTGGGAGGAAACCCAATTTTTTGTAGGATATAAGTCATGTTTGTTCATGCTGCAGGAATCGGGCGAAAAAGAAGAAAACAGACAAAGTGCCCAGTGATCTGCGCAATTGACCCGCGATGCGGTCAAATCGTGCATCAAAAATCAGAAATGCCCAGTGATTTGCGCGATCCACCCGCGAAGCGGAAAAATCGCGTGGAGTTCTGCAGCTTCGAGCGATCGACCCGCGATGCGGACTGATCGCGCGGGTCGACCCGATTTGTATATTTCTTTTCCTTAATATAGGGTATACACGGCCCCCTCTCCTCACTTTCATTATACAACAATCCCCAACTCTTCCCATTCCCTTGAATACGAAAAAAAAAAAAAAAAAAAAAACCATCCCCATTCCCTCTCTCACGCAAACAACTTCAAGTTGTAATCCATCCCACATCAACACCACAAGGTAAGTGTTCATCTTCCCTATTTTCTCTCTCCTTGTCATTGTGTTGGTATGTGTAAAGTAGGGATATGGGGTATGGGCGAATTGTAGGCGGGGATTGGTATTGCTTGTGTAATAGGTGCGGATGTGACTCCCATTGCATAAAGGAGGGTTCTTCAACCCCCCATTGTTACCCAAAGTTAAGGGACGATTTTACGCCCACAAGGTGTTCGATAAAAGTCCTAAACCAAGTTTTTGTGAAATTGTGAAGTCTTGAGTAGCAATGGAACATTTACTGAGCTTAGGAACCCTTGTGAACTTCATCCCACCATGAAATTCGAATTGTAAGGACGGATTGGAGAAGTGTGATTCTTTTTCGTCCTAAGCAACATGACAATCGCGTTCTTTGTTGTTGTTTGCTAGGTCTTGTAGGAGTAGTTAACTTCTTTGGACTTTTCTTTTCACAATATAGTTTGAAGTAAGTGTGGGGTTGTGCCACGACCCCATCATTACTAATCTAAACCTCTCGTTTGGTAATGTGTTGTTTTCCAGGAAAAATGGTTCACGCTAAATCCAAGGGCAAAGCTGTCGCCTCCTCCTCCCAAGGTACAAAAAGAGGGCGAGCACAAAACCCGCCCAACGAAAAAAAGGGGCAAACATCCGGAAAAGGCAAGCATCTCGCGGTTGTGATTCCTCCAGCAACTAAAAGGACAACCAACCCCCGTCTTTCGGGGGAAGGAGCAGAGTGGTATGCGGGGTTTGACACCTCGAAAGGGTACAACCATGAGCGAGCAATCAGTCGGGTGCCTCTGAAGAAGACTTTTAGGAATATCCACGACCGTATAGTTGCCATGGGATAGACGTCTGTGTTCGAACAACCGGGGCCTGTGAACATCGATTTGATCATGGAACTTTATGCGGGTATACCAATCCGTCGGGCTCGAGATTCTGTGTACATTCGACAAAACTGGGTACCATTGTCGGCATCAACCTTGTGCGGGGCAATCGGAGTCCCGGATGTGCCTGTAGAGACCTTACTAGAGTTTATCAAAAGGTCGGATTATAGGGCTATCCGGGAAACTCTGTGTGGAGCCAACTCAAAAGCTCAATGGGCACGATATTCAGGACCTGTTCGGAAGCACCGAAGTATGAGCATGAGCAACTTTTGTAGAGAGGCCCGAGTGTGGCTGCGCTTCCTAAATGCGAGAATAATGCCACTTGATCACTTCTCGGAGGTACAATGGGAGAGAGTGTGCATTGTGTACTTCCTGATGACAGGGCAGCCGGTAAACATAGGGTATTAGATGCTATAGGAAATCCGCCGAGTGCGTGCTGGGAAGTCGAAAAGGCTAAGTTATGGGAACACTCTCACTTCCTACCTAATCCGGCTTGACGGTGAGTTAGCGTACTCTACTGACAGAGTACTTGAGGCACCCATTGACCCGCTGGACATCTCCAATGTCATGGCCCCAGCAAGCGTATCCGGACATCACTTGACCCCGGCGGAGGAGAGGTCTGCCCAGTCCACCGTACTAGCTCAGCTGTACTCGGGGATGATGGTTGCGAGTGAGCACTTTAATATTGATCTCACAAGGGTCTTTATTGATAACCCACACACTCCACATTCTCGGGCGCTGGTGGGCGAGCTATCTCAGTTACCCGCGGATGAGGACGAGAACTCGGCTGATCGAGTAATGGCCGCATTCGAAGAGGAGGAGGAGGCGGAGTCGCTGATGCAAGGCGACGACGATGAAGAGGAAGAGGACGCCGAGCCAGATGAGGGCGCGACTGATGATGAGGACTTCCTTGATGAGGACGACTAGGCCCTAGTGGGCCCCAGGGAGTATTTCTTACCTCGCTTGTGCTTTATTTGTTTTCAAATCTACATGCATTGAGGGCAGTGCATACCTTTAAGTGTGGGGTGGGGAAATACGTCCCTGGTTTGTAACACCATGTTTTGAGGTTGCGGATGATGATTAGTATGCCGTAGGATTTTTTTTAGGATTTCTTTTTAGTTTTGCATCTTAGTGTCGAAAAAAATAGAAAAAGTTGGAAAAAATTCAAAAAAAAAAAGATTTTATTTTCTTTATTTTTCTTTGATAACTTCTTAAGCCCCTCATTAGTAGGCATTCATCATCCACCCCCTTTGGTTTTCTTATGGCCTCGGTTCTTTCCCGAGGGGGGGGGGGGGCTTTGAACCAGGCGTAGGTAGATTTTTTCTTTTATAGTCATAGAAAGGGTTGTTCCTGATGACGGGTGGATGACAACCTGCTTGAGGGAAAATCAGTCCGTAGGCTAGGTACATTCAAAAGCTAGGTGCACGGGATAGGTAAAGTCTTGGCATGTGAGCGATCTTGAAATGTTTTATGAAAGCATGCCGTGAACTTGTATTACTTTTCTTGGAAACACTTGAAAATGGTTTTTGTGTTGACTCGTATGACCCACTTGGCATTGTTGATTTCCATTGTGTTTGATTGTTTCGAGGGACAACCGGATCCTTCTTGCGTTGATTATGTGCCATGTGTGAGTAAGGTTTCATTTTTTGAATCCATGTTTGGTATTGACATCTAGAACTTTCCCTGTGTGTGCACAAAGCGAAATGAAGTTTGGTTGAGCCTAGAAAGTGATAGAGGCGTTTCTTTGATTAGTCACTAAAAAGCCTCAAAGGTTATCTTACCAGCGTGCAAATAACACCCTAGTTAAGCCCGTTGAGTCGTTAGCCTTTTCTTTGATAGCAGTTAATTAGCCTTACCCCTTCGTTCTACAACACTCAATGTTTGATCCAAAACACTCCTGAAGCACTTTAATCAATTTACATGCATAATGGGAGTTGGGAGGCGAAAAGAGGGGAAATGGTTGTTAATTGTAATCTAGGAAGACAATGGGAGCACCGAATGAACAGAACTAATTCACGTGTTAGTTGGGAATTGATCGGAAAAAAAAAAAGAAAAAAAAAGAAGAGAAAACAAAGAAATCTGAAAAAGACAGAAAAAAAAATGTAGCGAAAAAAGTTTCCCTTCTAACTTGTGTGATTTTAAAAAGAGTGGTGCTTAAACAAAGAAAATGGGTGAATTGGGAGAAACTTAAAGGTTGGTTGGTATCGAGTAAGGGCTAATAAAGAAAGCGTGCAAGAATGACGAATGTATAATGTATTAAAGTGCTTTGGGAGGTTAGTCACTATTATCCAAATAATCCCTACCCGTCCCGTAGCCTACATTACAACCCTCGAAGTCCTACTTGATTCTAGGCTCGTCTTACTTGTATTAGTAGAGTGGTTACACTACGGGCAAGCATATGGTATGTCGTACATTACATGTGATGTTCTTTGCGAGAGTGAGTGTATTTATTGATTTCAGGTCCATTGATTTAAACATGTATTTCTTGATGAGACATGGACTACTTTGTTGAGGTGAGGGCACATAATTAGCAATAGAATGGTGAAGTGTTGATTTCTCGATCATAAGGTTACCTATATGCGTTAAAGTGGTGTTGTTGAGTCAAACTGTTTTGAAATTCGAAATGTTTTCGTTGAAAAGAAGTACTTGGTGCTGAAAATGAGTTTTGTTTTTAAACCTTTGGCATGGCTTTCGCAATCTGGGTCGCTGGTTTGTTTTGAAAATCTCGCTTCAAGAGTTAGCCATACTAGCCGAATCCCGTTGCAGACCTGTTTGAATGAGTGAGCTAGAAGTGTAGTCTGATGTTGGTTTGTGTCTGCTCGAGGGCGAGCAGAGTCTAAGTGGGGGGTGGTGATATTTGGCACAAATATCATGTTTTGTGTCGTATTACAACTTCTTCTTATGACTTTTATCGCTTAATTCATGAAGTAACCGTCGTATTTGAACTTATGTCGTTATATTTTATGTGTATAGGTACGATGACGACAAATGATGGGAAATGTGCTTGAAGTGATTGGAATTCGTAGCATATGTCGATTGGCTGAGGTGAAGAGTCGACGAACGAAAACGACGAACTGAAAAGGAGAGTTAATCGACTGCAGATCCTCGCTTTCCTTCCGCATCGCGGAAGGATCGCGAGAAGCTCCAGAAATTCAGGCCATCGACCCGCATCGCGTGAAGAAAGCGGAACAACCAAACTCAGTCATCAGGGTGCGCGATCGACCCGCATCGCGTGAAGAAGGCGAGAAGCTGCCGATCATTGCGCGATCCTTCCGCGATGCAGAAGGAAAGCGGGACTCTGCGGATGCTTTCCCGATTAGACTAGGATTTGGATTCCTTATTTATTATTTTTACCCTAGCCTATATATACACGTTTTTATAGCTGAGAACGGTATTCTGGGATTATTCAAGGATTTGTAAGCCACCGTTCTCCTTTTTATCTCTCTAGGTTATTTTATTTTTCATCTTTTTTAACCCTAGTTTATTCATGGCTTCTTTTGTCTATGATCGAATCATGAGTAGCTAAATCTCCTAGTTCTAGGGTTGTGGCGAAAGACTTGAAAGTTGATTTGATGACAATTATTATCTATTGATTTTCCATATTGTGGGTTGCTTATTTATTCTTGGTTTTAATTGTTTGATTAGCTGGCCAATAGTTAGACACTATCTGTGGTGCGTGGGTTGAACTTGAGAAAGGAAATTCACGTACGTAATAAGAATAAATAGAGTTTGTTCGATTTAATCGTTTAGCTAATGAGGATAGAGATATACCCTTTAGCCCTACTTAGTTGAATACGGTGGAATAAAGGCGTTCTTGTTACATCTAATGATCATAGAGATATAGGCATTAAAGTAACACCTACAGGCTTGTGAGTAGTTCGAGAGAATATCATAAAGCATAATCAACACGTCAACTAGTAACCCAGGAAATAAAATAGGTGGAATTGTCTGAAGATCATCTGGATTGTCGAAAGCCACAACCCTAGATCTTTCTCTCATCTGAAATTTCTTACAATCTTTATCGACGTAGTCCCAGTCATAAAAACACCCATCACAAATTGTTTACTTTTCTGTTTTAGTTTAGTACCACAAACAATCTTGATTTTCACTTTCTTGAATAGTGTCAGTCGAATTTGAATTAGTTAAACAGTAGAATCTAAGTCTCTGTGGGATCGATATCTGGACTTAACAGTCTATATTACTTGTACGACCACGTATACTTGTGTGTGCGTTTGGGAGCAACAGACAACTTCTGATTATCTAATTAATTTATTGGATCACATCTACAAGTTTCGGTGTTGTTTCCCTTCATTTACGTTCGTACCGATTCTTGTCACCATTTCTCAAAGTGAAAGAGAATACTCCAGAAGAAAAAATGAACATTTGTAAATTATAAAGAAAAAGGAAAATGCAGAAATTGCTTTGCCTTCTACCAAAGGTTTATCCCTCTGTAATATGAAAGGTTAGAATACTAACAGACATTCTTGTAACCTCTAGTAACTATTCTCTCATTAATATATGATTATGTTGAGGATTTAACTGCATTAAGTAGGCATTTTATGTTACAGCCGTTTCATGTTGGCTTATACATTTCATAGCTGTTAAAGCTATGTTATAAATAAAAGGTTTATTTTTTATAAAGGGTAGTATGTTTTATTATAATGTGCATTTACATTTTTGTCCAAAAGTATTATAACTATTGTGTCTAATAGAAGGGAAATAATCGTTCAACATTAAAAAAGCATTTCAACTTTTTGCACACTTGGGTGTTCCCACTTTTAATATAATTAATCTGTATAAACGTGCAGTTGCACGTTATTCCCAATCAATCTCAATTATAGTTAAAAATATTAGATAATATTATTTATAATTCGATGTATTTATATGCATTACAAAATTTTACTATAGTAAAAGATGGGGGTTTGAATTAGCTCCTTCTGATTGTATTTCTCCCTATTGTATCTACTTAATACTTCTTTAAAATTGATTTTCTCGGTATTTATTTTTTCTTCTTTTTCCCCATATAGAAAATATGTTATGACTAAGATAATTCAACATTAAAGATTAAGTGACCATATATTTATTTATTGTCACTTACAGAAATAAAAGTGTTGAAAATTGTTATTAAACAAAATTACATTATAAAAATATCAATCGGTTTAAGAATATTTAGTTACTTATTTAAAAAAAATTAGTTGATCACAAAGTCAGATATAGTAATTAATATTTTTCTATTTAAAAAAATCAAGTACATATATAACAAAACAAAACAAAAGTACATCCAAACAAATCTACATCCCATGAAAAATAAGTTAACGTAATTTAACAAATCACGAAAAAAAAAAAAAAAAAAAAAAACTTATACCTTATCCTACACAATGCAGATTGTCAAAATTTTATTATGTGCTCACACAAGATAGCTGTCGATGAGCAAAGAGGTTTCAAGAATTTGATTCCAACATAAACTTATTTTTCCTGATAATGAATGAGTCCTTGACTAAAAAAATAATAATAAGCCAAACGTGTTTAGTTTTAGCTTGTATTCTCATTTTTTAGAACTTTCAAAGGGTATAAAAGTTATTCCATACTTGAATGATTTTTTGATCAACCATCATTTATGAAAAGGATAAAAATATTAAGAAAGTCCAAGCTCTAAAGGATACTCTAAAAGGGAAAAAAAAAAACAGAGAGAGAGAAGAGAGATTTACACTTAGCTTGATAAATTAAAAAAAAAAAAAAAAAGAACTACTAGGTAAAATTGATAATATTTGGTTCGTTGTCTCCAAAAATAATTAAACTTGTGATGAAATGTTTCAATCCACACAATTTCAAAATTATTCCTACGTGAGTAGGAAGAACATGAATCATAATAGGAATCAATTTGAGTGGTTAAAAAGAATGAATTTAAATTTACCAAAATTCTCAGTTAACGAAATTCTTGTTGAAACCAAAATCTACTATTAAACAAAGTTAAAGATATTACGGTTTTATCCAACATGTAATTATTTTTGAAGGACATAAAAGTCGTTTAATATTTGAAGGATATTTTGGTCAACCAACATTTATATTCATGCTTTTAAAATAAATATAGACTAGTTCCTATGTACGTGCGTCGCACGAATATGCCCTATAAAAATGATAATTGTAGTTTCCAGTACGAACACAAATTATTAAATCATGTTTTAGTACAAAATTCTGAGTAGAATTCTGGTTGACTTTAACTTTCTAAATACTAAGAAAAATCCTAAGCTTTACAATTTTATCAAATACGAATTTCTCTATTTTATCGAAAAATTGATTTTGAAACACATAAAAGTCGATTAATATTTCGGAGATATATTCATGTATCAAAATTTTGCTTTTTAAACACCCCACACCTCATGAAAGATCTCACCAAATTCTTCTGCCGATTTTCTCCCTCTATCTATTATATGCCATATCTGAACAATTAACTTTAAAAGATTATAACAGATTCAGGATTTGAAGTTTGTGGGTAGCTTCGCCAATATATGTATCTCAGCTAGTACAAATTAATGATGTATAGAGGGCACAAAAGATCAAAAGATGTCTTGGAAGTTAGTGTTATTGGATTCACGTAAACCCGTATATTATACTAAAGTTAATTTCAATGTTTCATCAACGAACGAAACATATTTAACAAACACACAAGAAATTAAAAATCTAACTACAAGAGAGCATAATATTCATTCTAAGAGGTTTCGTTAACAATTAAACAAAGAAAGGAGGAAGGACAAGTAGAGAAACATACCTAATAGAGCTTATCATTGCTAGGCGAAAAATATAATGACCTAAAAAATTAGAAATACACCTTAAATAAGATTGGAAAGAAAAAAAAAACAGAGAACTTCTAAGACAAACAGGCAAAAAAAAAACATTATTTAAAGATTGAAAAAGAAAAAGAGCAAAGAAGTGCAAGAAAAGATATCAATTTTCTTGAATCTTGAAGCTGAAAAAACATATATCAATTTTCTAACAAACACTGGCAAGGTAATTGAGACCGCGAGGAATTTGTTTTAGGCGTTATTGTTCTATTTATAAAAGTTGTTATCTTTGTGTTTTCTGAATGAAATCAAATTGCATGACTTTCAAGTAGAATCAAAATCCAATAAAAATTTATTTCACCAATCCTTACTCATCACTATCTCTTACACAATAAGCAATTCGTGTTCCACTGTAATTCTAGTATCTACTTCTTCCACGTGCAGTTAAGTTCCTTTACCAGTACAACCTCTTTATCCTAATGTGCATTTTCAATTGTGTCCTTTACTTATTAGTTATTATAAAAATTAATGTAAATAATTAAGGGCATAAAAGTCGATCAACATTTAGAGAATCTTTTCGTCGTTCAACATTAAGCGAAATTATTAGTGCTTTTATATATGTATATAGTCATGCTGCCCTCGTTCATGGTGTGATCCTCTGGTCTTATAACTTCACATTATATTATAAGTTTGGGACAACAGCTTTTTTAGTCCTTGAGTTATATATGTTATGTTGCGGTTTTAGTCCATGTATTATCCGACTGAACAATTTTAATCTTCAATTAAGCAATATGGGCTATTTTCATCCAATAACTAACAGAACTCATTAAACGAAAATGTCTTTTGATTGTTAGTAAGGTTAATGACTTGATAATTCAACAATAAGAAATACTACTGCATTTTCCCAAACATTTGGCTCCAATTGAAAAGCTAACAACTAAATGTGCTTTGGTTTAACATAAACATTTACATAGACAATCAATGAAGTTTGCAGCCAAAGAAGTAACCCTCATCATTTCATTTAACAAACAAATTAATAGATAATTCAAATATGTTCAACATGGGTCTGCTATATTCAATTAACAATCTGTTTGGTTTAATGAGTTTCGTCAGTTATTGGATCAAAATAGCTCATATTGCTTAATTGAAGGTTAAAATTATTCAGTCAGATAACACAGGGATTAAAACTGCAATATAACAATAACTCGGGGACTAAAAACGCGATTTTCCCTATAAGTTTAGTTTTTGAGTTGCAATTTTACCATTTAAATGTATATATGTAAGCATGTAATACATTTAGGACTGCTTATCGTTACTAGACCGTGGGTGGATATAATTTTGGGGAAAGATCGCGCAAGCCCCCTCAAATAAAAAATCACCCGCTCATACCCCCATTACTTTCTTACCCCCAGAAAAATTAAACATATTTACCCGAGATGCCCCCTAGTTATGATATCATCATGGTATATAAATATATTGAGATGGTATCATGAAAGATGTTTCAGTCCTTCTCTTAGTCCTCCATGATACCATCATGGTATATAAATATACTGAGATGGTATCATGGAAGATGCTTCAGTCCTTCTCTTAGTCCTCCATGATACCATCATGGTATATAAATATACCGAATCGGTATTATGAATGATCAGTGTTCATTTATTAAAAGCGACACACTTTTCTCGAAAAAAACTTCTATGACCATCGTCTTATATACATATATCGTGATGGTATCATGAAGGACTGCATTGAGACACTCCTCAGGACCATGGTACCATCATGGTATATAAATATAGTGAGATGGTATCATGGAGGACTGTTTCAGTCCTTCTCTTAGTCCTCCATGATACCATCATGATATATAAATATACTTCGATGGTATCACAGGGAGGAAGGGGTTTGGCTCAGGGGTATGTCGGGTAAATATTTCCTGCCAGTGGGGGTAGAAGCCAGGGGGACCCATTTGTTATATTTTGGTGCTCGAGTACCCATTAACCGTGGCGGATTCTCTACGTAGACATATAGAAAATATTGAAGTTTTGATACAAAATAATAAATCACACCCACGAGGCAATAAAAGATCTTGGTGCTCTGGTTAAAAGGTTGTAAGCTTTAGTAGCCAAATTTGAATCCTACTCAAAGCAATATATCTTTTGTCGATTTTAAGGTGAGCATCCGGGACCACTGAATCCTGCGTCCGCCACTAATAGAAGCTAAAACAGTCTGGGAAGGGACATGAGCGGGTAAATATTTTGTATTTTGTGGGCAATTAATGATGTTTTCCCTATTATTTTTACTAGAATGTATGAAATAATTTTATTCAAATTCTATTTTTTTTTAATGGATAATTAACAACTCTCCACTTACAATTAAAGGTTGGGACTTTTTTCCTGGAAATCCCCAACGAAAATTTTGGACCTTCACATTGAGAGTATATGCGTGGCCATCCATCCAACCACCAAGAAGTCCCTTAGAACACTATATTTTATTATTCAGAAGAAAAGAAATAAAAAAATGAAGTGTGGATATGTTAAGATTAAATGAGTTTCCAATTGCCAACTTTCGGTAAATTAAAAGAATTGAAAATTGGAAAAGTTGTAACAATTCTATATCCAAACATGAATAAAATTTTGGTAAAAAGTGAAAATTATCCATGGCCAAACATGCCCTTTAACTCATTGCGAATTTGGATTATAAGAGTCCAGTGGATATTAAGCTAGGACCGTATGGTTGAACAAACTAAAAGGGGTACTTCTTTAGTACAAAAAATGTAAAGACGGTAATTATTGAAGTGATCAACTCTTCTTGCATGATGAATTCATCAATGGTTAAAAAATCATATATAATTATAATTACACTGCACTAGTTCGAAAAAAAGGAGAAAATTAAAGAAAAAGTTGAAGAAGGCCGTGACCAAGTGGAAATATTAATCTTCAGCTCTGGTGTTGCTTTCATGCATAGACTGGTAGTGGTTAGGAGATATTAATAATGATGAAGTGGATACTTATCATTTTATTAAGAGACAGACATGAGACATTAAGGAAAATTGTCCTACTTATATTATTGAAAAATCGGCTTAACCGCAAACCCATCCAAATTAATGGAAGATAAGAATCTATTTAACGTGTTTGGACTTTTTGGATGATTACTATTTGTTCTTCCTCTGGTGCAGCTTGCAACTTATCTGTTAACTGAAAATGCTGATTGGTGTGACATCCTTTAATTTGCATATGTATTTTTAGGAACCTAATCGCACACGTGAAACATTTAAGTACTTTATTAATTGTCACGAAATGCACGGGGATGCACTAAATGCATGTGTGACACACAGGATGCACAACACAAAAGTTTATTTTTTTTAATATATTTCAAAACTTTCAGGCTTGAATAATATTGTTGTTTTGGTGTACAAACAGGTACGACTGACTCTGAATTTCATACATCACACTGTATCTACACCTCAAAGGGCAGTCCAATGCACCAAACTTATGCAGTCACAAGGTCGCCTAAGAATGGCCAGACCACATTGTCTATTGCATTATGCCTTATTTAATGTTTCTATAAGAGACTGTTTCAATAGCTGAAATCCGTAATTAACCAACGACGAAAAAAGAATTATAACACGATAACTAATTTTTTTGGCATTAATTTAGAGAGCATTCGAGGGGAAATCCTTGAGGAAAACGTTTAGTATCAGTGCAATAGTTGTAAACCATGTAATTCTTTTGCACCCATTTAATCCTTGCTTGGCCAGAGTTATCCAAAGATTCATTTATCCAAGAATTGGTTGTGGAATTATTGGAGCAAGAAGAGGAAGAAACACATGTTTGGGCATTGAAGTTTCTGTAAGAAGCAATGAAAGGAGCTTTGCTCCAATCAGTCTTTACAAGTCCTCCCCTTGTTGCCCAACCCTCAGCATTCCATAGGCTAGAGTATAACCACATTGGTTGGTTCTTTGGATAAGGTATTCCATTTATAGCTTCAAGATTCTAGATTGCCTAATTGGTGTCCCGTCTACTGAAAATCTAGAAGAAATTTGAAGAAAAAAAAATTAGAACAAGATGAGTAATTAGCAGGCATGCGTCTAATCAGAAAAAATTTGTACTATTAAAGTAAAATTTTCTAAACCCCTCTCTTAATAATTAGTTTTAATATGGTCATTTTCATATAGTTGCTTAACTTTATTTTTTTTTTCCATAATTTATTGTACATATAACTATAGCAATACATGGAATAATAAGAACGTTTAATTTAGGTAGTGCTACAATTTTACCATTTAATCTGAAAGTTTGTTTTGTATAACTCTCTGGTTTTCCAAATATTCCATCAACTAATCTAGATTCGTGACGCGTATGGCCCATATAAAAAAAAAACAATTTTTATCATGGTTTTTTTCAGTCCAAGGGCTTGAACCCGACTGAAACCTCTTATTAATGCTGGAGGGATCTCATCTAATATCCACCCCTAATTAAAAAATTTAAAGTTTGTGTTACTCGTGGTGATCTCTCATCTTAAAAAATTTATGATATTGAATAATCAAGATAGGTTAATGATAGCTAGGGAGAGAAAGAGCATAATTGATCCAAATAAAGTTGCATGAAACTTTTAATATTTTAACAAGTATTTTATGGGCATTAATGTTCAAGCATGGTAAGAAAAACAAACATCACGAAAAATGGGATACATGCATCACACATGCATCTTTTGCGCAAGAAAATGGAATTAATGTATCAAGAAAAGGTGTGACGCACATTTTATTCAGTACACTTGAGGCCTATAATTGGTTCGCGCAAGATTAGTAATTGATTCTTATATCTCTTGGGAGCAAAAATAAATAAAAAATATGCTTACATGTGCTTCGAGGATTCCAAAGAACAGAGTAGGTGTGGAAATCCTTAGTGCGGTCAAACCAAAGATAAAACTGTTGCTCCTTATCTCCCTTGCCTTGTGTGTACACATTTGTATGAAGAATATATGGCTCTCCACTTACATTGCCGAGAAACTCAAAGTCAATCTCGTCATGAATTGGTCCCAATGAAGATAATGCATTTTTCATTCACCATTGAGACAAATTATAAATACGATTCATATAGTTCTCAATAATGTAAAATTTTATTTTATAATATTTAAAGAATCTATGTACGAATTCATAATCAAAATTAAGTATTTTGATCCTCATACTTCGAACTGCTTCACATAATTTGAGATAGGGAGAGTGCTAGGTTCTAATAGTTTAAATTATTGTTGTCATGTCTAAAATGTACAGTGTTAATGCATATAACATAAATTCATATTATAATAAGTTTAAATCTATAAACTACTCCCTCCATTCCAAAATAAGCGTCATTTTAGGCTTTTTATTTTGTTCCAAAATAAGTGACACTTTAGGATTTCAAGAAAAAATTAATTCTATTTTTCCAAACTTACCCTTATTTATTATCAAGAATCATTAAATAACTTTTTTTCTAAGCATTAATTAGGGGTAAGTTGGTAAAAACATTCCTAATTTTCTAGGAGTAAGCAATTTCTTAAGAGGTGTGCATGAGCTAAAAGAGATACTTATTTTGAAATGGAGGGAGTATCAATGTAAATCAAACTCCACACCATTACATTACTTAAAATCCAACTAATGGTTACCGTCCATGAAAAATATGAATTAGCTAGTAACAGGGGCGGCTCAATAGAATTGGTGACCTAAAGTCAAATCTAAATAAGAGATCTCAAGTGTATTTAATAAGATGAGCATCACACGTGCATCCCGTGCCGCACGTACATCCCATATAAGCTAATTAGTGGCATAAGAAACAATGATCCAAAATCGATCAATTAAAGTCTTAGAACTCAAAAGTTCATTGCATCAAAAGTATTTTGTTGATATAAGTATCAGATCATGAGCTATTATATGTATTTATTACGCATGATTATATTAACTTACATAGTATGTAGTAGCAGTGCCTGCAGAATTGCCGGGGACAAGTTTGATCTTCATGTCGATCTTTCCAAACATGTACTATTTTTTTGACTTAAATCCAGAGCCAGAAATTTTATCAAGGGAAAGAGTAAGAAGTTGCCCGTTCTCCAGTATCTTCACCCGGTCATAGCCCCAGGTAATATCGAATTCTTGGTCGAATCTTCCGGCCAAAACCACCACCACCAAGGAACTGATCATCAGAAAGAAAGAAAATATACGAGTTGAAGTTTTCATTATGGTGTCTGGATATTGGTTTTGAAACTTTTAAAGAAGGGTATGTATTTTGTGTTTGAAGTGCATGGACATGGTTAGAGGCATCATATATAGTGTTGGGGGTGACAGTGTGGAAGATGTTGGAAGAAACTTTTTTTTTTTTTGTGGGGTGGGAGGGGGAATAGGGGGAGGGGGTTGGTTTTCCTTTTCATTGATTTTCTTGGCTCTCAAAGAAAGAGAATACTCAAAATACCCCCCAACGTTTAACCCAAATCTCAATTACACACCAAACTTTTGCGGGGGTCCTATTACCCCCTGGTCATTTTAAAAGTGGAATATATTGCTCCCTAAAAAGCCACTCCCACATCTGTGTTGGCTATGTGAAGCACACGCGCTTGACACGTGTAAATTTCAATTAAAACTTTTCTTTCAATTTTTTTTTCTTATTTTTTCCTTTTTTATGATTTATTATTATTATTTTTAAATTTCTTTTTCTTTTTCTTTCCTTTTTCTTCCTCGTGGTTCTTTTTTATAATGTTTTTTCAATACTTTGTCTTCCCTAAAGCCATAAGTGAGAATCATACTCTGCTAATTGACATACAACATAATTTCTTTCTCTCTCCATATACAAAATCTCAAAGAAAAAATGACTACTTTATACTTGAAGAAGAAGAAAAAGCAAAAATTTTGGAGAACAGTTGATAAAAAATGGCGGAACCAACTCCGAAGTCTCTGCCGCCACAGCACTAGCGCAGAGAGAGTTGATGATTATGGATCTCGATGTCGATATCGATGCTTCATGGTCGTTCAATCAGATTTTGGTTGCGGCGGCGACAGTTTCATCTAATCTAGTGTTGCCGCTATAGTCTTTTTCCCTTTCTCCCCGAAAATCTCACCGCCGCCGTCCATCCATCCACTGCTCCGACGAACTCATTTCTCTGTATGTTAACAGATTTTGCTCCATCCATACCTCTTTGCTAACAGATCTGGACGTGTGGTAATGGCATGAAAGATTCCGTCGAAGAGATTGAAGAGCTGCGGTGGAGATGGAAAGGGGCGGTGGTAAAAATTGTGGCGGCGGAGATGGAAGAGCTTGTTGGCGTAATAAATAAAAAAACAAAAATAAGGGATAATGGCCCTTTTTCTCTTTTACATTCAATTTTTTTACTGAATTAAATCTCATTAATTTTTGAATTTCAGTAAACAAATCTCAGACATGGAAGAGATCAAAACCGACCACATCTTATGTGAAATCCCGCCATTAGAACATTGGAAACATATAAGGGAAATATACATACATACATATATATATATATATATATATATATATATATATATTAATGAAAAGAAATATTAAAAATAAAGTTTTAATAATGTATTTTTGCCTTTCACTCTCTCAAAGAGAGTGAAATACACTCTCTTTGTCATCTCATGCCACATCAGCATTTAGGGAGCAATATATTCCACTTTTAAAATGACCAGGGGGTAATAGAACCCCCGCAAAGATTTGGTGTGTAGTTGGAATTTGGGCCAAACGTTGGGAGATATTTTGAGTATTTTCTCCTCAAAGAAGTGAAACTATTTCTTTGACAGTTTAAAATTTTATGCACTGACAAAGCATAAAATTTATAAGGTAATTGTACATCATAGTATCGATACTAAAAAACCAGGGAATATAAATAATTTGTACCATGATAAAAATAAAATTGATATACCATAACAAGTTAAATGTCATTAATAATATAAAATTTATAAGGTAATTGTACATCATAGTATCGATACTAAAAAACCAGGGAATATAAATAATTTGTACCATGATAAAAATAAAATTGATATACCATAACAAGTTAAATGTCATTAATAATATAAGTATCAATGCACTAACATAAAAAATTAACCCCTTAATTCATGGTCGAAGTTAGGGTACCGGGGTTCATTTGAATTCCCTTTATCGAAAAAATGACACCATATATAAGGTTCATTTTATATATATATATATATATATATATATAATAGATGTTGAATCCCATTGCTTTCTTCATATTTTAAACCCTCTTAGTTAATTCGTTGGTGCAGTTAGCTTTTTTATTTGTTTTGGTAGGGAATAGGGCTTACCGTATGTATATATGTAGGAATTTTTACGCGTTATAGCTACTTCTAATACATAATTAGTGGTAATAACTACATTTTATTTTAATTACTAATAATAACTAAATATTTTTCTAATTCAACTATTATAGCTACACAGTAACTTTCAATTATCATTTCACAAATACACCTAAAAATTAGCATCCCCAATCTCATATCCCCCTTTAATGGTAACAATATTAATCACTTAATATACATTACCATTCTCTCTCTTTTTTCATAAATTCTTACCTTTTTAAAAAGGGAAAAATCTGTGAATGCCCAGTGAAATAGTCATCTTCTTCCTCTCTTCACCCTTCTACAAAATTCGATTTTTCATTTTGGGATATTGCAATCCGAAACGGTATTTTCAATACGGTTATTACAATTCAAGGCATATGTGGTCAAAGTGGGCCTCTTTCACATTCTATCCCATCTCCTTTGTTTCGTGAAATTTTCGCTATTTGTGTTATTATTCTTTCACAAAATCAACTTGGTGGAAGTGATTGTTTTTGCTCCAGGCCGTGGTGGTGGTTATGGCGGAACACACGAGAAAGGGGAGAGAGAAAGTTTTTTAGGGTTTTGAGAAGATGAAAAATATATGTATTTGTGTATGTTCTATGATATAACTACCAATTGTTGTGGTTGGTGGTGTATTTTTATAAGTTTTTCTATATATTTGTGTATTATTTTCAAATTAATTCCATCAGTTCATCTAGTTTCAAATACATGGGTGATACAAATACATGGTAAGTTTTCTATATATTTATGTATTTTGCTCAAATTAATCCATCAAATACATGAGTGATGCAAATTGTTACTCACACAAATACATGAGATTTAATACAAAATACATGGGGTTTGATTGGAAACTTCAAATACATTAGTTATGCTATCAAATACATGGGTAAATAAAAAACGAAATCAATATTGAAAACTTCAAATACATTACCACTAAATACATGGGTGATGTAAATTGTTACTCACACAAATACATGATATTTAATATAAAATACATGGAGTTTGATTGGAAACTTCAAATACATTAGTTATGCTATCAAATACATGGGTAAATAAAAAAGGAAATCAATATTGAAAACTTCAAATACATTGGCTGTTGAATGTTTTCAAATATTGAATTTTTGATTTTTTACGTTTGAATGTTGAAGATTGGATGAAGGAATAGAAAACGGTTATGGAAAAGAAATCTAAAATATGATTTTGTGGAAGAGTATGGTAAAAAATACCAATTAATAACTAATTAAATGATCCCAACGTTATGGCCTAAAATCAAGGGATATGTTTTCTTTTTTACTGTGTTTTTATGAATTTACACGCATCAAATACATCCGAAAAAATACCTTAATTTGGAAAAACATAGCTACAAATTGTAATATTTAAAAAGATAGCTATAAATGATAGGACACTACTATAAGGTAGTCATTTGAGTAATTTTACCATATATGTATCTGTCACGTTTCATGGTTTGAAGTTTTCGAGACCCCACTAGAAATTATTATTTTTTGGAGTTCACGCGTTTGGTGAAATGACAACGTCAGTAAATCAGGCCTAATTACCTTAGGGCCTGTTTGGAAAGCCACCCAGGTAATTAGAATTGGCGTAATTACGCAGTTTGACCTGTTTGTTTGACCAAGTAACAAGTAATTAAATAGTTAGGTGGGAATTGGTGTAATTACACTCTCCAATTCTCAAAGGGGGATTGAGAATTGGGTGAAATTACACCCTGTAATTACAAGGTTATTTTTTAGTTTGTTTCTTTTTTGTTTATTTTAATTTCTTTTTATTATTGATTTATTTTTTATTTCTATTATTGTAATTGCTTTTGATTTTTTTTTTTGATGTTTATTATTTTAATTTCTTTTTTATTTTTACTTTTGAATTATTTTTATTTTTTAAAATGTATTTTTCTCTTTATATTATTTATTTTTCATTTCTTTTTTTCTCATTCCCAACCTTTACTTCTTGTGGTTCCATGTAATTGTTCGTATTTTTTTTTATTTTATTCATTTAGCATAACCGTGAGATTATTTTAATTTTTGAAACTGCACCTCTTAATAGTGGAAAGAATGAGTCATTAACAAACTTGGCATATAAAGAGTGACGTTATTAAAGTAGAATTTCGTTGTGAATGAGGTTATAGACTCATATTTTTTCTTTCTTTTGAATTATTTATTTAAGTTATATTGTAACTTACTTATGTACAGTTGAAATTTGACATAAGAGTATTATGTTAAACTTTTTCTTTTGAATTTTGAATTTAGGTTATATTTTCAATTTTAAGTTATTTGCTGTCACATTGCATGTTGTTTATTTTTCACTTACATTTGATGGATATTTTGTGCCAAACATTTGAATAATGTTATGGCATTATATTTATAAATATTATTTTTTTGTCAAACACCCAATCCATGACGTTCTCACAAAAAAAGTCTTCTTTTAAGTTTTATAATTAATTATAATTAAATATTATTAATTTGAAAAATATATATCTACAATATTAGTGACAAATATATGATTATTAATTAATATATTTTCTAGAAACAATGTGTTATTAAATAACTAATTTAATATCATTTATAAAGGCAAATATTTTTTAAATATTAATTTTAATTTTTTTACAATTAAATTTTATTTTTAAATTAAACTAACTGTGTAATTACACTTGTGCAACCAAACAGAACGCTTGTAATTAAACTGTAATTACGTTATGACAAACAAACAGATCGATGTAATTACACTACTGTGTAATTACTAGGCTGTGTTATTACTACCCTAATAATTACACTAATTCCAATTACCAGGTGGCTTTCCAAACAAGCCCTTAAATTACTGGAAACATAATTATATATGCATTTCAATAGAGATTCGTTCAATTAATTAAAAAGGAAAAGGAAAACGATATTGATAGAGTAGTACGGTTTCATGTTATCATCTTGATACCGACACGGATGAATAAAAGCAGTCATGATAATTATATTTACACACATATTTAACAACAATATAAATATTGATTTTAAAATATTTTTACTAATTGGCAGGGTGCACGTAAGGCGCACGAGATGCTTGTGTGACGAACGCAAAAGTCAGTTTTATTGAATATACTTTAGATCTCGTATTACGAGTTGGTTTTAGGCCACCAATTCCATTGAGCCGCCTCTGAGGACCGAAAGGATAGATATTGAGCATTGAACTCACACATACCGTGTCAGAAGACTGTCATTAATATCACTAGACTGTAAGTATTAGTAATCGACATCATTCACCAAACATCATTGTGATACATTTGAACGATTAGAGATTTTATATCCGTATTTTCCTACTATAGCTACCAAATTTCTGTCTGATCACTACTTATACGTATGTATGTATGTGTGCACGCGCCTGTCTATGTTTATATTTACGCGTAACATATACATACCTCAATAATTATTTCTTCTATATATGCGAATGTACATTTTTAAACAAAAAATAAAGCTGAGCAAGTGAGCGTTGAAGTGATTAGGGAAAAGGGCATGCTTGCGAACGAGGAAGGTGGATATGTTTTAATGTTGACGTGGCTTTGGAGAATTAATTAAGGGGCCATTTGACAGCTAATATTATGACGTGAAAGTTAACAATTTGCATTGCATGGATGGAACTTATTATATGGTGGATATGAGTGTGTTACAGAAAGACCAATTTGATATATAATTGGCGAACCACAGCTGTGTGATGCCTACAATACTTTTGGAAATATATAATTCTGTCATTTGGAAGATTCCCTCCACTTAACTATTACGTTTGTGTAGAAGGAAAAAAAAAACATCAGAGAAAACACCCTAAACCCTAAACATCAGAGAAAATAATTAATTTGTTGTTGTTATTTGAGGTTTCCCACTTATATAATACTGTTTCCGTTGCATTTTAACCGTCACTTTAGTTATTTCATGCCTATTAAGAAAAAATACAAGATACAATTTAATAAGTTATCCTTATTGTGTCTAATATTCAAACGTCATCGATCACATAGTACATTGAATTCTGGAACTCCATCCAAAACTGATCCATTTTTATTCATTGGTTAATTAATGACTACTATTGCCTTCAACCAAACCGTTTACCTTGAAAAAGAAAGGACAGCTAGTTTGGGGTTTTAAAAATCTCTATCAAAGTATACACATTTGTGATAAAGAAATCTATCCATATAACATCTTAAGGCATATCTCCAAATTAACGGTGAATTTAGCTCAAAAAATTATCCCAAAATAATTATAACTTAAGAAATTTAAGATTAAATTAAAGTTGACAAGTGTTTCCAACAATATCCTTATATTAATATGAATGTATCATGTATTAATTAACTTACTATTAAATAAGGATAACTTATTAAACTGTAACATTAAGTATGAATGTATCATGTATTAATTAACTTACTATTAAATAAGGATAACTTATTAAACTGTAACATTAAGGATATTATTGGACACACTTGTCAACTTTAATTTAATCTTGAATTTCTTAAGTTATAATTATTTTGGGATAATTTTTTGAGCTAAATTCACTGTTAGTTTGGAGATATGCCTTAAGATGTTATATGGATAGATTTCTTTATCACAAATATGTATACTTTGATAGAGATTTTTAAAACCCCAAACTAGCTGTCCTTTCTTTTCAAGGTAAACAGTTTGGCTGAAGGCAATAGTAGTCATTAATTAACCAATGAATAAAAATGGATCAGTGTTGGATGGAGTTCCAGAACTCAATGTACTATGTGATCGATAACGTTTGAATATTAGACATAAATTACAATTCTTTTCCCTTCTTAAAGAGTTTGTGATAATTGTGCTAATGAGGCCAAATTTAAGTGATAAGGATTGAATGGAATATAAAAATAAAAAAATCCTTATAACTTATGTAATTTTTTGCTAGAAAGCAGCTTATTTTACAACTCTCAAAGTGATTTATCTTATGATGCATTATTGTAATGTAGTCTTACCCAGGGTGGCTCAATGAAATTGGTGGCCTAAAATCAGCTTTAATAAAATGTCTCTAATATATTAACTAAAACGTGCACTTCGTGCCTTGCAGGTGCGTCATACGTATATCCTGCGTCAATTAATAAAAACTTTTTAAAAATCACATACTTTGTTGATCTTAGATTTTGATTTTTATCAATTTTATTTTTAAAAAACATCTTTCCGCATATGCAACTGTTACAGGAATCATTAACACTATTTTAAAATAAATATTTACATTTAAAAACAATAAATTTATTTCATATGTTTCGAGTTGTTCGAATCTATTCTGATTTTTTCCTTTTTTATTAGTATTATCTTTATTTGAAATACTCAATTTTTTTTAAAGAAAATTAATTCATAAATTCACTATTAGTGAAAAATGGGGTCCTTAAAATTTTGGGCCTAAAGCCCTTGTTATTATTTTTTTTTTTTTGCCTTATTCAAGAGCCGACGATGCTCTTGTCGTTCTGCTTTCTTGTCAATCTTTTTGTTAAATTTTTCTAAGCAATTTTTGGTGATACTTTTTTTCATATATACCTCATCGATCATCATGAGGAGTTTTTGATGAAGATTCTAACCATTATTTTTATGAAATAAAAAGGATTTTTCTCCAAGAACTTTACTAGTGGGGACTTTGGAAGCATTAAAATTAAGCTTTTTATGTGCCGTGAAAACTATAGTGACTTCAATTTCAGATAAAAGATGAGGTGAAAAAGAACTTACGTACAAGGCTACTCGTAGCCGAATTCAAATTGTGCAAACATTTCTTATTAGATAAGAGACACGTGAATATGTATTGGGTACAATGCGCGCACGGATACTCCTGAGCAGCCACATGCTCGGAGGGTCTAAGGGATCTTCACAACTGTCTTCCATTCCCACCAACCTAAGTCACGTCAGTCAGCCTCGATCAAAGTGTCGTAGTACGAAGAATGAACATTGGTGCCACAGACGGGCCACCTCACCCATGCTTTAGGGTTGAAAAGTCTAATTTTGACTTGTATAAAGATAGCTCAGGGAAGAAGGAAGAGGGATCATCTTTTTCATACTTTTAACCCTAGCCACCGTTCTCTCCCATATCTCATACGGAAGAACACATATTATTTTGAATGCACTTTATGTCTTTCTTGTTTTTGTCTTGTATTATTTCTACATTATCGTATTTATTATTGACAAGCAAACCCGGACACACTGAGGAGTTTCCAGGATTGGATGCAACTTACTTGTCTTCAAACCTCACTAAAACAAATCTCTAACTGGTATTTCATTTCATTTTTTTTATTGGAAAACAAAATATAATTTAGAACTACTTATTTTTATAGAACTAGAATTTATGAAACAATTTTATTCAGATTGTATTTTTTTTAATGGATAATTAACAACTCTCCACTTATAATTAAAGGTTGTGTGTGGGGGGTTGGGGGGGGGGGGGGGGGGGGGGGGAGGTGTGGAGGAGGTTAAATTGGATCTTCACACCGAGAGTATATGTGTGGCCATCCATCCAACCATCAAGATGTCCCTTAGGGGTCGTTTGGTTCAAAAATAAATTACGCTGGGATAAGTTATGCTGAGATTAATTACGTTGGGATAAGTTATGATGAGTTTATTTATTATGGAGTTATTTTTTATTGACTGTTTGGTATGTTGGACTAAAAGTATTATACATTAGATAATTTTTTAAAAGAAGAGGTTTCTTTTTTATCCTGGAATAACTTATTCCACCCTGTGGCAGGTATAAGTTATCCCAGCACTATTTTACTCCTGGGATAATTTATCCCATGATTACTAACCAAACAAGGGATAAGGAATTGCTAAATTCTTATCCCAAGACTATTTATATTTATCCTCCGTACCAAACGACCCCTTAGGGTACTATATTTTGTTATTCGGAAGGAAAAAAAGACGAAATGTGGATATATAAAGATTAAATGGGTTTCCAATTGCCAACTTTCGGTAAAAGAATTGAAATTTCCGGCTTGTGTTATTTTGTAAGAGACATGGATATAGTCGAATAACTTTCTTGTCCAACAAATATTCAAAAGTTACTTTATTGAGGTATTTGTACGATTTGAATAGCCATTTAATGAATTAATTCAAAATATATTTAGATAAATGTTCTGCTTTTCTTGAAACAAAACTACGTTATTGTGACTAAGGGAATAAAAAAAAATTGTAAAGACAAATATCGGCATTTTTATATGGGGAAACATTGAATATGAGTAATGTCTATGGGGGCCCTTCTTCAGACTCCGCGCATAGCGAAAACTTAATGCACCAGATTGTTCCCTTTTTTTTAATGCGTCTGCATCACCTAATTAGACGTAAAAGGTTAACATGATATACATTTTAACATAAATACTTTTGTTAAAATGTCAAAATCACTTGCCATAACACCAAATGTTTGTACGGAAACCGCTTTTTAAATGGTTTGGCTAAATAGTTAGTTCAGACATCGAAATCAAATAATGGACTTTGAAGATCAAAGACAATTAAGTCGTTATAGCTAATTAAAAGCCCAAAAAATATCATATCAAAAATCATTAGCTATCTCTTTCAGTATTTTTGTGGTTGGAAATTCTTAAAGTATTTGAATTGATACTTCTTCATTAATCATCGATAATTGTGTGTTATATGGAGATGATTAAAGTTCATCCATCCTTAAAATCTTGGGCTGAAATGAAAAAACTTTGATAGGTGAGACTTTAACCACTTTAGTGAGCCTACTTGCAACGATATCAGAATTACTCGAGCCCAACATGGATGGTTAAACAAAATAAAAGTGATACTTCTTTAGTACCAAAAATGTAAATACAGTAAATACTACTAACGTGTCAACTCTCCTAGCAGGACAAATTCAATGGTTAGAAAACCATAACTAAAATTACAATAGACTAGTTCAAATATAACAGTTTCATAACTACTTCTAAACTAGCAATGGCTTTCTCTACTCTTATTAGCTCTGTCTAACCGAAAAAGAAGAAGAAAATTGAAGAAAAAAAGGGAGACCAAGTAGATGTTAGTGCTATGATTTTAATTATGACAAACTACTTTTATGTAAACCCGTCAACCGGTCCGGTTTTACCAGTTCAAACCGGTAACCGGACCGGTAAAACCGGTTCCGGTTAACCGTATATTACTTACCGGTCCGGTTTCGATTTTTTTGAAACCGGAACCGGACCGGTTAAACTGGTGAAATTAAAAAAAAAAATATAGTCGTTGGGCTGTCCGTTATTGGACCGTTGACAACGGTCCATTTGCAAAAATGGTCGTTGCCAAACGGCCATAAACTCATTTTCTGCCACCCCCCAACCTCCCAAACTTTTTTTACACTTTAACCCATCCCCCATCTCTATATAAACCCTTCTTCATTTTCATTTTAATCCACACCAATTCACTCTTCTCTTTCTCTCAAATCTCAATCTCTCAATTATAGTTACTTTACAACAATTAGCCACTTTAAATTTCTCTCAAATAAATATTATAAAGTCTTATTATAGTTTCAATTATTAATTTTGCAATTATAATATTGTTGGTGGAATTATTGATTTTGCAACAATCCGAAGTAGCTTTGGTGGATTTGCAATTCTAGCCGCCTTCACTTTGTTGGAAATTAATCCGGCAATTTGGTACCTTCGTTCCAACTCTATCTTTATTTTTCGCAATTTAATTTACGCAATTAATTTGTTGCAATTTATTTTCTTGTGATTTATTTGAGTATGATTTAAATTAATTCTATTTAATAATGGTAAAGAGATTTAGACGTGGTGCCGGTAGTAGTAGTGGTATTGTTAGGGGTGGGCTTAATGAGGAAACATTTGTGGAAGAAACACCTAATTTAGGTATTGATGTTGGTGGAAATAATCCACTTTTAGGTCATGAGGCAATGCAACAACATTTTACCGACACTTTTAATAAAATTGATGATGATGATGATGAAACACAAGCCCCCGAAAATCCCATAGGAGATACATGTCCTGCACAATCACATACACAAGAAAAACCGCCTAGAACTCGTAAGCCAACCGCTAAAATTTGGAAATTTATGACTAAGGATAGGGAAAGTCAAACAGTTAAATGTACCCTATGTGGACAAGTATTTGCTTTTAGGCAAGGAACTAGTAAGGATGGTGGAACGGGTACACTAAATGGTCATATGAGAAAGAAACATATGGATGTTTGGGGAGAGCAAACGGGTTCAAATGTGGGGGGTATTCAAATGACGATAGACCCACGAACCGGTAGAAATTTTAAGTATGACAAGAAAAAAGAGCGTGTAGAAATAGCTAAAATGGTAGCTTATGATTGTTTACCATTTTCCTTTCCTTCGGGTTTGGGGTTTGTTACTTACATTCAACGTTGTTATAATCCGTTATTTGAGGGTATTTCTAGAAGTACTTGTAGAGCGGATGTTATAGATTTGTATAAAAAAAATATAGATTTTATTTGCGTCATGTATTTAATTCTTTAAATTGTAATGTTTCTCCTACCGCTGATTTGGGTGTTAGTCTTAACAAGTTAGATTTTTTTACTATTACATGTCATTGGGTTGATGACAACTGGGTTATGCAAAAAAGAATTATAGCTTTTTATATGATGAAAGAAAAGGTCGTCACGATGAAAATTTTTTAGCGGATTCAATGTCTACTATTATGAGATTTTTAAATATTTATAGAAAAACACTTTGTATTGCTTTAGATAATGCTTCTAATAATACAAAGGCGATTGGTCTTTTAAAAAGAGAATTAAACCCTTCGCTAAAAAATATTTTTCATGTGAGATGTAGTTGTCACATTTTAAATTTAATTGTTAAAGATGGTCTTGTGTGTTTTGACGATTCTATTCAAAAAGTTAGAGATGCGGTTGCGTTTCTTTTTTGTAATGCTAATAGGGGAAGACTTAGAGATTTTAAGAATGCTTGTGTGAAAAATAACCTTAGACCTAGGAAATTCAAGTAGAAATTGAAACTAGGTGGAACTACACTTACATTATGCTACAACAAGCATATGAGTATAGGATTCTCATACAGCAAGTTCACAACAAATATAATATTAATAGTGATGATTGGTTAAATTTTACGCATTGGGAAGATGTTAAAGAATGTGTAAACTCTTAGAAATTTTTTATAATGCAACTCTTGTTTTTTCTAGACAATTCTATCCCACGGTAACCGAAATTTAGCCTACTTAGCAGAAATAGCTAGAGTTTTACAAGAATATAAATATAAACTCGGTTATCAAGCGGCTATTTTTGAAATAATAATCAAATTTAAGAAGTATTTTTTTCCCATCCCAACTTTATTTATATTGGGTTCTCTTTTAAATCCTTGTTTAAAAGTGTCTTATACTAAAGCATTGATTGGTCAAATTTATACATTTTTAGAAATTGAACAGGGAGTTCAACCATCTTTAGCTGAAGCCGAACTCGCTATTGATGACGAGTTTAGAAATTTTTTTACTCATTATTCTAATTTGGAAGAACGTGCTACACCCGTTGCTCCAAGCCCTACTACTTCTCAAAGTAGCAAAAAGGGCTTATCGGATTTGTCGGGTTTGTCGCATTTAAAAGTTTTACATTCACAGCCAACTCCTTCTTGTAGTGCAAACTTTGATGAATATAACTTTTATTTGATGCAGCCAAATGTGGATATCAAGGAACTAGATGAATTGGACGTCTTAGCTTGGTGGAAGAAGTACAAGGCAAGTCATCCGATACTCTCAAGAATGGCTCGAGATATCCTTACGGTTCAAGTATCAATCGTGGCTTCGGAGAGCGCATTTAGCCAAGAAAGACAGCAAATTAGAGACCATAGACATTCATTATCCGGCTTTAGCTTGCAAGTACTAGTGTGCATTCACGATTGGATTAGATCGGAGCGACGCAACCAAAACTTAGAAGCGGAGGAAGGCGAAGAGGAAGAAATTGAAGATTTGATAGCAAGTGGACCGGACCAAATGGAAGACTTTGAAGATATCTCCATGGCCGAATATGATATGGGGAAAATTAACGAAATGATTGAGAATTGGTGATTTTATTATTCTACTATTTCTTTACAACTCATGTATTATTTGCAAGTTAAAAAAACTACAACTTGCAAATAAATGTTATCCAAGAATGAATAAAATATATGGCTCATTGAGCTTTTTTCTATTTACTTGTGTTCATATTTTTACTTATATTAAGTTAGGAATATACCTAAAATATACTAAGAATATACTTATGATATACATCTACTTAAATTAAAAACTAGAAAATTATATACTTGAAAAATAACTAAAATATACTAAGAATATACTTATAATATATAGTATACATATAACTTAACATATATATATATATATATAACATATAACTTATATGTACTTATATATATTGATATATATAAGTATATTCTTACTATATTTTAGGTATATGTGGTATAACACTATAACTTAAGCATATAACTTAATATATATATATATAATACAAAAAATAAAAATAAAAGGGTTTTGGACTGTTTGAACCGGACCGGTTTCGGTTTCGGATTTGTAACCGGTAAACCGAAACCGATGGCCGGTTCTGATTTTTTAACCGGAAACCGACCGGTTCCGTAACCGGTTACCTGTCCGGTTCGATTTGAACTGGTTGACGGGTTTACTTTTATGTAGGTACAATACTCAAAGGAACCCAAAGATGCAGCAAGCCCATTACACATACAAAGCCCATTTTACAAGTAAAGCTCAATCGGCTACAAAGGGAAACAACCACGAAGTGCAAAGAAAATAGAGTCTAGAACCAAAATACCCCAAAACAAACCTTTTGAACCAAAATACCCAACAACAAAAAAAAGTGATATAAATACCTTTACCGCAGTATTTTACTGCGCTAATGCACGTAACTGTGACGAAGCCGTTAAGTGCTTTAGCGCAGTAAAATATTGCGCTAAACCAAACTCTCTCTCCCTATAGCGCATTATTTTATTGCTCTATAGGAGTCCACCATTTTCCCAAAACAGCCTCTTATTTCATTTTCACACTTTTTACGTAGTTTAGCCATATATTAATCATCTTTGCCATCACATAATTCAAAACTAATTAACTTAAAAGTCTTTGCCATCACATATGTGTCCTTACTATCACATATTAAATTTACTGCACATTTAATATGACGAAAGTTATGTTGAAAATAATTATTTTTATTCCAATATTTGCTTGGAAAGTGAAAATAATTTTTGGAAAAGACTATCTAATAAAGATTTATACATTCAAAATAAATATTTTATTCAAGATAATAAGTAGATATTTTTTTTCCAAGTTGCTTATCAATAGAATATAAATAATATTATAAAAATCGACAAGAAATATTCGTGCAACGCACGTACATAGAGACTGCATACACCCAAAATATAGTAATCTCCTATAATGTTAATTATGCCATTGTTATTTTATTTATTTGTGAAATTGTTTATCCCATGTTAATTATTCACAAGATATAATATAACATAATGCACATATTCTCTACAAATTATTAATTAGTTAATATAATTTATCTTTCATTTCAAGAATAATGACTAATTTAGTTTGTACAGACCGAACTCTTTCATGGATCTGAATGTTCCCCATGGGACCGATGATCACCTGGGGCCCGCTGATAGATCAGTATTGTCTTTGCAAGGCAATCATAGGTTAGAGTTATTATGGGCTGGTACTATAGGGATATCGACCAGGCTCCGTCCCCGTAGGCTGTAGAGAGCGTGGGCTCTTTTACGCGAGAGCCCCCCACACCCTCGCATCTTAAAGATATTGTTTCGGGGCGGCATTTATCGCTGCGTGTCTGTTGGTAGGGTACAACAAGATTGGGCGCTCATTACAGCCATAGTTGGGCGGTGGAGGCCGGAGACACATACTTTCCATCTTCGCACCGGTGAGGCCACGATTACACTTCAGGATGTAAAGGTCTTCTTTGAATTGCGGGTAGATGGAGAGCCATTATACACTCGGTACGAGCCTCCTCATGGTAGTAAATAGGTGACGGAGTTGACTAGGCTTACCCACTTCGTGCCTGGTGGCGAGGGCCAGATGTCGGGACACAGTCGGATTCAGATCAGTGCACTTTGCACTTATTTGGAGGATAAGTCTCCTGTTGAGGCTGGCACCCAGCAGGACATTGTTGATCGTCATGCCCATTTGTACCTGTTTATTATATTCGGGGGCATCTTGTTCCCGAACTCATCGGTTGCCTTTGTCAGTTTATGATATTTGGTTTTCTTGGAGCATTTGGATCGCTTGGGAAGCTACAGCTGGGGCGGTGCTGTTTTGGCGTATCTTTACAGATGCCTATGTCGAGCGTCTATTGGTGTTGTTAGCGATGTGTGTGGATTTTTGCTCTTCTCCAGGTAATATTTTAAGTGTGCGTTCCTTTAATGTAAACAAACCTCTTGAAACGATGACTAAAAAATCATATTTTCTAATATCGCTTACAATTATGGGCGTGAGAGAGGATGCTGCCTTTTCAGCCCGTACCTAGGCATCACCTCGAGATTGACATGCCTTATACGAGGAGGTGGACAGCGGGTTTTGACCGGAATGTGGATACGCACCACAGTATTCTTCCATTCCGGGACCAACTTGATCATATGACAGACGATGCGGTAAAACTATTTAACTTTACATTATTAATTTAATTAAACGTCTTTTCTTCTTAGTGATCACTGATTTGTATTTATATGTTATGCAGCTATTTATATGGACGTCCTACATTGCAATATTAGATGGTTTGCCGGCCTTTTGCAGGGCAGGTCAGGGGGTTTGGAGGTCGCAGTGTCCATTGATACACCTGGACATCGTAGAGGACCACATGCCCGAGCGTGTCTAACGACAGTTTGGGCATACACAGAGTATACCCCCTGACGTCCGTCATGAGCTCTGACACCACCAGCGGAACGATCAGGCTGCCGTTGATGATGATTTTCTGACTTTTATGGCTGTCCAACTCCACCGTTGGGAGAACAGGTTAGACACTTTAGCGATGATCGGCCATTTGACACTCTTTGAGGATTACATGCGCTGGTATCATCAGATCACACACCGATTGATCGGCTGTCACACCCCATTTTAACCTGGATCGATTTAGGGAGTATGACGTATTGGTGATTCCTGTTTATTTTGTTTTAAGGAGTCGCCACCTAATTAATTTAACAGTGAATTAGGACACCTAAATACTAACTAAGGTAAAGTTGAAACTAAACCTTCGTTAATAGTCTGCTTAACCAGTGTGATTCTAGGTAAGGGCTCTATATTATCCTAAAGGGAAGGTGTTAGGCATCCTTTAGAATCCGTTAACTTACGGTTATCCGACCAAACTTAGGTTAATTAATTAAGATGGAAATTCATATAAAAGAGGACTTTGAATGCCATTTTAAATAAACTCGTAAATATTACTAAGGCTTTAAATCAAATGCTATTTAGAAATAAAACTTATAAAAGATAGTTTGCATAAAAGAGGATTTCAGATGCTATTTAAATAAAGCTTAAAATATTGCTAAGACTTTATATGAAAGTAATGATGATGTCGTTTGAAATAATACTTGTAGAAAATATGATGTATTGCATAAAAGAAGATTTTAAAGGCTATTTAAAATAAAACTTGGACATGCTAAAACCTTAAATGAAAATGTAATGATGTTCTTGAAAATAAGACTTGCAAAAGTATAACAACTCGCTATAGCAAAATGTGAACTTTAGACAAAATTTTGTATTATATCAATATGGTGATGTAAAATACCTAAACTCATTTTCTTTAAAATGTGATGGATAGGGTATGAGTTTTCGTTCTTTTATATTAACTATACTTGGCTAAAAGAAGTATATTATTGGATAAACTTTGAAAAATTATTCATAGAATGTATTTGAACTTATATTTGCATATTAGTGATGTTTTGGAATTTCTGGGATAGTGAGCATGAAATATGATTCTTTTAACTCAATATATAAGGTCATGCTATTTTGCAAATCAATTATGCTAAATAAAATAAATATTAGACATTATAAATAATTTTAACATGAAAAGTAAAAAAAAAGAGAATAAAACTTATGAAATTGATTGTTAGTCTTCCTTAAACTTACTACCCATTACTAAAACTAAACCTACTAATTCATTAGGATTTATCTAAGTTAATAAAATAAGATAAGGTTAGTCATACAAAGCAAATAAAAATATACAACAATAAATAAGATAGAGGGGAAGAGAATTGAATGGATCTGGCCCATTTTCTAGGCCCAACTGCTGCGAACATGAATGGTGTTGGGCTTTGGCCCGATAAATTTATATGTTGCTGCTACGAGCTGTTCCCGTTCATTGGGCTTTGGCCCAGAATTTTGTTTTCTATTTTTTCTTCGCTGCGGACAGAACCGATGGGGCTGACTCGGTAAAAGTGTTTCGTTGGGCTTTAGCCCAACATCGAATGCGGAAGGAGACGAGTCCAAGGGACTCGTATGCGATGTTCATGCATAAAAACGGAAGAAAAATATTAGTATATAATCGATGAATAAAGACAAGCATATGAAATATAAGCGCAAAAACAGATCAAATTTTAAACGTTGTGTGTATATTTTGGTATATCTTATGTATATACGTCCCTAAGGATGTATTTTCCATGAACATATTTTAAATACATATCTGTATGCCTACTTCAACCAAAACATACTTGCAACAAACGCACAAATCTAAACAAACCAAATTCGAAACTGGCGACCTTATAGGCAAAACATCCAACAGAATGACTGCCTCAGGGAGGTACCTATGATATTCTGTCTCATTTTAGTCCACATTTTCATATTTACAAACGAAACTGATGGCTGTATCCAATATCACCCCTACCAGCAGCTTGTGATTCATCAAATATGTCTATTGGATTCATGTTCAACATATATAACCGATACAAGCGCATTTATGGCACATAAACCAAGCAGCCACAGAACTAAACAGAATCAAAAGAATGCAACATCCATGGCCCTTTGGCATGGACAGAATTGAGATAAGATATGTTACTGTCTAATAGATTTTGGCCAGGACATGCTTTATACATTCAACTTATGATAATACTCGAGTCTCATACTTTCAGTTTGGTCACGGGCAGAATTTGGAGGGATGAATCATCCATAAAGCCAATGTTTCACGAAACAAGGAAGTTCTACCATGTCGTAACCCATTTAGGGAGTTCGTAGCCAGATGATGAAAGTAAGAAAGGGACAGGGGAATGAGGACAGGGATGTAGAACTAACATATATGCATTTGAAGATTAGGAAGCAGTTCTGCAAGTGGAAAATTACTGATTTAAGAAGTTATCTTTAGTAACATTCAAAAGGAAAGAAAAGAAAATAAACTGGGCAACAAGTATTTAGCTGCACATTCGCCTTAGTTCAGTTTCCAAAACACAAAGACATGAGCAAAGTTTTAAAGAAAAAGAAAATCAAACTTCAACAACTTAAAGCAAAGCCGAGGAAAAACCAAACATTGCACATTTTGTCAAGAAAGAAAAAGAAAACAGCAAATCTTTAAGCCAATTGAACCTTATGCTGAAGCATACACTAACTCATAGGTTTTTAGTGAACATCTGATACCCTTTTATGACAGTGGGAGAAAGCACATAAACTCTTGCTAGTGATATTAATCAGTTCATAAGTGGCGTAACTTAATGGCTCATATATGACTAATGATGCAAATTGTAAGCCTTACACATGCAAGATTAAGCCATTCAATTACGCAAATATGATCTTTGAAGATGACTTAGGCAGATAGCAGATCATTTTCAGAGGTTAATCTAAGTTCAACTAAACATAGAGAAATTAATTCTGTCAGAAAGTTTACCAAATGATATAAGACTAAACATAGATAAGATGAACAGTAGGCAACTAGGATGAACATGCACAGTTTACATCGGGTGTGATTAAGATTGGGCATGTACATAATTAGGCAACCCACAACTAGTTGAGCTTATCCAGTAAACTACAGATTCAATGTTAAAACAAACATGGTCAAATGAGCCTGATCAGGTACAAATTTAAATAGAGATGATCATATAGTACACAACTAATAGTTTTGTCCACAAAGGTCTTTAAACAGTATTACAGGACTTAATAAGGCATTGGTACAAGTTTGCAGACTATGAAGCAACACACCACGAAAGAACATTCGGTATATCAAACACAGAGGTCACAAATGATCTGGAACTTAACTTAACAGATATGGACACATCTCGGACATTCAAAATCAGCTGTACATTAATCAAAAGAAAATAGACAAAGGGTTGAGTGTGCTAATCATGATGCCAAGCAGGGAAGCTTATGTATTATCTCACAGGTATTCAAATAAACTGATCAAATCCATCACCCGATAATCCAGGTCTGATATAATCAATCGACAGGCTTAGCAAAATTAAAACCATATTAGCAGGATGGGTAGGCCTCTAGATCATAAATGAACACAGAACTCATTAGATGTCATAATAGTGAAACGACAACCCCAAATTTTAGAGGACATGCAAGGATTATCACTACTCTTCTGAACAGTATGTGAGAGCAAACATAATAGGCATTATAATGGTCCTTATTAGATCTTAACTGGATGAGATAAAGTCTAACTAATCATAAAAAAAACTACTGCACATAACCACGATTAACAGGTCTCCTAATCTGAACCTACACACAATTAATCTAATGACATACTAACCAACAAATATAAGCATCAGGTGAATCTAGACTTGCATATAAGGCTAATATACTTCCAGAATTAAACTAAGCAGGACCGAACATGTTTAATTCGACCAGAATAAACTACAAACGCAATTAAAATACGACTACGCAAACAAGTCGACAGAATAGTTCAAAATACACAGACGATTATTAAAGAAACTTGCAGAAAGGGGATTCACCTTCTTCGGGTGCAGCGAAGTGGAGCGAATCTTCGATCTACACTCGAACACTTTGAAATTCGAACTTGCGTATGCTCGGATTTGCAACAACACAAAGCAAATAAAAGCAGAAAAACAAAACAAATGTTCTAGAATTTTGACTAGATAGTTTGAGACTATGATTTTCTAAAGAAACTGGTTTTTTACGGAGATTTTGAGGCGGCTAATGAACTAGTATTACTGGTGATTTTACCACTGAAAAATAAACTTGTTTCTTGCTTTAAGGGGTTTTGGGGGTTCAAGGAACTGTGATTCTTCGGTCATTTCCTGCGATTCTAACCCTGTCCTAAACGATTCCAAGCCGCGACCATTTATAGGGTTTTGGCTCGTTTGAGTCGAAGAAAAAGGAGAGAGGAGTGGGGGGATGAGCGGCGTGGTGGGGATGAAGATGATGAAGGAAGGGGGTGGGGGAAAGGGAACGGCGTGGTGGGGATAATGACGAGAGAGGAGCGGCGGCGTGGTGGGGGATGAGAATGATGAGAGGAAGGAGCGAAGAGAGAGAAAAGGGGAGGGGGCGGCTGAAGGAGGAAAATATGAGGGAAACCCTTTCCCTCATTAAACGAGAATTGGGTCGGGTCGGGTTTAATGGGTAATGGGCTGGATTAATTTTTGGGCTGGGTATTAAATGAATGGGCTGGTCCGAAGTGTTGGTTAATTATTTGGGCTAAGATGAATTAAATTGGGCTGGTAAATTAAAATGTGGACTGATTTATGAATTGGTCCGAAAATAGTATGGGTTGATTGGGCTACTGCGTTTAAATAAAGACCTACTTAAATAACTTGCGTTAAAATATTACGTAACATAAAATATTCAATTATTAGTGCTCAGATAAAAAATGGCGTTGTAATAGCCGTGCAATAATATTTCGAAAATCCACAGTAAATAAACACTATTATTTAATTATGCAAAGATAAATGCGATGCGTGTGCGTAAGCTGGTAAAATACCGAAATGATAAAAATTGTGAATTATAATAATATTGGTAACATAATAATAATAATAATAAGAATAATAATAATAATAATAATAATAATAATAATAAATAATAATAATAATAATAATAATAATGGCTAGTAACTGTAATAGAATAATGAAACGTCGGTATTGATAAGAGGCTAGTAATTATAGTAAAATAATATATATTATTTTTATTATTATTATTTTCCTAAAATATTAGAAGCGCAAATAGGTATTTTGGAGGAGAGGCGGGACAAAATTGGGTGTCAACATCGGCAACCCAGCTTTGCGTCCCGCTATGGATGTAGGATACTTAGCACTCGCGGGGCAGTACGAGGCATTGGTAAGTTTATCATATTTAGATTTATTTAATTGCATTATTAACTGTTACGTTTTAAAAAATAACTTTTTTTTTACTGTTGAACACAAATGCAGTTGGTGGCCGTACAACGATTACGCATGTTGGGGTTAGAGCATATGCCTTACCCCGTGCTTGCGGGGCTTGCGTCGAAGATAGTACGGATATCTGAGGATGGTATCCGGCATGCAGGAGATATTAGGCGCATGCAGGAGCCTGTTCCAGAGGCTCAGTATCAGCCAGCGCCAGGAAGAGGACCGGGTGCTCCCAGAGGAGGAGGCCATGCTGCCAGAGGATGCCGTGCTGCCAGAGGACGCCGTGCGCGTAGAGGACGTGGTGCTGCTGCTAGAGGACCTAGTTTTGGAGGACACCATCTGGTATATGAAGTCCATCCCATTCCAGAGGACGTTCATGTTCTTGTCCATTCGCAGCAGTTCCAGGCCGGTGGCAGCTCACTTGGGGACTCACCTACGTTTACGCCGACGCTCCTACTTGCTGAGATACCTGAGTCTTCATCACAGCCGAGCCAGAATGCATACATGGTGGAACGTAATAACGTCGATTGGGCGGCGTTACGCGCTTCATTAGCTGATGAGTGGCCTATGAGGAATTTAGAGGGAGCCAGGATTCTTGACTTCGATGAGTTTTTGATTCCGGTTAGTATTTAAAGTACTTATTTGTTCATTTAAATTACTTATTTTAAATATATATGTTACTCATTATTTAGTAATATTTTATATTTTAGGATTCGGCGCCAGCGGGTCTAGCAGAGCCACCCACTCAGGCGTTTTCTCATGGTCCTGGCGAGCCAAGGGTGTCTTCCCATGTGACTGTCGAACCACAGGTAAGCTTTTTATTAAAATTACTTTTATTCAATATAAGGTCAATATTTAAAATACATATTTGATTATTTAAAGTATTTACTTTAAATATGTATGTTACTTATTATTTCGTTTTTTTTCATATTTTAGGATTCGACGCCCGTGGGTCCACAGGATAGGCGCATTCAGGAGCCTTCTCATCAGCCTGCTGAGGCAGAGGTGTCTTCTCATGAGACTACCGAGGCGCAGGTAAGATTTTTACTTAAAATCAATTTTATTCAATATAAGGTAAATATTAATTTAATTTTTATAACCGGAAATATTTATTTAATTTTTATAATCTTTATTTGGACTTCGAACAGCATCTCGTCCGGGAGACTACATCATATTCTGCACCAGACCCATCTCAGGAACCTACAAACCCATCTCAGGAGCCTACTCAGGCGCTCGTTGATACACATGTTTGATTATTCAACAAACGTTAGTGTATTCAATATAAATAAGAAATGGTACTAATTATTATATACTTTTCAGGTTCATCCTTCGGCGCCTGCGGTGGCCACTCCTGACAAGGAAGAGGTCGAGTTTCCAGACCTAGGTCAGCATGAGGTTCTGCCTATGCTAGCGTGACCAGATCCCAAGAAGAAGCACATTCTAGTCAAGGGCGCACGGGCCAGAGAAAGAGGAGATGATCATGACTTGGAGCGCCCGGTTATTAAGAGGAAAAAGGGTGATGGAGACGATGGTGAGGGCGGTGGGGATGATATGAGCCTTAGGCCTAAGGATAGTCTCAGGCATACCACATGTGGGATCCATCCACGATAGTGTATATACATTAGTGTTGTACAATTTATCATAAATATTATATATTTTTTGCATATCTATTTATATTTATAATTATTATCTTAGTCTTTATTATTATTTATAGTTTCACATCCTAAATTGATAATAAAAAAAAAGCGACACATTCGAAATAAAGTTAAGCATTAATTTAAAAATAACATGAAATCCTAAAAGATAAAAAACGTAAAGCTAATGACTACAAGTCTTCAAACAAAAAAGGACTTCGAGCACTTTTCAACCGACTAAAACTATAATCCAAAATTTTGCGTATCCTTGAAGTATTGAGCCTACCTTATTAATCGTACAAATATAAGTAGGGTTTTATATAAAATATTGAAGTTCTGGAGTCTCAAAGCATGATTAATATACGGCTAAACTACGTAAAAAAGTGTGAAAATGTAATAAGTAGCTATTTTGGGAAAATGGTGGACTCCTATAGCGCAGTAAAATACTGCGCTATAGGGGAGAGACAGTTTGGTTTAGCGCAGTAAAAGCGCAGTATTTTACTGCGCTAAAGCACTTAACGGCTCCGTCATGGTTAAGTGCTTTAGCGCAGTAAAATACTGCGCCAAAGGTCTTTATGTCACCTTTTTTTTTGTTGGGGTATTTTGGTTCAAAAGGTTTTTTTGGGGTCATTTTAGTTCTGGACTCAAGAAAATAAGCTCATACTTATTTATGGCAACAAAATATCAGATCAAGCCAAGGTTTCGATCAAGTAAGATTACAGAATCTTACGCTATGTCAAAGAAAAGGGAATCAGTCAAGAGATCAATCAGTGTCAATCATGACGATTTTGAGTTTAACCATATTAGGATCGATAGGGAAACAAGTACCAAAGTTGAACCATTCCAAGGAAAACACTGCCCATATGAAGAATAAGGAAAGAAGTCGTACAACATTAATAACTCTTGCTTTATTCTTGGACATTAGGATTCTCAATATCCCTAATTTATAAGGATCAATTCTCTTGGATTGATATCTCTGCTGGAAGATTCTAACGGCCACAAAATTGAGGAATATAAATACAAGACTCCAGAGATGAAGAAACTTATACCTTTGTCTCATTCTGTCAAGTTCTCTGCTTTACTTTTCACAAACATTGTATCTCTGAGTGATCTATCGCGTGAACAAAAAAGGAAAGGAGAGATATAGTATAGTTTGTGAAAGATTGTATCAAAATATTACGAGTGTTTTTTAGTGTAGACATTGGAGCTCCATTCAAACAACCATTGTACCAAACCTTTCACAAAAGAACTGCAGAGAACACCCTTGCAACCTAAGGGGACTGATTAGGATTCACATTGAATCTGAACCAGTATAAAATATCTGGTGTTATTTAATTTCTGTTAGATATTAAAATACTAGTAGATCTTATAGAGTGTTCAATAAACGCACTTTGTCAATTGAAAAATCAATTCATGTTATTTTTTATGATACTAATCACTTGGTCGAGAAAGAAAAATTTACAGATGAAGAAAACTATCAACCTCCAGTCACTGTGATTACTCCTTTAATTGATCAAAACAATTCTTCAAAAGAGACTACTTCAACTGATAAGTCGACTAATCTTAAAGTTGGGTCCCTTCCAAACGAATAGAGGAGTGAGCCAAACTATCCCAAGAAATTCGTTATTGGAGAAATAAATGAAGGAATGAAGACACGAGCATCCTGTAAGAACAATGCAAATTTGGCTCTTATATCTCAACTTGAGCCAAAGAAAGTAGATGAAGCTCTAAAGGATGATCATTGGATCAAGGCAATGGAGGAAGAACTAGATCAGTTCGACAAAAATAAAGTTTCTCAAATACCCCTATCACGTGTTCAAAGTAACTAAGGCTTTATATGGTCTTAAGCAAGCTCCTAGAGCTTGGTATGATCGATTAAGCACTTTCTTAGTAGAACATGGATTTTCTAGAGGAAAAATTGATACAACTCTTTTCATCATAAGAGCTTCCTCTGGAAATCTTAATATACAAATTTATGTAGATGATATTATTTTTAGAAGTTCTAACTCTTCTTTGTGTAAGGAATTCTCTGATCTCATACAAAGTGAATTCGAAATGAGTATGATGGGAGAATTAACGTTTTTCTTGGGACTTCAAATTCATCAAGCGGACAATGGAATATTTATCTATCAAAGTAAGTATATAAAAAAACTCATTCACAAGTTTTGACTAAGTGATGCCAAAGCTATGAGAACTCCGATGAATCCTCCATGTTCCATTGACAAAGATGACACAAGTAAACCTTTTGATGAAACTAAATATAGAGGGATGATTGGTTCTTTACTTTATCTTACTGCTAGTCGACCGGATATTATGTTTAGTGTTTGCAGATGTGCTCGTTTTCTGTCAGCTCCTAAAGAATCTCATCTTAGTGCTGTAAAATGAATAGTTAGATATTTACTTGGAACAATTTCCTACGGATTATGGTATCCCAAAACTAATCCCTTCAAATTAGAAGGATTTTCTTATGCTGATTTTGTAGGTGATAAAGATGATTGTAAGAGCACAAGTGATTCTTGTCAACTACTTGGAAAATTGTTAATTTCTTGGAATAGCAAAAAACAAGGATATGTATCTATTTCTACCACCGAAGCTGAATATATTGTTATTGGGCAATGTTGTGCTCAACTTTTATGGATGGTTCATCAATTAATTGATTACGATTTGCTGTTTAAACCTGTTAAAATTTTTTGTGATACTTCTAGTGCTATGTCTGTCTAAAAATTCTGTGCATCACTCTAGGGCAAAGCATATAGATATTAAACATCATTTTATTAAAGATCATGTTCTTAGAGAAGCTATTGAATAACAACTTATCTCCATTGAAAATCAACTTGCTGATATTTTCACTAAACCTTTACTAGAGGAAAGATTTTGCATGCTTAGAGAATATTTAGGAATTATTGCTAGACCTATATAGCTGCATATTTGTTTGGTAACTTGTTGATTTTTTTTTTGGTTCAAGTTTTCCTTAATTACCCGCCTCCAATTTTCCTTCTTTTTACACGACTTCTCACATTTGTCATAATTACCTTTCCCACATCTTTTCACTGTTTTTTCCTTTCCCTCACCATGCCTCTCCACTTCCCCATAAACCTTTCCACCTTCCCTGACCCTTTATCATACTCAACTCTTCCATTCTTCTCCAATCCCTCTCACTCCTCTCTTTCTCCGCCATGCTCAAAACTTAGAAAACCTCCCCCATCTCTACTCTCAAAAGCTCTAGAAACAAGAACGAAGGCAAAGCTACGTCCCCTGTTAGGATAGATTCTGATGGTTCTGTCGATTCTTCTCCCCAAAACTCTATCAACTCTTTATCTTTTCGATCCTCTAGTAAACGTGGAAATGTTGATGAAGATTATGGTGAATCCTCTAAGAAGTTCACTTTGACTATGAGAATGCCTTCCATGACCATCGAAACTTTTGGTCTACCCCCAATTCGGACCTCTTTCATCCTCTTAAAGGTAAATCTTTTTCCCATGGTCGAATTATGGACTTTGATGTTATCTCCTCTCGGCACTGTTGTATCCAACATTTTCTTGACTTCCAAGGCCGGGTTAACATTTTTCTTATGCTCCTACTCGAGTCTATGAACACTGTTGACACCTTAGAGCTACCAAGGATGATGAGGTAGAAACCCTTGTATTTGGAACTCGTATTCTCTTTGATTGCTCTGATTTTGACAAAATGTTTAATATCAAAAGTTCTGGTTTTTCTGCTTTACCCCGCAACTTCTGGCCCTCTGACTTCGAAGTTCCTATGAACAAGCCAAAAGGTTTATCTCCCTTCACACTCCTGTAATATTCTTACCCATTTAGGACCTAAAAACTTGTCTTTTAAAACTCGTGTGCTTGCTCATATCATTGCCGCCAGCATTATGCCTCGCGTAGGTTTTTTGTCCACCCTTATTCAGCGTGACACACACTACTTACCTACTTCTTAGTTAAAAAATGCAAGCTTCATTTGTCCTCTCTTGTCATGAATCATATGCTAGAATCTTCCTCTGATCCCACAAACCTGCCCTATGGTGTACGAATCATGGAATCCCACAATGTCAATCTTGATGACCATCCCCCTCTTTTTGTTAAACAGTGCTATGACTCTAGAGCATTTGTCAGCATGGGTTATGTTTACATTGATGATGTCTGGGTTCTTAAGAAAGATGTGGACAAAGATCCTGAAATCCCCTGTCCTCCTGTTTCGCATAAATCCAAGCCCTCTTCTTCGAACCCCCCTTCGTTTGACAACTCTAGTGACATTCTTGCTAAATTATCTGCTATTGATGACAAGCTCGACACCTTCAAAGACCTTCTTGTGTCCACTTATTTTCAAATGGAGAAGGTAAGAGATATCACCAAAGAAGCTGGTGCTGATATGGCTCGCCTGCCTATTAAATTTGACAATAGGTTAAAGGAAGCAGGTAAGTCGGCTACTAAGCTTTAAGAGAGTGTACATGGTCTTCCTACTAAGATGACTGCGACTTTGGATGCTATGGTTAACACCTTAGCCTTTTTTCTTCGACCCTTTGCCCAGTAGCAGTAGCAGGAACAACAGGAGCAGCACCTTGAGGGAGAGAAAGATTAAAATGCTTTGGTTTTTATGTTGTTTTAGACAATGTGTTTGTTTTGGACCTAAGTTCATCTTGACGTGTTTTGTGGCTGTTTACTCAGCCTTATGACTTGTTTTGTGGCTGTTTATTCAGCCTTATGACTAGGTTATATTAGTCTGCTGTGTTATTTGCTATTGGTTATTGTTTCTTTGTTTCTTTTTTTTGATTGATGCCAAAAGGGGAGATGAGATCACTCAACTACTGGACAATAGTCTACTATTCAGAAGGAGTACTATCACGGACTACAGTCAACTACTGAACACCTCTTCAGGGGGAGTGTTGACACCCAATTTTGTCCCTCCTATATTTAACTTTATTCACTCGGGCATCTAAATTTACTGACGAGCTAAATACTTTATTTTCACTACTATTATTTTCGCTACTTTTATTTTCAACATACGAGCATTACTTTATCACAAATGTTTTAAATGTTTGTCACCGTTTCATTTTCGGGTAGACTCGTTAAAGTAATTACAAGACAGCACTTTGCTAAATCCTTATTCTTTCTACATATTAATTATTAATTGTCTTTACATAGTATATGATGTACTAGTTATTAAGTTAGAAGCACAAAGATAATTAATATAGAGGAGGAATTTCAGTCAAATAAATGGCCCAACAGACCAGCCCACTTGATTAAAACTAAATCAGCCCATTTAGCCATTCATCTGCTCCAGCCCATCACTCCAACACCCGACCCGGCCCAACATTTCTATTTCATCCCTAAATGAACCCTAAACAAAAGAAAGAGGCCGCCTCTTTCTCTTGCTCTTCCATCCCTTCTCCCTCATTCCCTTCTCCCTTTCTCTTCCGCTTCTTTCTCCTCTCTCCTCACGTTCCCCCCACTTCGCCTCTGCCATCCTCCCTGCCACTTCTACCACGCCTATCCCCCACGCCTGTTCCCCGCTTCGTCTCTCTCCCACGCTCCTCTCTTTATTTTAATACAAACAAAACCCTATAAATGGGATCCAAAGTTGAATCGTTTGGGGGGACGGAACATTGTTTTAGAAAAGGGGATTGGGAGGATTTGAGGGGATTTTCAGTATTTTGGGGATTTTTCAGATTTTTGGGGGGATTTTTGGAGCAAGAAACCTAATCAACTCAGACAATAGAGAAAAAAAGAGATCAAAATCCTTAGCATTTTTGTTTTTACTGACATTCAAAACTTTAAAGATTGCTCAAACATCTCGTACTGTCTCGGTGAACTTTAGCCGCGATTGAGATATTCGGTTTACCCAACTCTAGTTTCGAAATCGTTCGTCGTATTCGAGAATAGATTCGAGACCCCGCACCCAATTCACTGCACACGAAAAAGGTCAGTAACTCCCTCCTTTGTTTCTGGCATTGTGTTCTGTTTTGGCCATTTGTAGTTGATTACGTGTTAGTTTAGTTTATTCTATGGTTACGCATGTTTCATATGTCATTTTAGTTAAACAAGTTGATTAGTGTAGTGTTTATAGCAAGAGTTAAGTGCCGTTAGTTTTAAATTTTATTGTTAGCACGTTTTAGTCTTTTTTTTTTTTTTTTGAATATGTGATTTAGCCCTGTATCGTGTTAGAGTAGTCCTTAGTTTGTTTAAATGTGATAATGACACTATAAGCAGGCTTAAATGTATCAGTGTTAAATGTCCAAATATATGTGGAGTCATGTTATTTGCTTTTCCAAGTTATTCATGTTTAAAAATACATAATTCCTGCCTTATGGCACTACTTGTTTGATCCGAACCTGTCTGATTAAACTATGATAAAAAAACCAATCTCATGCCTGTTTTGTTTCTCCTATGTACTATTCAGAAGGAGGATATTTGATCCTTGCATATTGATTAAAATTTGGGTTTGTTTGGCTCACCACTAGAGTGTGTCTAATCTGTGTTATGTTTAGTTTTGATCTAGGAACCCGCTAAGCATGTCAATGTAATTTTAGTTCCCTGTGGTTGGCTGTCTTGTTGGCTATTTATACTTAATCTTCATTAATATGTGTGGGGATTGCTCAATCTGATTTAAATATGTTAGGCAGTACATAAACTCATATAGTTGCTTAACCTTTTCTTTGATTTAGATTAATGTGAATTGATGTTGATACTTGAGGCATGCCTGTACTTGTATAAGTTAAGTTCAGGGTCACTGGTAACCTATGGTGTTTGATATACTAGAATGGTTTCTCTGTGATATGTTGTTTGAGTCAATAGATCTTATTTCCAATAGCTAATGTTGGTCCTACTTAGTTTCCTTTTTAGTCTTCCTTTCTCATTAGCCTCTTCTATGTTGGCTCTCCATGATGCAATTGGTTTTCAGGTTCTATACTGTCCTAAGGTATTTCGAGAGTCCAAAAGTCCACTTTGTCTAGTTGAAGTGCTTAAGCAGCTCATCACTTTTTTAAAGACTTCCACACAGATTTGTTTTACGCTAAAACTTGCTTGTTTATCCTTGATAATGCTGGAAGACATGTTGTTAAGTTCCATTCGAGTGTTTTGGCTAGAAGTGTCCCAGTGGGTCTCTATTTGTTCCAATCTTGTAATCTCATTTTCTTTATCATATTTTTTGTTAAAATGGTTGTTTGGTTGCTTTCCAAAACGAGGCCATTCATTTTCATGTTAAGATATATGAGTAATGCTTGGAATACTTTAAATAGGAGTTTATAATTGGAAGTCAACACTGCATATTAACATGAATTTGTTTGGGCATTTGCAAAATATGTAGCAGTTCATAAGCAATGCTTCAAAAAAAAAAGATATCATAGACACCAGTACAGGATATGTTATTATTTGCATACATAAATTTTTCTAATCCCTCTGTGACCATGAATTAAAATCGTTCTTTGCGCAATACAGGCCTAGACTTTACTTGAAATAAGCAACTCTTTGTAAGCTTGTATAATGGAGGTTATTTACTTAGGCTTTTGGAAATTATTTGAACGCATGAATCATTAATATGTGATTGTCATTCAGTTTCACTTGTTCTATTTATTGGGACCGAGTAGATTTTAATCTTTATCTTCCTTTTTTTTGCATGTACCCTTTGGGAGCAAATGGAGTCATAAATCGGGACTCTCTCAAAAATGGAGTTTCAAAATGAAACTCGGTGCTATTACTATACCGTGTATGGAATCAATATATTTCACAAACTTTAACCTCATCCCACAGCAAGAAAAAAAAAAACTCGCTTGAGGCCCGCCTATGGCGATTCCCTTTCCTCTTTTTAAACATTCAGCCCTTTACTTTGAATATTATTTTGTTTGTGTGTGCGTTTCGAATGATTTCTTTGGATGCGTGTTTGATATTCTTGATACTTGATATAATGACTTAAGATTAGCATGCGACTAACTTTTAAATGTAGAATTGAACCAATTGAGTTTGCTAAGAATTAAGTCCAACTTCAACACCATTCACATTACATAATTTATTTATTTTTCAAAACAACCTTCGCACAATACGCATTAAACTGATAGTCTTTCTATGAAACCTTTAAAATTTATTTAATATTAATCTTACAATAACTCTTTTTAATTTGTGAGTCGGCATAACTTACTTTTCACCAAACACATATAAACATTACATGTTCCGCTTCTTTTAGTTTATTTTTTAACTAAATTCTTTTATGCAACTACTATTTTCTACAAGTTTTACTTTAAATAACTTTAGCAATACTTACAAGATATTTTCTTAAATATTTAAATACTACATCTACATTTTAGCGTTAATTAGTTAACGTAAGTCTGGTCGGTTAACCATTGTTAATGGGTCTTAAAGGGTGCCTAATACCTTCCCTTTAGACTAATTGAACTCTTACTCAGATCTTTTGGTTTCGTAGACTTTAAAATAAAATCAACTTTAAATAAATACTTTAAGTAACTTTAGGTGCCCTAATTCACCATAAATAATTAGGTGGCAACTCCTTAAACAAAACAAAAATAGGGATCACCAATATGTTGTACTCTACTTTAACCCGGTTAAAATGGGGTATGACAGGGAGTACATTTATAGGGAAGTTGACTACATTGCTTTGAGTAATTTTTTTGTCATCATCAAAAAGGGGGAGATTGTTAGTGCTATGATTTTAATGATGACATAATATTTTTATATAGGTACAATACTCAAAGGAACTCAAAGATGCAGCATGCCCATTGGACATACAAAACCCATTTTATAAGTAAAGCTCAGTCGGCTACAAAGGGAAACAACCACGAAGTGCAAAGAAAATAAGACCATACTTATTTATGGGAACAAAGTACCAGATCAAGCCAAGGTCTCAATCAAGTAAAATTACAGAATCTTACGCTATGTCAAAGGAAAGGGAATTAGTCAAGAGATCAATCAGTGTCAATCACGAAAATTTCAAGTTTAATCAAATCAGGATCAACAAGGAAACAAGTACCAAAGTTGAACCATTCCAATAAGGAAAACACTGGCCATATGAAGAACAAGGAAAGAAGTCGTACAACATTAATAGCTCTTGCTTTATTCTTTGAAATTAGGATTCTTAATATTCCTAATTTCCAAGGATCAATTCTCTTGGATTGATATCTCTGCTGGAAGAGTCTAAGGCTATAAAATTGATGAATATGAATACAAAACTCCAGAAACGAAGAAACTTATACCTTTGTCTCATTCTCTCAAGTTCTCTGCTTTACTTTTCATAAACATTGTATTTCTGAGTGATCTATAGTGTGAACATAAAAAGAAAGGAGAGATATAGTATAGTTTGTGAGGCATTGTATCAAAAGATTATGAGTGTTTGAGTGTAGACGTAGGAGCTCCACTCAAACAACCATTATACCAAACCATTAACAAAAGAGCTGCAGAGAACACCCTAGCAACCCAAGGGGACTGGATTAGGATTCACATTAAATCTGAACCAGTATAAAATATCTTGCGTCATTTAACTTCTGCAAGTTAATTTCTGCATTACTTTAGAGTCGATTAGTTTGTTCAGATAGTCGGTTACCTGAGCGAAAAAGTTACAATTCACCCCCCCCCCCCCCCCCCCCCCTCTTGCACTTTCAGTAGAAATATTAATCTTCAAGATCTTTTTTTTCTTTTTAAGTAAATTTGTCATGAGGCAACATGCCTGTTACTTTTTATTAATTAATCTTCGACTTTAGTGTTGCTTTCATGCATAGACTGGCAGTGAATAGTTCATAGTAATGACGAAGTGTATATGATACGCCCAAATTACACCCTTAAAATAGGAGTAAAGCGGTCGTTGGTCAAATATAGAACCCAACGAGGTTGGGGTCGAATTTCACAGGGAATACGACGAAGGACTGTACTTAGTAAGTGTAATGTTCAACTAATAGTCTATATTTCTAGGGAGAGGGGTATAAATAATATTTGATTTGAAGTTTTGTCACACTAATTGTGAGAGAAATCTTTGTTGTGAAATTTAATCTATTGGTAAGAGGACTAAGGTTGTGGTTCCAAAGGAAAGTAATGCAAATGGGTATTAATTCAACTTCTTTATATGATTAGGTGTAGTAAACAACGAGTTACTTAACTTTAGGAAAAGTCTTTCAACCAAATTGGTAAATCTCATTACTAAGTTTTTCCAAGCCTTAGAATGTTATATATGTGAACCCCCATTTTTAGTTTCAAGTAGCTTTCCTATTGCTAGCTCAAGTTATTAGATGGTTAAAGCCCCAAATACTTGCTATTTAACTCTTTTCCTAACTTCTATTTTTTTTCCAAGCAAAATAAAAGTGTTTAGGCCCAAATAATGTTGGCCACCATTAAAATTCATTTAAGCTTAAAGAGTTAATAGAAAACACCATTATACAACAAATGAAGTTTGAATGCAAAAACCCAATCACATAACTAACACATTTGGTCCCACAACCTTAGCTAATGAGATTAGCTACTCATATTCATAATATAAAAGACAATAATAGATGAAGTATTCATAAAGCTTACAAAATTACTACTATATATAAGAGAGAACCAAGGGCTTTTGTAGTCCTCACAAAAAATTCTAAATTAATGTTAAACTTTTCAATTAATTACTTCTAGGTCCTAATTTTATTTTTTAAAGTCAAATTTACTTTTTTTTTTTAATTATTTTATTACATAGGGGTTAGGGAAGGGAAAATGCGGGAGCAGATTACAATGTGGGGATTCGAACCCTCACCAACAAGGTGAAAGTTCAGGTAGCCAACCAACTGAGCTACTAGATCCCTATACGTCAACTTTACTTTTTGTTCTTATGATCTACTTTTTAAAAGCTGTCGAACGCCTACCTTATTTCTTCTTTCACTTTCTTCTATTGATCTTATTTATTATCCTAAAAAAACAATCAATTCTTCGCTAGATATTCTGGCTTCTTGTCGCCTTCTCATTTTTCCTTTTTCATTTGTTGCTTATTGTCACGACCCAGACCCGTGGGCTGCGACTGGTGCCCTATAGGGACACCCGAACAGACATACATATCCAGTCATCATAGCCAAACTTAATTCAGATTTCATAATAGTTATTTCAAACGTAATTTAAATCAAAACTTGTCTTAAGCGGTCGTGCATATCAAAATATCATATCGGAACAGATAGAAGCGGCGGAATGCACATCGCCGATCACATGTACAAATATAAACATAAGGGCCGTTTTGGCCACCATAACAAACGGACCGCATTAAGACACAGATCGTAATCAAAAAAGACACATATAGGACCCTCGACCCCCATATATGACTACAGGCCTCTACAAATACAAAACGAAAACATATGACGGGACAGGGCCCCGCCGTACCCCAAATAGTCAAATATACATATGCATATAGACCACAAAAGCTATATAACTACATATGGGCTCCGGATCAACAGGAGCACTCTGTAATAGCAGAACGTGTGGCCTACACTGGCAGATCACGGATCTCTGTACCTGCGGGCATGAAACGCAGCCCCCGAAGAAAGGGGGTCAGTACGAAAGATGTACTGAGTATGTAAAGCATAGAGTGCAGAAGTGTAAACCATAACTGAGAACAAACCGAATACAAAAAGGGGAGTACTGACCAGTATATCAAAATCTGTAGCAAAACGTATATACATAATGCAGATAAAATCATGCAAAGCTCAGGAACGTGGTCACCACTCCGACGTTGGTGCCACACACAGCATAACACCAGAAGGTTCAAATCTCCGTACATCCCCGAACACACATATCATCATAACATATCACCAGCCATATCACAACATAACTCCAAACGGAACCCGACCCTATGGCGAAGTCTCGGGAGCCGTAACACAGCATACGGCCGAATTTATCATAGGGCACACGAATCATAACCGGCCCGGGAACCGGTGAACGAAATCATAATAAGGGCACGAGCGGAGTCGTGAGCAAACAATGCAATTTATATATCAAAATACCTTTGCAGACTTGATAAAATCATATGTTGACTCATTAGTCAAAATAGTTCGAACAATTAATCAAAACGAGGTTCATTTCACAAAAGTATTTCCAAAATGGTAATTATGGTTCAAAATATAATTTAGGATATCGTAGCAATCAAAATATTATTTTTCGATAGCCAAATTCACAAACGAAAATCCTTTGCCGACATTATACAAAAATGAGACTAATAGAGCAAACAAAAGGGTCTCGGAGTTAGCGGGCCCACCTCGGGTCAAGTCGAGGTGGCGGACATGAACTACGGACATTTGGGGTCTATGGAACCATACATGGAAGTTTCGAAGCGATTCGAGTACATTTGCAAAAGTTTCGGACATATAATCTCTTTTCCAACAAAATAAGTATTTTATAGTTCAATTAGATTGAATGAATAGTATTCGATTTCCAATTCGGATTTCAAGGAACAGAATTGCCCCCGGGGCTCCAATCTTAACCTAGTATACCTAGGACATGCCAAAAGAAGGAATAGGGTAGCCTTACATACCTTTCTCACTTCTTACGCTCGTTCAAACTCGATTCCCGTTTCGTCCAAAATCTGCAATTGGTCATTGTTACCAATTAGGAATTGCAAAACTTAAGAATTCACTTAACTCATGTTTGTCTGCCGAAATTTCGGCAGCACTTCCCCTATACATATAACATCCCCGAGGCTTAGCTCGGCTCAATATATATCAACAACACAACCCACCATACCAAAGTTATCACGAATCACATCAAAATGGTTCTAACGTCAATATTCTTCTTTTCTACATAAAACAATACTTCCATTTCAAATTTCAAATTTCCAAACAAATCTCAAGGATTTCACATTCATCATTAACCAAAATCATCACAATATAATTTGGAAACACTTCATATCATTTGTACGAAATATTCATTCGATATACAAAATATACAACTTTCCACCAAAGTCATAATTCATTCAAAACTTCAAATCTTTAACATACTTATTCATAACATGCTTCCATATCCCAAATTCATCAACAATCATCATAATTTGCACCTTAACAACTCCTTTTTCATAATGTCATAAAATCATACTAAAATGACATAAACTTCTACATTCCATTCCAAGACAAACTTATATCATTTTACTTTCATTTACATTGCAAGAATCACAAGAACACAACTAACATGTTCATCAAAATTTAATTCATTCCCATTCCATTTCCTATATCACACGGCCAACCTATACATTTCCAACTTCAACCAAATTCATTCCACTTTCATTCTCAATATGAATTCCATCCTACCCACAACTAGAATACAACATAAATTCAATCCACCATAAGTATACAATATATATATATATACACACGGCCATGCACCATACTCCATACCCACTTTGCAAACTTCCATGTTTTCATGAATTCTACTCATTTCCATATACTATAACACAAACAAACCTTCATAACATAATAACATGGAATAAATTCTTACCTTTTTCTCCAATCTTCTTCACTTGAATAAATTGTCATATTGAAGAAACAAATGCTCTATTCTCCCAAACAATTGCACCATGTTGTAGAGGACCCTTAGTTTGGTGGAAATACCACAAGACAATAATTTTTGGAGGGAGATTTTTTATGGTGATTTGGTGAGCTCATGGCCGAATGGCCCTCTTTCCTGAGCTTTGTTGTTCTTGTGTTCTCCTTATTAATTTCATGAAGGTTCTATATGGGTAAAGACCAATATTTATGTCAATTACAACACATGGGAAAATATTCATTAATTGGGTGGGCTTGGGCCACTATGTGGCCGGCCACACCTCTTTGAATTGGGCCTTATTTTCATCTTTTATTTTTTGAGCCCAATTAGTTATAATTCTCGTTTTGTAATTCCCGAAACTAATTTTCAAAATTCCAATTTTGCCCTTGGCCTTCCTCCGAGTTTCCACACCAATATTTTTCATGAAAAACACACACATATATTAATTCAAACCAACATATGACCTTATTCCTTACAAATTAAAATTATTCTGAATTTTCCCGAATACACGAAAATACAGGGTATAACACTTATTATCCTCCAACTGTTTTTTCCTCTTGTTCTTGGTTCGTTGGTTGTAGATTCCTACATGTAGGCATTTCTTCTACTTTATACTTGCATTATTGAATTTGAGAATTTTTGGAAATTTATTTACTTACATGTAGACATTTCTGTTACATTATATTTATACGTTAGTGTTTAAAAAAAATTGTACTAAAATGATTTTCAGGTATAATTTTACAAATTATTTAGTCTAAAACTAAGGTTAAAAATCACATTTGACCAGCATAAACCCTTAACACAAAATAATGAGTGCATAATTTAATAAGTAGCAAAGCAGATTTATTTCTATATATAAATAAAATCATACGCTCACAAATTCACAAAAATATGAAAATATTTTTTGATTTATGATTTTTGCAAGTTGTAATTATCCTACTTTATCATCTAATTGTGTCATGAAGAAACTTTAATAATTATAAAACTTAGTAAGATATCATTAACCTGCAAATACATTAAATTAGTTATCCGGTAGAAAAATGTATTCCCTCTGTCCCAATTTATGTGATATAGTTTGATTAGGCACAGAGTTTAAAAAAAAAAGGACTTTTGAAACTTGTGGCCTAAAATAAGTCATAAATATTTATCTGGCTGTAGATTATTTCATTAAGAGTAAAGGGGGAAGTTTTAAGTTAGATTATTTCTAAATATAGAAATGTATTATTCGTTTTGGTACAGACTAAAAAGGAATGTATATCACATAAATTGGGACAGAAAAAATAGTAGGTTATACTTATTTAATGAAAAATTATATTTTTATATTTTGAGTTTTGGGCCCGAACTTAGCACGAGCCTTTCATGACTAGTGTAATGAAGAAGGAGACAAAAAGTGCAAGATTCCTTCTTAAAAGCTTCCACTATCAATATTCTATGTATTGAATGCTCCACTACTAAGTTTTAAAATTAGAATAATGCATACAAAGCCTAAAAGTTGTATTTATAATGGTCCAAACATGAAAAATAACTTAAGACATAACTTCTCCGTCATCAGAAATATGGGCTGTAAAACAATAATACAGTCCGTAAAAACTGCAATTCCACCATAGAATTCTGAAGTCTTCAACTTAGGTCTACTTTTCACGTTTCACTTTTATGGACCGTAAACAGAATACGATCTGTATGACGTTTCATGCAATAGTTTCTGTTGCAGTTTTTATGGTGAATTTCACGGGCCGTAAAACATTTCACGGTCCGTAAATCCTCACCGTATCTTGACTTGTCTTGAATAGGGTTCTATTGATGTGTGAGATAAGGAATACGGTCCGTATAATCTTTTATGAACCGTAAGCCTCACCGTAAAATGGGATCCCTGTATCTGCCTTCTGTACTTCACATTTTGGCCCTTTTTTTTTGCTATGTTCTACGTAATCGCCTTCACATGATTAAAACACCTACAACAAGACAAAAAACATCACAAACGACTACAAGTTATTTGAAAACAAGTAAAACTTTGCATAAAAATGCATCAAATGTATCGTACTTCTACGACATATCAGTATACGTATCATTTTATATAGACATAAACATTAAAACAGATTGCTAGACTTAACATACATTAATTATTGAAAATGACTTAACTGCAATCCATTCAAATTAGTGGAAGATCAGAACCCAACCTGTACGGACTTTTTGGATGATTATTTGCTTTTCCTTCGGGTGCAACTTGCAATTCATCAATTAATTGAAAATTTTGATTGGTGTGGCATCCTTCTCATCTATAATTAGGAACCTGTTTGCACATATGCCAAACATTTATGTAATTTATTATAGAGATAGATTCATAATTTAAATTTTGATGAATCGATCTTTAAGGAGCGCAGAGCTCATTTTACTTAAAAATTATTAATTCAGATCTAATATTTATAAAAAAAAAATTAGTAGATTTTCATGTTATCTATGCTTCACATTAAAAATACTAAATTCGGATGAACCCATTATACCTAAGAGTTGCATCCACCACTGTTTTGTTATATAATAGATGACAACAATAACATACCGAGTGTAATTTCATAAAGTGGTGTCTGGGGAGGGGAGAGTGTGTACAGACCTTACCTCTAGGAGATAGAGAGGTTGTTTCCAATAGACCATCATTACAAGAGAACATAGAATTAGCTACGGCATTTGTCGGTAATCCCTAGCTAATCCGTCGCTAAATAGCTCCTCGCTAATAAGATTTTTTTTATAATCCGTTGCTAATCCGTAGCTAAATGAGATTAGCATGAGATTTTGCTGTTTAGCTACGAAATTTTATCTGTCGCTAATTCCATGTTTTCTTGTAGTTTGACTCATTATTATAGAATACAGATGAATGATAGAAATTGCCACTACTAGAAAATCACTATTTTCCCACTGAAATTTCTCACTGAAAAATGTCCAGTGGCTATTTGCACGGTAATCAGTGAGAAAAGAAAAAAATAGAAGTGTTTTCATATGGAAAAATTAAAAGATTTCCCAGCATTTCAATAGAAACATCTTTCTCGCCATGCGTTTTTCCAGTGAGCTAATTTGGTAGAAATGAAGTGGTAAAAGCCTATATTTCTAGTAGCGTGCTATGCATCGAATTAACATGAAAATTATTATGTGTGGATTGCCTACTTCAAGAATATTTTTATCTTTAGATATTCTTATCTTACCGGCATTACCGAAACAATGTATTCTTATTTTAAGTTACATTCTGAATAAAATAATAAGTAAACTCCCCCACAAGTTATGAAGTATTAGTAGAGTGGGATTTGATATCGAAAACCAAACATCATATTAGATATAATTTTTTTTAACAAAACCATTGTTAGTCATCCAACAGTTGTATTAGTAATGCAAATTAAAAATAAGGCGTTGTAAAATTGAGCATTTGCTGTTATGATTAACTGAGATTCAACTATTTTCACTTTGCTTCGTAAGAAAATAAACCATTTATTTTAGCCATGCAAAATTATACGCTAAGATTAATTTTCCTTATGCAGCCAAACAAACGATCCGAAAAAGTCAGAATTCAGTTCGTCTTTTTTTTTTTTTTTCGAGAAATGGTAGAAGTATAATTTTTTTTTGTTCCCACCCGGTCTTCGATATCCGCACTGAAGCTTGATTAAATGCGGATTAGCGCCGCGTAGAGCCTATTCGGGAAAAGCGCTCCCTACCAAAGATTTTTTCATACATAAAGCTTGAACTCGAAACCTCTGATTAAGGGAGGAGCAGCCTCATTCACTGTACCGCATCCTTTGATGATGAAATATAATCAATTATCATCAAATATGTTTACGAAATCATTAAGCTATACATTTACTAGCCTTAGGGAAAATCAACGAAAGAACTCTTCTAATCTGAGAGAAATTGAATTCACGAGTTTAATGTTTTCACTTAATATGGGGTAAGGTGTGAGCCCCACATTTTTTATATTTTAATCTTTAAGAATATGAATAATTTAAAAATAAATAAAAATAAAAATTGTAGATACTATATTAAAAATAATAGCAAATTCAAAGTAAAATATATAAAATTTAATTTAACTATTGGGCCATTGCAATATACAATAATATACCGAGTGCAATTCACTAGTGTGGTTTGGAGAGGGTATGACGGACACAGACTTTACCCCTGTCTTTGTGGGACAGAGAGGCTGTTTCCCAAAGATCCTCGACTCGAAAGAAAAGAAAGGAAAAGAGAAGATTGTTGGGATCAAAATAATCAAGGCGTCACGCGGAAGCTAACAATTGCAAACTTTGAACGACGATAAATCAGACAACAAAGAAAACTATTCTAAAATATTATTATTATATGATTTGGCCAAGTGACCTACATATTTGAAAACTAATATAAAAAAACATTAAAACTATGAGAGAATAATCTCCCCCTAAATGAAATTCTTTTAATGACTGCATTGTGGATGCTTTTCTGTGTGTTTTGTGTGAGAGAGACGGATCTTCAATTTATATAAGTCCGAAACTTTTCCTCCAAGAAAGGACAAATATGGAAGATATCTTTTCCACTAAGAAAATCTTTTCCATCAAGAAAACATTTTGAAATAAAACACTATTACGGTAGAATCCAAATAAGGTAGGAAATTTAGGCAATCCCTAATAAAGATAAGAAAAGAAAAGCGAAAAGAACATAAATGAATGCGAAACAGATAAAAAAAAACATTCTAACCAAATTTTTATTTTAATTGTAAAACAACAAATGGTATTTGATTAAGGGGAAATTTCAATAATGTACAATTTCGCATATACAATTACAATTGCGTAGCCATATTTTTAAATTACACCCCGCATAGTTACTTTTTCACAATATACAACATTATACAATAATATACAACTTTATACATCTCGAGTAGAAAATACATCAATCTTGTATAAAAGAGTATAATAATGTATAAGATGTGTTTATCTCCAAGAAAATTCAATTGTATATAACAATATACAACATTTTTCAATTGTAGTGAGGGTACAAATATATAATAGGCTTTTGATGTGAGGGTACAATTAGGCCATTTTGGGTACTTATTTTTCCTAAATAGTCATAGAGAGTTATTTCCCTTTGATTAAAGCAAAATATTACTTCCTCCATTACATAAGTGGTTTCTTAGACTTTTCAATTTTTTCAAAATAAGTGGTGCTTTAGGGTTTCAAAGAGAACATGAACAGATTCTTCCAAGATTACTCTTATTTAAAATAGTCAAAATTCATTAAGTACTTTTTTTTCTAGAAAGTAGTAAAACTTGGAATAGAGGTAAGTTAGTAAAAACATTCCTAATATTCTAAGAGTGAATAATTTATTAAAGGGTGTGCATGAGCCTAAAAAATCACTTATTATAAAACGGAGAAAGTATAAAGAAAAAACAAAGATACTCTAGGGCGGCATAGATATAAGACAAACAATCCATGAGTTTCGGTTCCAACATGAACGACTCGGCCGCCGATAGATAAATGAAGATTTATAGATTGGGTCATTTGCACTTTTGCTCCTATTTCGTAGTTGTCTTTGATTTTTGTCCCTCATAACAACGAACTTATTCACGGGATATAAATTTATATTTTCGTGTCATAATGTCTCATAAATTATACCTCTCTTCATTAAAGACTTATTCTTGACTTATACATAAATTCGATTTTGAAGTGAAAAAATAATTAAAAACCAACCCGTTTGAATGGAAAACCGTGCAATTTCCAAAATGGCCATAATTTAGGGGGCATTTTCACTTTCGTGCCTAATATTAATTTGTGCTGGTTTTTAATTTTTGACCCTCCTATCAAATAACTTTTTTAACCGGACATAAATTTATATTTTTGTATCATAATTGTGTTTGGCCCCCTTAAACAACTTATGTCCAGTTTGATTTTGAAGGCCAAAAATTAAAGACCAACACATTTGAAGTATAAACCGTGCAATTTCATCGATTTTTTTCACATACTAGATGGCTTATTTAAACGAAGAAATGCTATTTTTTAATTTTTGGTAAATATTCTCGGTTTAACTCGTTTTACTTGTCATGTTGTCTTTTGCATGGTTTTTTAAGGAAACGTGAATTAGAATTATAATTTGACTAATTTGCCTTATTCATTAGTTGATCTCCATTTGATATTAATCTCTTTTCATATTTATTAGAGTAAGGAAAAAAATGAAAAAGTAATTAAATTCTATCTTATTTTAATATATAAGTATTTTAAGTATGTTGTTGAACAATAATTTCATTTGCTCCCACTAATGGGTTGATACGCATGTGGCAATGAGTTCATCATTATTGATTTAATTGTTTGATTTTCTAAGCACTTTTTTTTTTTAACATTGTTTGTTTTTTTAATATGGGATTAATTTTTTTTATTATTAATATTGCTTGATTTGTTAATATGGGTTCCACTTTTTTTTCCCGTGAGTTTGGATGTGGTGGGTTCCAATTTTTTTATTTTTTTTAATACTGGTTGGTGTTTAATATGGGGCCATGAAGAACTTCTATTTTTTAATTTTTAGTAAATATTTTTTGCTTAACTCATTTTACTTGTCATGTTGTTTTTTACATGGTTTTTTAAGGAAACGTCAATTAGAATTATAATTTCACTAATTTAGCTTATTAATTATTTGATCTCCATTTAATATTATTTTTTCTTTTATGACATTAATCTCTTTTCACATTTATTAGAGTAAGGAAAAAATGAAAAAACATTTAAATTCTATCTTATTTTAATATATAAGTATTTTAAGTATGTTGTTGTACAATAATTTCATTTGCTCCCACTAATGGGTTGATACACATGTGGCAATGAGTCCATCATTATTGATTTAATTGTTTGATTTTCTAAGCATTTGTTTTTTAAAATTGTTTGTTTTATTAATATGGGATTCACTTTTTTTTTTTAATATTGCTTGATTCTGTTAATATGGCGTCCACTTTTTTTTTCCCGTGAGTTTGGATGTGGTGGGTTCCACTTTTTTTTTTTTTTAATACTGGTTGGTGTTTAATATGGGGCCCATAATCTTTTTTAATATTGTTTGTTTTTTTAATATGGGATTCACTTTTTTTTTAATATTGCTTGATTTTGTTAATATGAGGTTCACTTTTTTTTCCCGTGAGTTTGGATGTGGTGGGTTCCACTTTTTTTTTTTTAATACAGGTTGGTGTTTAATATGGGGCCCACAATGTTTTTTAATATTAGTTGTTGTTTAATATATATGGGGCCCACAATTTTTTTTGCTTGATTCTGTTAATATGGGGTCCACTTTTTTTTCCCGTGAGTTTGGATGTGGTGAGTTCCACTTATTTTTTTTTATTTTTTTTTAATACTGGTTGGTGTTTAATATGGCCCCATAATTTTTTTTAACATTATTTGTTTTTTTAATATGAGATTCACTTTTTTTTTTAATATTGCTTGATTTTGTTAATATGGGGTCCACTTTTTTTCCCGTGAGTTTGGATGTGGTGCGTTCCACTTTTTTTTTTTTTTTTTTTTTTTTCTTTTTAATACTGGTTGGTGTTTAATATGAGACACACAATTGTTTTTTTAAATATTAGTTGTTGTTTAATATATATGGGGTCCACAATTTTATTTTTTTATAATTTTATTTTTGGATGTGGTGGGTTCCATTTTTTTTTTTTTAAATACTGGTTGGTGTTTAATATGGGCGCATAATTTGTTTTTAACATTGTTTATTTTTTTAATATGGGATTAACTTTTTTTTTTAATATTGCTTGATTTTGCTAAAATGGGGTTCACTTTTTTTTTCGTGAGTTTGGATGTGGTGGGTTCCACTTCTTTTTTTTAATACTGGTTGGTGTTTAATATGGGGCCCACATTTTTTTTAAATATTAGTTATTGTTTAATATATATGTGGTCTACAATTGTTTTTTATGGGCCAATTTAATATGGGACCCAAAAGTTTTTTTTAACATTGTTTATTTTTTTAATATGAGATTCATTTTTTTTTTAATATTGCTTGATTTTGTTAATATGGGGTCCACTTTTTTTTCCCGTGAGTTTGGATGTGGTGCGTTTCACTTTTTTTTTTTTTTTAATATTGGTTGGTGTTTAATATGGGGCCCACAATTTAAAAAAAAAAATATTAGTTGTTGTTTAATATATATGGGGTCCACAATTTTATTTTTTACAATTTTGTTTTTGGATGTGGTGGGTTCCAATTGTTTTTAATACTAGTTGGTGTTTAATATGGGCGCATAATTTTTTTTTAACATTGGTTGTTTTTTTAATATGGGATTTACTTTTTTTTTTAATATTGCTTGATTTTGTTAATATGGGGTCCACTTTTTTTTTCCGTGAGTTTGGATGTGGTGGGTTCCACTTTTCTTTTTAATACTGGTTGGTGTTTAATATGGGGCCCATAATTTTTTTTAAATATTAGTTGTTGTTTAATATATATGTGGTCCACAATTTTTTTTTTTTACAATTTATTTTATGGGCCTATTTAATATGGGGCCCAAAAGTTTTTTTTGAACATTGTTTATTTTTTTAATATGAGATTCACTTTTTTTTTTAATATTACTTGACTTTGTTAATATGAGATTCACTTTTTTTTCCAGTGAGCTTGGATGTGGTGGGTTCCACTTTTTTTGATTTTTTTTAAATACTGGTTGGTGTTTAATATGGGGCCCGTATTTTTTTTTAATATTAGTTGTTGTTTAATATATATGGGGCCCATAATTTTTTTTGCCTGATTCTGTTAATATAGGGTCCACTTTGTTTTTTTTCTGTGAGTTTGGATGTGGTGGGTTCGACTTTTTTTTTTTTTTTTAATACTGGTTGGTGTTTAATATGGGCCCCACATTTGTTTTTAACATTGTTTGTTTTTTTAATATGGGATTCACTTTTGTTTTTAATATTGCTTGATTTTGTTAATATGAGTTCCACTTTTCTTTTAATACTGGTTGATGTTTAATATGGGCCCACAATTTTTTTTAAATATTAGTTGTTGTTTAATATACATGGGGTCCACAATTCTTTTTTTTACAATTTTGTTTTTGGATGTGGTGGGTTTCACTTTTTTTTTTCTTTTAATATTGGTTGATGTTTAATATGGGCCCACAATTGTTTTTTAACATTGATTTTTTTTTAATATGGGATTCAATTTTTTTTTAATATTGCTTGATTTTGTTAATATGGGGTCCATTTTTTTTCTCGTGAGTTTGGATATGGTGGGTTCCACTTTTTTTTTTTATATAATACTGGTTGGTGTTTAATGTGGGGCCTACAATGTTTTTTAAATATTAGGTGTTGTTTAATATATATGGGATCCACAATTTTTTTTAAATATTAGTTGTTGTTTAATATATATGGGGTCCACAATTTTTTAATTTTTTTTTACAATTTTTTTTTAGGGCCTGTTTAATATGGGGCCCAAAAGTTTTTTTTATGGGGCCCATCAACGGACGTCGAAGATGGCCCCAACTCGTGCTTCTAATAAGTAGTAATACTTTTAGAGGGTGTTTTGGATTAGCTTTTTAAAGTAGCTTATAAGCTAAAAGCTATAAGTTGGATATACTCAACTTTTAACTTTTGACTTCCTTTTATATTTTTTTAGCCTAAAATCTAGTGCTTAAAAACACTTTTTATCTTTCCCAAACACCTTAAAAAGTAAAAAAACACTTAAAATAAACCAATTTAAACACCCTCTTAACACAAGAAAAATAAAATAAAATTTAGGGGCACTCAAGTGTTGACATTTGACATATACTGTATCATGATAAAAAAGAGGTATTGGCCCTTTCCAATATGCGTCATTATTTTTTTTAGACTTGAAGAAAGCCAACTACGTACGTGGTGACGACTTGTAAATTGCAAGGGTAACCCGCCCGCACCCGCATACAAGTTCCCCGACCCGACCCGAGTCACCTCAAACCCGCCCAGCCCAATTGAGGTCCATTTCAAACAAAAACGTCCACTTCAAGAATTTTCAGACATCCTTAAACCCTTTCTCTCAAAACCCCTGGGAAAATCCCTTCATAATGGGCAACCAACGATTTGGCAGAAAACGAGGTTCTTTCTCTTTCACTTTAAAATCAAAATCAGGTTCTTTGTTGCAATCAGCTTTTACTTATCTGTTTTGTTTCTTTCTTTCTTTTGTGTGTGGAAAGGTATGAAGAGAAGATATGAAGAGAAGCCTTCAGGGAAGAGTCAGAATGTGAAGAAAAATGGTCGCTATAGTAGAGAAGAAAAGCTCAATAGAAACCCCTCTCCAAGTGCCTCAGGTAAACTCATTCATACCATAATGCTGATTTCAATATAGTTTTCTAAAGAATAAATATATATATATATATATATATATATATATATATATATATATATATATATATTTACAGTATATTGTAAACAATGTTACTAAGGAATAATTAGTGTTAGTGTAGCAGTACTACTAGTGACCGTTGCAGGGCCGGCTCAATGGGAAAGCAACTGTGTTAGGCCCCAAAAATTGGAGACCCCAAAAGTCTTACTCCCTCTGTGCCAATTTATGTGACATTCTTTCCTTTTTAGTCAGTTTCAAAAATTTCGATGGATAAAAATTTGGCTTGTTGGTAAGGGATTTTTGCCTAAAAAATAAAAATAAAAATCAAATACATATATACGTATAGAATTTATTAAACAAATTTATGGCCTCTTATTGAGGTTTAGCATTAGGTCACCAATTTCTTGAAGCCGCCCCTGGTGTCGGGGAGCGGATGGAAAATATAAGCTATGGGTTAAGCTGAACCTAGTAGCTTTGACTCAAACTGTTTATATGTGCAATCTACTAAATATGTACAAATATTAAATTTCCAACTCAATAACTCAAATGGTCAGTGGGTTCAGTGGCATCCTGAACCCATAAAGTTCAAATCTTGGATCCTCCTTGTGACAAGTTGAAGTTTTGGAAATAATATTGAAGTTAGTTTCGAAATATTAGAAATATTTAAAAAGTTATAATTGAAAATGATCGTGAAGAAACTGCTGGCCTAATAATAGTAGCCATAGATGGAATGGGATAACGAGTGTAATAAAAAAATAAAAACGATTTTTCCTTTGTTTGTGTTCTGTTATTTGCCAAAAGTTCCCTTTTTTTATTTTTTTTTATTGTTTTTGGGGTGGGTGGTGGTTAATAGATGATTCAGGAGAAGAAAACTCAGAGATAGCTTCGGAGGAAGAAGTGGAAGCACAAAATGAGGAAGAAGATGTTATGGCTTATAAGGAGCCAACAATGTATGATAGTTTGTTGGAGTCGTTGAGGTAATAAAAAAAATTGCGACATCTCGTAAGTATTGTTTTAAATGCTTGTATCTATTAAATACTTGTGATCATGATTTCTTGAAGTGTCAATTAGTTACTTCAATTTTGTGTATTTGGTTTTGCTTTTTATGTTGAACTACCGAGCTCTATATTCTTTAAATTAAAGCAAAGTCGACATTTTTGAACTACTTCATGCAAGGAAGTCTTTTCTGATGTGCAGGAACTCATAGATTTTCATACTATGTACCCTATCCAACTATTAGGCTTGATAAACAAATGAAGAAAGGTTATTATTGCTTCGAGGTGTATGTTCAACCTGAAATGATTAGGCTTGTAGCACATCATGATTCATGAGGACCTCGTGCTCTCTCTGTCTTTTTTATGAGGGATAATTATTTTGCAAATAATTAGTTATGTTCTATGTAAAACAACAATAACTAGGCCTATCAGCATGTGGGATCTTCCAGGGGTTAAACTCGTAGGTATTGGATTGAATATGAATACTTGTAAACAAATGGTCTGCTTTCAGTGGGCTGGAGGTTGTGCAAGTATGGGGTTTTTTTGTGTGTGGGGGTGGGGGGGGGGGGGGGTGGGGTCGTCCCCAGTACTTGTGTGTGTAGTCAACAGTAACTATGCCTCAAGCACAAACTAGTCGAGGCTAGCTATATGGATCCACAATATGATTCCGCTCCATTTATTAAGTTCTTTATGATTGCTGAATTGTTTTTGCATTGTTACAACCTTCTTTAAAGCAAAGGATTCTAATGGTTGTAGCACGTGTTGATCCTATTGTCATGTATTTTGGAACCATGAAGCTACTCGGATTATATCATGATAATGGATGAATTGGGTGCAATTTTAGGACAAAACGAGGAGAATATAACACAGACTCAGAAGAAAGTGGAGACGATGTTGAGGAAGCTCATGGTTCCTATGATGATGGCAATGAAGGTAAGGCCTTAAGGACTAGTTGGAATTTGCTTTTTACTCTTCGTTGTTGTGGAAGTTATTCCTTGATGTTTTCCTTATCAGAAAAAAAGTTATTGCCTTATGCTTTAGTTATCGAAAGTTATTGCTGGATGTTTAATGTTCTTTATTTGCTCTTATATTCCATAGTCTTTGAGTTTCTTTAGACGGTCATTGCTGCTTCGAAGTTGTTTAGGGAGAGACTGGGATTTTTAATGCATATAAGTGAGATTGGAAACTAGTGGTCTTTCATAAATGTCAACTCTACAACTGATCTGAATTTTTCTTTGAACATTTACTTTATAACTGATCTCTAACTAGGTTGGACCTTTTCCTTCTCAATGTTATCAAAAGCGAAAAGCGCAAAAAAGCTCTAAGGTCAGCCTGGGGCTTTAAGCGCAAAGCGCAAATAAAGCGTGGGCTTTAACGAAAAAAGGCACAATGGTGCAAAAGTACAAATATATATATGTTTAGTCAAAGCCTACTAATAATAAGCATGAATAACAAATATATGGACAAAGAAATTGTAAGAAATTATGATAAAGTTAAATATCATCTTCTATTGTCACATTTTCAAGAGAGGCTCATTGGCAAGGAAAAGTATGTCTTAGAGCCTTGATGATGACACTGAAGCGCACATAAAGCGAGGCGAAGCGCTCAACATGCTTTGAGCCTCGCTTTAGGGCTTAAGCGCGCCTTTGATAACACTGCTTCTTCTTAGCTAAGTTTATCATCCTCAGTAGATTATACTTGATATTTGAGTAGTGAAGACCATTAAGAGAGGCAAAGCTTGCAGTTTTTGACTGGGAAGTGTACCATAGTAGTTTTTGGGTCTTCAGTGTGCCATTTGTATTCACGAAGAACTTAGATTGCAGGCACCAGCACAACCTTCTATCCTTTCTTGTCAGTTCATCATAGTTTTTTTTTTCCAGCTTAAGCTTTAAAATGGAGACTTATTAAGTAGGTGACCAAATATTGATTCGAGAGGGACTATTTTTATGGAGAGATAGATCTTTATGTCAACTGGGGTTTCTTGTTTTCTCAAAGAACAGGAGTATGTTAAATGTCTTGCTGCTAGATCAATAACTTTAGGATTCTTTTTCCTATTGATGCAACACAAAGAGTTATGGTTTTCAACTCGATCCTAATAATATCATTTCCTGCGGGTTTAGAATTTACTTTTCTAGTAAAAAATGACTTGCTGCTCCTGGCTTTTCTCACTTGGTGTCAGTTGGGTTTATGGGTTACTAATATACAATACATGCTAAATTTTGTGTACATAGCTGGTATTTTCCTTGACGAACCAATGTGATAAGTAAGATTTGGGAGGGTCTTTCTTGTCTTAATTGTTTTATGCGGAGAGAAAAGAAGAGTTTCTTATGAGTTTTAGTAGCTGTTTAGGTAATAGTTCAGTTGAAGTTGAAAAAGAGAGTATTTGACGTTGAAACTGAAAAAAAAAGTGCTTGGAAGTTGAAGTTATGTTTGGCCATGTCACTTCGCCTTCAAATCAGCAAATTGGTATTTTCAGTATTCCATTTGAAGTTCAAATACTATATGCATGAGTATTTGCAAATAATGAAATGGTATATATTATCTAACGGGCCCTAAACTGCATGGTGGAGTAACAGAGTTCTCTTTTCTTCTTTTATGTTTTTGTCTTAAACAATTTGGTTAATTATTTAGCTATTGATCAAAAAAGGGACAAATTTTAAGATTCATGAACTTCCTTATCAAAAAATGATACTTGGCTGCACTTATAAAATTAAGCAGTAGAGAATGAATCATTATTTTATTTCCAAAGAGATTCCTACTAGTGCTTTAAATCGTACTCACAGATATAGCTAAAAACTGTTAATTTGCTCCCGAAGATCTCATGTTTCTATTCTATGGCCGCAAGGTCATAGGAGTATTAGTATGGGAAGTAATAGATAAAGAAACCCCCTATTTTCTCTCCCCCTCCTCCTCTGTCTCTATCTCTTTGCTTTCGAACCTTCTTTCTGAGCTAAAAAAAGGGAGACAATGAGATAATTTAAAGTAGAGATATAGCTTGGTTTTGTTATGTATGAATTTGTGAGCATTTTTTCCCCTTCAGTGATTAGTGAATGAGCTAGTTTTCCAACTTGTGGTGGAGCTTTATTTTGGGCTGCTCGGTTACGGAGGCTAATACTGCTGCGTTTGGACGCTTGTATGAAGAACTAGGGAAAAAGGCAGGGCGAGCCAAAGTGAGAGAGAGGAAGGCTCGGGACCTGGATCAAGTAAAGTGTATCAAAGACGAGGGAGGCGAAGTTTTGGTGGAAGATGCCCATATTAGACGAAAATGGCAGTCTTACTTTCATAAACTCTTGAACGAAGAGGGGAACCGGAACGTCTTATTAGGCGAATTGGAGCTCTCAGAGAGCCGCTACGATTTTGGGTACTGTAGGCGGGTCAAGATTGAGGAGGTCGAGGGGGTTATGCGTAAGATGAGCGGGGGGAGAGCGACCGGGCCAGATGAAATTCCGGTAGAATTTTAAAAGAATGCGGGCAGGGGAGGGTTGGAGTGGCTTACGCGGTTGTTGAATGTTATTTTTAGGACGACGAAGATGCCTGAAGAGTGGAGACGGAGCACTATGATCCCGTTGTACAAGAACAAAGGGGATATCCAGAACTGCAACAACTATAGGGTTATTAAGCTGTTGAGCCATACGATGAAAGTTTGGGAGAGACTGGTGGAAGCGAGGATGAGGAAGATAGTGTCTATTTCGGAGAACTAGTTCGGATTCATGCCGGGGCGTTCGACTACAGAAGTCATTCCCCTTGTGAGGAGGTTGGTGAAGCAGTATAGGGATAAGAAGAAAGACTTGCACATAGTGTTTGTTGACCTAGAAAAGCCTTACGACAAAGTCCCAAAGGAGGTACTATGGAGATGTTTGGGAGCTAGAGGTGTTCCTGTAGCTTACATTAGAGCGATTAAGGACATGTATGATGGAGCCAAGACCCGGGTGAGGACGGTTGGAGGTGATTCAGAACACTTCCCAGTCAAGATGGGCCTGCATTAGGGGTCCGCTCTTAGCCCGATTTTGTTTGCTTTGGCGATGGACGCACTGACGCGCCACATTCAAGGAGATATGTCGTGGTGCATGTTATTCGCACATGACATTGTGCTTATTGACGAGTCGCGGAGCGGCGTTAATGTGAGACTAGAGGTTTGGAGACAGACCCTGGAGTTGAAAGGTTTCAAGTTAAGCAGGACGAAGACAGAGTACTTAGAGTGCAAGTTCAGTGAGGTGATTCAGGTAGAGGATGAGGACGTGCAGCTAGATGCTCGGGTCATCCCGAAGAAAGAAAGTTTCAAGTACTTAGGGTCTATCATCCAAGGGAATATAGTGAGATTGATGACAATGTCACACATCGTATTAGAGCTGAATCGATGAAATGGATGCTCGCATTGGGGGGGTTGTGCGATAAGAATGTGTGGCCTATACTAAAGGGAAAGTTCTACAAAGTGGTGGTTAGACCGACTATGTTGTATGGGACGGAATGCTGGCCAGTTAAGAAAGCTCATGTCCAAAAAATGAAGGTAGCAGAGATGCGGATGCTGAGATGGATGTGCGGGTATACCAGGAGAGATAGGATTCGGAATGAAGTGATTCGGGACAAGGTGGGTCTGGCCCCTGTGGTGGATAAGATGCGGGAAGGGAGGTTGAGATGGCTCGGCCATGTGCGGCGAAGATGCACCAGTGAGGAGGTGTGAGAGGCTGGCAGTGGTGGCCTAAGTTACTCGGACTCGGGTGCGGGTGTCCGATATGGGTGCGGATATAGAGGTCGGATCCTTCATGATCTAAATTCTAAGATTCGGGGATAAGGATCCAGGTATAGGTACGGGTGCGGGGATTCGGCTAAAAATAATTGAAATATCTAAAATTAGAACTATAAAACCTAAATTATGAGATATTATGTGGAAAACATGGGGAGAAAATATTGATCAAGAGGAGAATCCCGGAAGGAGATAAAAGGAAAAGGAGTGACATAGAAATTTTAATATACAAGGTATTCCATTTTCTGAGTGACATAGAAATTTCAATATGCAAGGTATTCCATTTTCTTTAAGTCCATCTCAACTTTTGTTTTGATTATAGAAATCATTGGATCTGTCCGGAATTTCTTCGTTGATTTTGGTCAAAGTACAGAAAAGCGGTTGACTAGATCGGGTACGGAACCCACACCCATACCCATGTCGTGTTAACACGGGTGCGGCACCGAAAGTGAAAAGTCCTAGTAACTTAGGTGGTGGTCTTGAAGAGAGGGAGGGGTAGGCCAAAGAAGGCCTGGGGAGAGGTGATTCAGCAGGATATGACGCTACTTCAGCTTACCGAGGACATGACCGGTGATAGGAGGGTGTGGAGGTCGAGTATCAGGGTAGAGGTCTAGTAGGGGGCTGGGAGGATTTCTTTTCCGTATTAGGAGTATTATTATCTTTGTTTACTAGCTTGTTTTTTCTAGATCTCTCATATAGCTTGCTTGTTTCTTTCTTTAACGTCATTTATCTTATTATATGTTGCTATTACTACCTATTATTACTGTTGTCTTGGCACCTTTTCTTGAGCCGAGGGTCTATCGGAAACGGCCTTCCTACCTCCCAAGGTAGGGGTAAGGTCTGCGTACACTCTACCCTCCCCAGACCCCACTATGTGGGAATATACTGGGTATGTTGTTCGTTTTTGCATATATTTATTTGTGGAAATAGCGTCTACTGATTAGTTTGTCATTTTTTTCCTTTCAATGTTATGTTTGGAAATAGGCAGTGATAGTGATGCTTCTAGACTTAGCGAACCTGGTGCTAGTCTACATCAAGGTGGTCTGGGAAACCCTGTGGGACGGATTGGAGGTACTGAAACTGACGATGACAATTCAGAGGCTTCTGGTTCAGATGAAGAACAAGAATTGAGAGTAAATGGTCAACCTACAAGAGGGGCTTGTGCAAGCACAAGGTCTGACTAGTTTCGATTGAGTTTGTTGCCTTTTTTTTTTAATTTTCCTTTCATGTTCCAGTACTTGTATTTGTTCACTTGTTTATGTTTCATGAGTATGTTGGACTATGTTCTTGATATAATGCACATGTCTCCTCCTCTAGGACAAATCAAGGTCCGGGCCGCCAAAGGCTCATCTACGGCGTGCTTAAGCCCTGAAGCTAAAAAATATTTAGGGAGGGCACTTCACCTCTCTTAAGTTGTGCTTAGGTGGGGCAAGGAACTAAGATGTGCGTCTCATTGCTCATGAGTTCTACTTGAATCGAGTGGTACGAATGATAAATATAACCGGTGTAGAGATATACTAGTAATTGTTAAGGAAAACATTATGAAGTACTTGAATGATGGGAAACAGCTTACCCAGGTGGCTTATTGAAGAAACTCTAGAGATCAATTCCTTTATGCATAACATGGACTATTTGGAAAGAAAGGAACAAAAGATGTTTCGAAGGCACTATGGAGCAAATCCAGATTATAAAATTTAACTGCCTGTAGCACTTGTATTTCTGGAAGGACGGAATACTGTCTGAATTAACATGATGTGCTAGACTTGCTAGGAACATTTAGGAATTTGGTGTAATCACGTCTAGCTTCCTTTTATTTCTTCTCCCCCCCTGCCCCCCCCAAAAAGTAATTTTAAAGTATCAGCTCCATACTGTTTTCTTTAATAAAATCTTACTTGAAGGGAAGAGTAACCCAACCCAGAAGATAAAGCTTAGTTGTATTTTGCTTTTCATTTTGTGTAAACAGGAGTACATAGAGGATATTGGGGCTCTAATGCTATCATTGGAGTCTTTATAGAGCAATTTTTGCATAGATTAGTTTGCTCACATTCTCTGTAATTATGGCTTCACTGCCTTTTTTTGGTTTTAATACAAAATGCTACCCTCTCAGGAAAAAATAAAATAAAATTAACCTTATCAAAAAAAAAGTTTGACGGTTGATGAAAGATTTTGTAAGTTAGAAGAAGTTATGATGATTGTTAACCTAACATGTTCTTTCCATGCATGCAGCTCATTTCACTCTCATTTGGATCACAAGTTATCCAAAGAAGAGGTCGACAGGCTGGAGAAAAAGAAATGGACTTACAAATGGGTGGTAGCCATGTCAAATCACAAGTGGAGGGGGACAGGCGAGTGTTTTCTGAAGGTAGCTGTCTTGTTTGCATATTGCTATATCTTCCTTATTCTATTGTTGATTGCTTCATAGTGCTCAGGCCTGTCTCCATATTCAGCTGTTGTAGATCTTCATTCCTTCATCTCTTAAGATTTGGGAAAAAGGTCTATTAGCTACGTTCAAGTAGTATGAATCTGTTAAATAATTAAATAGTGGTCTTTGATTTTCTTTAATAGTTTAATTCACATCGTTGCAAAATTGACATCTGGATTGCTGGAGCATCTTATGTCTTTGCTAGACCTAACGTCCAATTTAGTGGCAAATTTGGGCGATAAATCTATAGTGTATTTTGTCGTCCAAATTGTTTGAAAGCGGTATCCTGCTTAACATCTTCTTCTAGGATTTAGTTGTGTATTTTTCAAAAGGAACAGAAAAAAGTTCATGGACAGTGCTGTTGCAGGTGGCTGATAACTATGTCAACTGATAGAGATTCCGCTTCGTTCTGGGTTTCTTTAGGATTGTAATTCAATTTTCATCTTGCATCTGGCTTTTCTGATTCATCTTGCATTTGGCTTTCTGTTAGATACTTGTTAATTCCAATTATTTTTGTTTTCAAACTTCAAAATTACAGGTGCAGTGTTACTTATTGCAGTTGTCTGGTTACTCTGCAGTTCTTTTTGGAATTTCTCCTTTTTAATATCCATTAGTCTCTTTGCGAGCTATTGCATAGGAGCTGGGTTTACCCTGCGCACCCAAACTATGTTACTCGGACTCTTCAAAAATATGGACGGGTGCGTGTCGGATCCTCCAAAAGTAATACATTTTTTGAGGATCCGACACGGGTGACGCAACATTTTTGGAGAGTCCGAGCAACTTAGCACCCAAAGGGTAGCTGCTGCGGGTTCACATGTCATTAAAAAAAAATAAAAAAATATCCATTAGTCTAAACTCGTGCATGTGCGCGCGTGCGTGTCTTTCTTTTGGGGATAAAAAACTTAAGTCTGTTACAGATACCGACCCAAGAACTCTATTTTCTAAAATGTTGCTCCCTATATTTGTATTGAGTTACATGTGTACCATGTTTTTGATGCTTGATGAATAAGTTTAGGTGAAATTCCCTTGGTGACTGTATTAAGGTTCGCGATGGAATGCCTGTAGCTTGAATTGCTGAATAGAGGAAAACCTTGCAATACCAAACTGGACTGCTCTTTGCTATCGATAGATTTACTTAGTTAAATTTTATGTATTGCTTTTCCACAACAATCTTCTCATACAAGAAGTTTCATTGCTACTTTGCAGGAGCCAGACAGCTTCTTGTTTCATGGCTTGAAGCCAACACTACACAAGCACTGGTTAGGTATCTATGAGAAGTCTGGAGGCGCAGATTTTGATTCATCAAAGCAGAGATTATTTTTCTCCGTCTGTAAGTAAAGGCCATCAAGTTGGTTTTGGTCATTTACTGGTGTTTTACTTATCAAGTGATTATTGCCTGTGGTCTGATGATTGGTGGACAGAACTATATGTGTCTGTTTCTTTGTTAATTTGCGACGTGTGGAAGATATATCAGTCACAGTTAGCAACCTTTAGAGTAGATCATTAGTGTGACTCCAGAACCGGATGTTCTTTCAGTTTATCAATCAAAGTTTTCGTGTCACTTATTTCCTCTTGTTCCATGTGGTTCCGCATTGATAGTTGTGGTTTTACTTCTAGCATTATTTATTCTTGTCTGAAGTAGTGTTTACTACTAGGTGTGATTTGGAGTAGTCGAAGTAGAAAAATTAGTTTGAGTTAATCTTGTGGAAAATTCGGAGCAAAAAAGATATTATCAATGGTAGAGAGATCTTTTAGGCTGCAGTATCAGCTAATATGTCATTTTGTGGTGAAAATACAATCGGACCTACGCTGGGTTCAACACTATAACTCACACAACCGCCCCCCTCCCCCCCCCCCCCCCCCCACCACAACAAAACCAGAAAAAAAAAATCCCCCTGAATAAGAAGGCTACAAAATCTCTGATTGAGCTGCCACATGGTCTATTTAAACATCAGCATTCACTTATGGTGCTGTTATTCTTGATCGGTGAACATCCACTCATAATGCTGCAAAAAATTTCACTAGATTAAAGCTGACTCTTCTCTAAAAAGTAAACATGCTTCACAACGTATTCAGCTTTAATTCTGATGTGATATTTCCTACTTAACCAATAAGTGAAACCATCTCTAATGATTTGCACCTTATGTATGCATCAGTGACACTAAATGTTGTTGCCCTCGGAACTTTCAATTGTTGCATTATGTAGGGTTTGGTGATTGGTTCATTCCCTCGGGCTTAAATTTCATAAAACCGAAGCATAAACAAATTACAAGAAGTTACGATCTTACTTGCAGTATCATATGCTTACATTAGGATTTGTAATTCATCAAAATTATCTAGATTATGGGAATTTGGTTTTGGCGATTTTTGAGGGAGGGAAACAAGAATGAGATAGGATGTGTATTTCTTCAACGAAGGAGTAATAAAGGTGAATCGGATATTATACTTATTCAGGTTAACCTGATGGATTTATCTTGCTGTCCATGTATTACTTTGTTTTCTGTTCTGCTATTTTTTTAGTGTCGTAATTGCTATTACTTTCTTTATTCTTGTAGGCAACAGCTACCGGGATATTCTGCACCACAACAAGAAACCCTTCTATCTCAAAGGTCAAGAAGAAGATTCAAGTACCATGGATGCTTATATTATGCATTCTGTAAGAGCATCTACTTCTTTTCACCATAATTTACTAGTTCAAGTTCGAGTGATGTGGTTCATATCCAAAATTTCAAACATGTCTTGGTTATTTAAGGGAATCATTTTATGCAGCTCAATCATATTTTCAGAACCAGGGATCTTGTAAAGAAGAACGAGGCAAAACTAGCTAAGCTTCAGGAGAATGTGAAAGCAAATGTCCTTAATAATGAATCCTTTCTTGACCGTGGGTTTACTCGCCCTAAGGTATTTACCTATTTTCATTCTTATTCTTCTGAAAATAAATTTGTGCGAAATAGACGGATTTTCATTTGCCTTGACGTACCCATCGATCGGGTGTAATAAGGATGTGAGTACTTTTGTGTTGATTCTTCAAAATACAGTAGAAATTAGCAAAAACCTTGACGCACTCGCACCACATATTTCCCAACATCAATGCTGGATATCAAGCTTGGTATGTTTTGTTGAAGGTGCATCCTTGTCTTGTTTACAAATTTATAGATAATCAGGGCTGTGATATGTGAAATTGAGGCTGTTCTTAAAATAAGATTTGTATATGGTAGTGGGAATTGTGTGATTTCATTAAAAAAAGAAAATCCTGTCCTATACTCGGTATCTGCACTTTGCTAGCATTATCTTTTGTATTGTCTACGAAGTTCTACTCTTAAAAGTTACGGTGGAGTTGGATTATTGCAGAGGAGACCCATGTTGTTCGGACTTTTCAAAAATGTCAATGGGTACGTGTTGGATTCCCCAAAAGTAGTGTATTGTTGGAGAATCCGACATGGGTACGGCATCGAAAGTGAAGAGTCTGCAACTCAGGAGGAGACTACTTGAAGTGCAACTATAACCATCCAATCCTGCTCTTAGTCTTTGAAAGAGACACTTCAACATATTCCACCCCTGACCCACATTTTATGTGTATCACTCCTGATAGTTTGGTTAGCCTTTAAGAAGTTAAACCACAGCATTTCCCATCTCCAAAGAATTAGAAATACCGTATAGCCATTAGCCTAGCAAATTCTCTTTTCAACTGGACAATTTCTTTTTTGTCTAGGACTGATTGGCCTGTTAATGTGTAGATACATGTGATATGACCTTCCACATTCTTTTTCGTGATTTGGTAAACCCTACCTCCCAAGCTCTCACGAGGGACCAATGGTGGTTCTTCCACTTCTTCTCTCAGTGACTCGAACTTCCAACGTCTTGGTTTGAAGTGTAGTGCTCTTGCCAGTACAGCAGCCTCTCTTGTTGATATGCTCTTATACTTATTCAGTGATCATTGTTCATTTTTCTGCTTTAATATTTTACTTGTATTTCAGCTAGGGATATTAATATATCTTTGAAAAGTTCTGATTATGCCAGTGGATCAGATCCTATGGATAAGCTTCTTTCCCTTTAGAGGTTCCGAATCCCACTACCTAGTCATTCTATCATAAGATGTTCTTTATTGTCTGTCCCCCTGACATTAACGACCTGCTCAACTGTCTTTAGACATAGCAAAAGTACAGTTGAGTATCACCTGAGTTTAGGAATTAATAGCGCTTTTCAGGTCCACTCACGGTTTTATATTCTGGATTTAAATATGAGCGTGATCAATTTTCATATATATATATATATATATATATATATATATATATCTATATGAAAATGGTTTGGCTTAATTTACTTGATCGTACTTTTGTGGTTACATCCGTTGTTTGAACTATATCAATTTTTATACAATGATCTTGCATCTCTCGGCATCCGCTTGTGTATCCTCATCATTTACGGAGCACTGTGGACACTTACACTGTTGATCACTTTCTTGTGGTTAGTTAAGTTGTAAGAGTATTGGTCATTTTCTTGTGATTGGTTCAGGTTTTGATCCTTCTCCCTCTAGCAAGTGTTGCATTTCGGGTAGTCAAGCGGCTGATTGATTTGACACCTCCGAAATACAAGGTACATGAGCTTTTGCATTTTGTGAATTCTTATGCAAAATAAACTCAACAATGCGTTCCCAAGATTTCAGCAGCAGGTTCCATGAGATGTTATTTAATCGTGTTGGAACTAAGCAAGAGTATTGTTACTTATGCTGTTGCTGCTTAACCTAGAAATTGTAGTTAGTTGCTGCTAAGTGCACAAAAGTTTTCCTAGTAGTAAGACTAGTGATGGCGACCAAGCACCTTGCCAGTTTCCACAGACACCATATGCTGTAAGATACTCCCTCCATTCCATAATAAGCGGTGTCTTAGGCTTTTCATTTTGTTTCAAAATAAGTGGTGTTTTAGGATTTCAAGAAGAAATTGATCTTGTTCTTCCAAACTTACCCTTATTTATAATCAAGAATCATTAAGTAGCTTTTTTTTTTCTCTTTCTCTAGGCACTAATTAGGGGTATGCTAGTAAAAACACTCATATTTTTCTAGGAGTGAGCAATATCTTAAGAGGTTTGCATAAGCTAAAAACACCACGTATTATGGAACGGAGGGAGTAACATATATCAAGTATGCTATTTTAGTTTTGCACTAATATGCAAACTTTTCTTAATCAAATTAAGCAGTGATATGCTAGTGAGTAGGTATTTTCTTAATCAGTAACGGTATAATTTTATATTTTTATGCAATGAAGCTGGTAGTGAGGAATTTGCAGTAAAAGGAATTACATGTTTGATTTGCAAAATGTAGCTACAGTTAGAAGACTAGAATGTATAATGACCCACTGCGCCTTCATTTTAGGGCTCGCAGTGAATGTTTAGATTCGCAGAAAAACGTTTTGGCCTTGTTAGATGTGAAATAGTTAGACCTAGAGAGAGATCTTAAAGTGGAGCCCGTAATTATGATTAAAAAAACATTATTCAGTTAGGCACCACTTAACCAAAGATCATACTGCTAATTTTGGCCTCATATAGGCCTGTTTTAGATGAAGATATACCTTTTTCGTACTTTATTAATGTAGTGTTTTAATTACAATCTTTTACCTGATCAAAAAAATAAATAAATTAATGTAGTGTTGATTCCTTCAGTCTTATGTAGAGGAGCATGAACGTTTCTATAGAGAATTTGGAGCTGGAGTAAGTGAAGACAAGGAGGATGAAGATGCTACAGAAATTCCTGAACTAAAAAGGACCTCAAAACCATCTGATTTTCAAGCATTATTTGGGGGAAATAACAATGATCATTTCATGATTGGAATTAAGTTCACTAGGTATATTTCTCAACTCTGGTGAAATTACTAAAACATTACTACACCATGAAAGCTGCATTTCTTTGTCCGAGTACTTTTCAACTTAGATGCTTTATATGCTGCTGGTAAGCATTATTCAAAGGACACATAATTTGCGCATTATTCAGTCATAAACAACTTGGTGAAGTACCTATTTATTATGCAAGCATGTTCCTATGAGAAAAGTTAAATCATTCTATCTCCCCTTGTATTCATATCCTCCTGGTTTGTTTAGTTTAGGACGTTGTATGCTGCATGTCATAGTAGCCCTTCATACACATCTTGCTAAATAAAATCAAAATTTATAAATGAAAAGTGATTAAATGAAACCCACAATTTTCAAAAGTTTCATGTATGTTCATGGGCCATCTTGTGGTTGTATGCTTCCACTTTGACTAATGATGCTTTTACTTGGTTTTAGTCTAAGTAAGCTTTGACTACCAATTCATTGATGTTGCACATAGTTCAACATGGAATATATGAAATACATGAAGATGGACTAATCAAGACACTAATTCTGTTCTTACAGAGTAGGGTAGAATATGCGAGCAGCACTTATAAGTTAATCAATTTTGTATATAGATATGAGCAACTCCACTGTATAATATCAATATTATGGAGAAATTTATATAAAGTATCTTTATCGTCATCTTTTTCAAAAGGAAAATCTTATGCATGTCGTTATTTTAGGAGGAGCATAAAATTGTACGGTGACTTCTACTCGTCAGACATGATTGTTGCTTCCCCTCTTGGCCTAATCAATGTAAGTTTCCTAATAAATGCACTTGCTTGATCCTCATTGCTCTTTTTCATTTTATGGTGTTTAGATCATTCATTAAATCCTTGATTCTCTCTTATGTTTACAGGATATTTTTCCAGAATACAGAAATGAAAGGAATTTTTCTAAAATTCAAAGCCATAAGTTTAAGTAATAAAGGGAACTTGTAAATCGTCACCTCTTGACTGATTTTTTTGGGGAGGGGGACGTAATCTGTAACATGCTATACGGGCCAAGTAAACATCATGCAGCCTTCTATAATCTCAGAACTCTGTTCTTCTAACTTCTATACCCTGTTTCAATATATCAACAGATTTTCTCAAAGCTTATTCTCTTAATTCTAACGCTATGCAGCTCTAATGTGAAGTATGAAAGCCGTTTTTAATTTAAGCTGTTACTAACTTTTTATTGATTTTATTCCTTCAGAAAATCGGGGAGGCAGAATTATACAAGGATAAAAATGTCGATTATCTTTCTTCTATAGAGGTAATCTTTGTTGGAAAAGTTATAGTAGTTTGGAAGGTTGTGGTTTGTGCTTTTATCTATTTTAGCAGTGCTCATTACCTTTATCAACTAACGGTATAATTACCATTTGAGCAGGTTCTAATTGTTGACCACGCAGATGTCATATTGATGCAGGTACGTTGAAAGTTCATCCTTACCCCTAGGATTGATTTAATGCATGTCTACTCTTTACTATCTTTTGTTCATATTTTTTGTATTCGCAGAATTGGTCACACGTGAATACAACTGTTGAACAATTAAATCGGATACCTTCCGAGCAGCATGGAACAGATATTATGCGCATTAGGCAATGGTATGCTCATATGCTGCTCTTCTGTTTGCCTTGTTGCTAAAAAAGGTGGCTTGATCTGTGAGTTCTGAATGTGGGTTCACGTAAAACATTGCGCCACCATACGAATATTGGATAAATATGGAGAACATGTTGCACTCCCTTGAAATGAGTGATGTTTTTTGCTAATAATTTGGTTTTGTGAATGTCGCTTGTAGGTATTTAGACGGTCAAGCGCCATTCTACCGGCAATCAATAATATTATCTTCTCACATAAATCCAGGTAAGTTCGTGACTTTTGTGTGGTGTGCAGGCTGTAAAGATAGATGCTAATGCTATAATTTTTAAATTCTAGTGTCATTCTTGATAATTGTCTTTATAATTAGGGCCTAAGAGCTAAAGTATTTTTCTGTCCTATGAAGACATCAATGGGTTATTCAACCATCATTGCCTCAACCACGAAGGAAAGGTCTGTCCATTTTGCTCTCCTCTCTGGTGTCAATGATTGGAATCCTTCGGATAGTAATAACCCTTGACATGATTATGTTGTGTTTCTATCTGGAGCTCTGTTCCTGGTTTAGAGTGTTATGTTGTTACTTTTTGACAGTTCTTAGTTATCCCCTTTTCCTCGGTTATTACCTCCTTGTGTTTGGTGTATCATAAGTTGGTGGCTGGGGGGAATAAGTATTTTGGGCATAGTTTGAGCATCTAGCGCAAAAGAGAGGTATATGCTTTTCAGAAGGGCACAAATTAACTTTGATGTACAAAAGAAAAAAGGGTCCAAATTATAGGTCCACTAGTTAAAGCAAATTACTGGACCAGTCTGATAGAATTAATTTGTAGACCCAAAATGTTACGACGTTGGTAGCCTTCTTGTCAAGTTGTCATATCATGTTAATGTGAAGTAGCTGGACTAATCAATCACCCATTAACTGGTGATTTGCAGCTATACTTTGAAAGCTGTAATATTTGATAACCGAGAAATCCTCGAGGACCAGTGATGCACAGTTCAAAACTCGGTGGATAATGAACCTAACCCTCTACTCTTTACCCTTAAATAGCGGGCTTGTCTGTAGCAGGCTCCAAACCGGTGAAGTGTGTTAACCACACATGACTCACTGCGCTCTTATCACTAGACCAAAACCCTGGGGGCACTTTGAAGCTGTAATTTTAGTTAGTTTTTTCCTTTATCTATGTAATTGAAACATCCTCTTGATTTTTTATTCCTCATTACACCGGTGGCGATGGATGGTTTCAGACGAGGTAGGGGTAGGCCGAAGAAGTATTGGGGAGAGGTAATTAGACACGACATGGCGCAGTTACAGCTTACCGAGGACATGACCTTAGATAGGAGGGTTTGGAGGACCCAGATTAGGGTCGAAGGTTAGTAGATAGTCTCGTTATCCTGTCTTATTAGTAGTCGCATTATCGCAGTATAATTTCTTGTGCTCTGATTTCTGCTATTATCTGTTATTTCCTGTGCTTTGATTATTTTATGTTATCTGTGTCGCTTGCGTTATTTCGTTTCCATATCGCTTTGAATCTCTTAGCCTTATCTGACCTCTTTTTATGCTTTTTTATTGAGCCGAAGGTCTTTCGGAAACAGCCGTCCTACCTTGGTAGGAGTAAGGTCTGCGTACACTCTACCCTCCCCAGACCCCACGTTGTGGGATTTCACTGGGTTGTTGTTGTTACACTAACATTGTTCTATGAAGACGATGTATGTGCCTTAACTTATGCAAAATGATGAGAAATTTCCATTATACAACATTTTCTAATTAGTGGGAGATGAAACAGTTTAATGTGAGTTTAATATGTCGTTCTTACTTTATTTGAGTTTTGAAGGGTTGCATACATTACCTTGAAATTCCCAGTCTCTTGTTCTTCGAAAATTCAGCATAAAATAAGAAAAAGTTGCTAGAAATATCCTCTGTGCTGTCTTAATACATTAATATGAAATTTCAGCATGTTTAAAATCTGAGAATGCTTAGAAAAGAGCGATATTGCTTATTTAAGTGCTGTATTTTCAGGTCAAATTGGCAAGCGAGTATTAAGGTGTTTTACCAAAGGTAGTACTTCAAATACGGCAGTGAGTAACAAAATAATGATCTTATAGTTATATTTAATAATTTAGCATGAACCGGACCAATTTCCACTGTAAAAATTTGAGTTATCACAAGGAATACATCGAGTTTTGGGTCTGTAGTTATGTCATTTTTTGATTTTGTTGATATTATGACCACCTCATCTAAAATTTAGTTTAATAGGTCTAAGATACTTATGTTTATTTTATGTGTTAAACACTACCTCTTCCCTCCAGTCTAATTGTTTTTCTTGGCCAAACACATGGACATACTATTTGAAAATGAATGGTGGTGAGAAGTGAACCTCGAGTCTGTGCCTACTCCAATAGCATGTTCAAACTGTGTTCCCCATGACACTTGCTTTCAATTAAAACCAACAACAACATACCCAGTAGAATCCCA